>NC_135785.1:243781401-244086758 GCF_051106095.1 Pogona vitticeps | reverse complement strand
TATTTTACATTGACCGTTCTTTCAAACTTGGCTGGAGAACTAGATGATTGATTTGCAGCGACTTTTAGTAAACTGTGATTAAAGCACAATGTACATCTTCAGTGTTGCATTTACTACACTTCCTTTAATTGTTTCAGCACTTTATTCATTCAGAATTTCACATCTTGACATCTCTCTTCCTCCAGTGTCTGTTTTGTCACTCTTTCTTGTTTCTTTTCTTGTTTTCAAGCAGCAAAATTACTTTGCTCCATTGGGCCAGATAAGCTATATGCTTTCCACTCAGAATACTGTTTGAGCCATGAGGTGTAATGAATGTGGTCATTTTAGATGTTTTAAAGGTTGGAAACGATGGAAACCCATCAAATCATTGCAGTTTTTTTTCTTGTTCAACATTTCCTATTTAGACTATAAAATGCCAAGCCAGGATCTGCTGAATAATATAACCGCTGGTCTTCTGGACGAATCTGGAAATCCAATTCCTCTTAAAGATATTCATATTAAGGGAAGAATAATAGACTTTGTAGCAGAGGTAATGCAAGTGGTTGTTTTTCTGTCCTAGACATGCTGAATATTTTGTAGACTTGGTTTTCCCTTTAGTTAAAACCAAAATAATTGGAATGTAAAAAATAAAATCCAAATACTGAGTAGAGGTAAAATATGTAACCATTTTCAGTTTAGTTTTAGTGTTATTAGTCTGTTTTGTTTAACAAAAAGGAAACAATGAAGTCTCATTACACTTCCAAAACTAAGAGATTTATTTTAGCATTATCTTATGAATTGTAATTTAATTACAACACTAATTTAATGATAACACTAAAGGGAAGAAGGTGTGCATGATAAAGGGATTAGTGTTGGGTTCTGTACAGGTCTGTGATTAAGGAGTGAAGAAAGCAGCTTTAGGTTAAAAGTTATAGTGGATCTCGACTGATGAACTTAATCCGTTTTGGAATGACTTTCGTACATTGAAAAGTTCGTAAGTCGAAGTACCATTTCCCATTGAAATGCATGGGAACGGAATTAATCCATTCCAGCATTTCAAAAGGCAAAAAGGCAGGGGGAAAGGGCTGGAAATTCCAATTTCCTGTCCTTTCTCCCTGCCTTTTTGGTTTCAGAGATTTCAGACAGCTTTCCTCTGATGTCGGGGGGGGGGAAGCCCTTTGAAACCTCCGAAGGTGCCAATTGCGGTGGCGGGGACCCCCAGGCAGGTCTCCCAGGGCTTGCCCTCCACCATGGGAGACCTTCCTGGGGGTCCCGGCCACCGTGATCAGCTCCTTCGGAGATCTCAAAGGGCTTCCTTCGATGTTTGGGGGGGGGAAGCCCTTTGACAGCCCCAAAGGCAAAAAGGCAGAGAGAAAGGGCTGGGAATTAGAATTTTCCACCCTTTCTCCCTGCCTTTTTGCCTTCGGAGCTCTCAAAGGGCTTTCCCTCCGAGATCAGAGAAAGCCCTTTGAAACCTTAGAAGCCAAAAAGACAGAGAGAAAGGGTGGGAGATTCGAATTTCCAGTCCTTTTTCCCTGCCTTTTTGCAGGGAGCCATTTAAGAAAGGCCCCGTTGGCAAAAAATGGCATTGACTTGCAAACGGAGCCTCGACCTCATTCGTAGGTCGAGCTCCGTTCGATGCCAATTTTTGCCAACGGAGCCATTCGTAAATCAAAGAGTTCTTATCTAGGGACGTTCGTAAGTCGAGGGTTGACTGTATCAGGCTTTGTTATAGAAATTCTCTCGTGAACAAGAAAGTTGTTTAGGTTGTTGCACTACCTTGCAACATGCTGGCTATAAGAGGATGACTATAAGAAGAGAAGTATGCAAGGAGGCAAGTAATTTCTTAAGAAAAACAGAGTACATCACAGAGGGGCAGGATACTTACTTACTTACTTTAGTTTTGCCCACCTTTCACCCAGTGAGAGACACAAGGTAATGCACAACAACTGAAAAACACATATGTTTAAAATCTTAATAAATTAAGGTAAAATAAATCGAAACAAATTTAAAATGTGTTTTTTTAACATGCCACATCTCTACTAAAAACTCCAATCCTGCCAAGGCATTCATGGATCAAAGGCCAGTTTAGAAAGGATGGTTTTCACCTGCCAGAGGAAGGGCTGTAAGAAGGGGGCCGACCTAGCCTCGGGGGGGGGGGGGGGAGAGAGAAATCCAAATGGGAGCAGTCCCTGCAAATGCCCCCTCTTGAGTCCTCACTAAATATGCCCATGACAGTGGGAGGATCCCTCACAGATCTCAGGGGCAGAAAGGGGGTTTCTGGGGATATAGGTCCTTCAGATAGCCTGGATCTAAGCATTTTCACTTGCTATTGACCTGATGTTTGTCTGAACTTAATGCATGTGTTTATTTCAGGTTGTAGTATTTCAGACGTATGAAAATCAAATCAACAACCCCATTGAAGCCAAATATGTCTTTCCTTTGGATGACTCAGCTGCTGTATGTGGATTTGAGGTTTTCATTAAAGGGAAACATATAATAGGAGAGGTAAGAGAACGAAAGATAGAAGAGGAAGTGGGGTACATAGGAAGGATACCAGGTTGTTGTGAGCTCCTGGCTGATAAGAGCCCTGCGTGGCACCTCCTCTGTGTTCCCCCTGAGAATGTCATGCTGCTGACTCTCCTGCCATAGGCCTTGATCCATCCACTCCATTTCATTCCTGGTGTTAGAAAAGTAATAGAGTGAACTCAAGAAAATCGTCTTGGTGGGCTCCAGGTGTTTTTCGATGCCTAGTACTATAATGGGAAATTTTGAAGTGTAGGCACTCACTTTGACGAGTCTTCATAGCCATGCCCTGGGTCAAAGAAAACCTGAAATATAGGCAACTGGTGGTCCATATCTCCAAAACGGTTAAAAAAAAACCCTCTGTGGAGAGCAGCTCTTTTTTAATGTTAGTGGATCATAATTCCACTTTTAAAAGTTACCAGATATAAATTAAGACAAAATATATTGATGAAGATATATATAAAGATATTGTATATCCCTGATGACGGTCAGTTACACTGTATATTTGAGTTATGATCATATTTGTTATTTATGTTTTGGTTAGCAAGTATTGTTTATACTTCTCTGTGTGTTTTTTTTTGTTTGTGTTTTGTTTAAAATACGAATAATAATAAATTAAAGAAAAACAACTAAGCTACCTGCAAATATTTTGCAGAATAATAGGGGTAGCTCACAACAATATATTGTTGCTAGGAAAGTCATCTGTTATTATAATAGCAGTTAAACTCACAGAGAACAAGGGAGCCAGAGGGTGTGTGGCAGATGAAATCACTCTCCTTGTACTTTGACTCAAGGAACCCTTGATCCATCACGTTACTTCAGATAGCTATTCCACTCTGCCAAGTCCTGATGCTTTATTTATTGGTTTATTTCAGACGTTAGTGATGAGGACAAAGATGTGAAATGTCGGCTGGCATAAGATGAACGAGGGTTGCGGGAATGGTTTCTTCTCTTGATTATGAGAGAGAATTATGTGGTGTGTGAATTCAACAATGATGCAGTCGTTGAGGCTGCACTTCTGGCCTTTCACTGTGCCCTTAATTATACAAGATAATTTGAAAACCGTTTATGAAGAAGTGACTCCTTGGTAACTGCTTAGCAAGGTGTTTATGTGTATCATCCCACTAAATAGGAAAAATACCATTTTGATATTCCAGTTTCTCCACATTTTCTGTGCAAGTGTTGAACCAGATTAAATGATTGAGGAGTGGTTGGTTGGTTGATGTTGTGTATAATAAATGACCTTGTTTTTCAAACAATGCTACCAGGTTAAAGAAAAAGAAGAGGCGCACCGACAGTACAGAAAAGCCATCATTCAAGGAGATGGAGCTTATCTGATGGATCAGGATGCGCCTGTAAGTGGACTGTGAACATTTGTTAAAGAAGGACACAAGATCAACAGACATTGGGCTCCATTAATTTTATGAAACCAGGTCAAAGTGCTTTGAGACTGATGGCTTTTCAGTGTTACCTGTCAGTAGCACTGAGTAGTCGTTTTGCCTTTCTCCCTTTAACTGACATTTAATGGTATGAAGGAAGGCAGAAGAAGCAGTTGAAAAACACAAGAAGGTTACGAATGGAAGACAATGCTGTCTGGACGTCCTGGAAAATTTCAGGAATGAAGCAGGGTGGCTGCTCAATCCAAACTTTGTCTGGAAGTGTCCCAGGTGTCTGAACAGAATGCTGTAAAACCTATATTTTCCAAAGTCATAGACATTGTGGCCAGTGCCCTGCTTAATATTTACATGTAGAGAACAGCAGAAGCTGCTGTGGTGACCTGATGAGGTCCCCTGTTCAACCAGTACTTCATCGGGTTGCTGCTGCAGTTTCTGCAGTAGGGGCTGTGTGCTTGTCTTAATTCCAGTAAATGTGGAAGAGGATGTTGGTTAAGGGTTTGCAGCCTTACCACCTGAAGCAAATGCTGTCTACTGCAAATAACAGGTGCACACAAATTTGTTGTCATGACAAGTGGGATAAATGTACCAAGGAAGGCAAGCAGTTGTCATTTGGATTCCCCATCTGTGGTGAGTTGCAGAAATCTGCATAGGCCTCAAATTAGGTTTCTTCTTCATGGTCTCTGTCAATTACACATTTGTGTTTCCTCCGCACCTGCATGGAGACCTTCAGAATAGTCTAGAACAGGGGTGTCCAACCTTTCACCTTCCCTGGGCCACATTAGAAGATGAAAATTTGGTTTGGGCTGCACATAAATTTGGTTTGGGCCGCAAGGGGTGGGCAGCCCTAGCCGTCCTCCGCAGCCCTGCTCCAAGTGCGCTTACTGGCAGCTGCGATCTCAGACAGCAGAGGCTGCCAGCTTCAACTCTGGCAGCATTATGGGGCCGGGAGGGGGTCCACCTATTGACAGGGATGGCGCAATGCAGTCACGCAGCACCCCTTTCCCCTCCCCTCCCACTCCTTCCTTCCTTCCCTCTCTCCCCCTCTACTGTTGTGACATGCCACGGCCATATTCCAGCCGCAAGTGCCGGCAATGTAACTTGAAACTTTGGAATTTTTTTAAAAATATAAAATTGCACTGGGCCGCATTATGAGCCGACCTGGGCCGCATGCGGCCCTCAGGCCGCAGGTTGGACAAGCCTGGTCTAGAATCTAACATTCCACACTCTGCCTGCTATGCATTCTCCCCACCCTGTAACTAATGCTCGGTTCCCTTTTAGCTGTCACTGAGATAGTACTTTGGGAGCATTCTCAGAGCCCTCATTTTACCTCATGATCATATCCTATTCACTTTTCTTGTTATTTTTGCAGATTTGACATTAAAAAAATAAATTGAACTAAAAAAATGGTAAATATAATAATGTTGGTACTCACTATAAACCACCATTATAAATGTACAATATTGTAACTATCAGTACATACATCTCATATTATGCATGTAAATTAGTGTAGGCCTTCTGGATTTCCAGGCATATGTCTTCATGAAATTAGCATCTCTATGACACTTGTTCAAATACAGCTAGTGCTAACAGATCCTCTAACCATTATGGTAGTGGATGGTGGATGTTTATCCTTCCATGCTTGAAGCATAAGTCTCTTAGCCACCAGAAGGGCTCATAAAGTCTACTTTCGTTATCCCTTCATTAGAAACCCGTAAGACCGGAATATAATTAAGAGAAAATCAATGTCCAGAACTACCAGAGATTTCCCCAGTAGTGCATTAATACATGTGATAATTTCAGTCCCAAAACCAATGTATCACTAAACAAGCCCAGATCATATGTGTCCATATATTACTTTAGTCTGGAAATAAACAGTCTATCTGTTATTGCTTGTAAAAATGTGTTTTTTATGAACACTTAAATTTTTTTCTGCTAGGACATCTTTACAGTTTCTGTTGGGAACTTGCCACCTTTAACCAAGGTGCTCATCAAAATCATTTATGTCACGGAACTCAGTTTCGAGAACGGATGCCTTTCGTTTCACCTGCCAGCTGCTGTGGCTCCTTGGCAACAAAACAAAGCATTGAATGAAAACACACAGGTTGGTGTTCTTTCCTGAGATGCCTCACCGTCAAACTGTCTGGAGGATGGGGTTCAGGATGGGGTCTGTCAAATTTTCTGCAGAATCAATTATTGTGAAGTCAGTGCAAATGTGTTTCCCAATTATGGCATAAGAGTCTGCTTACATTTAACCAGGTGTACAGCTCTAAATGGACCAAGAACTTGAAAGTATGGCTGTATTGCTTTATTGCATTATTTTTTAGTTGTATATGTATCACAATTTCCCTCTGTTGTTGTCACATGGATATATGTGTCTCCCCTCATCTCCATTTTATTGTCACAAGATGTCTATGATGTCAAGAAGATTGAGAGTATGCGAGTAGTCCCGAGTCCTCCAGTGAAATTAAAAGGTCATTCAAGGTTCCCAAGTCCAATTCAATACATTAGTTAAACCATCTTAAGGTGTGACTATATTGAGAAATAGTGTAGGAAATGCTTTGGGAGTGGAACAACTAGATTTGCATTATTTTCTGTTTACTACATGATATACAGGTCGGTCTGAATCATCCTGGAGTCCTTCTTCCTTAATCCATTTTTTTTTCCTTTGCTGATGAAGCTTTTTGGACAGTAAATGCATTTGCATTGTTTTAGCCACTGTGACTGCTTGAGCTGATGTGGAGGGGTTTCTACCCATTCTAACCTTCTACCCAGCTACTGCATCAGTGACTGAAGCAAGTTACTGAGGAAACTGGCTACCATTTTAATCCTCTCCTCCCAAACCCGGTATCTGAGTCTTTCCCGTTCCATTTCTTTCTTTCTTCTTTTTTTTTAAAGACTGGCTGCTCTAATGCTATGGTACCTTGGAGAGCAACAGGGGGAAAAAGTGAGGAGATAGCAAGGAGAGAAGAGGAAGTTATCAATGAGCCTTGTTTCCAGCTTGTTGAGGTATCTCTGCTTTAACTATTTCTCCTGCAAATCTGGATGATCACAGAAGAGCTTCCTTAACAAGCTGCAAACAAGGCTGTTGGGTAATTCCAGTCAATTCCTTTGTGGTCAGCTAAAGCAAATTCCCTCAGGGAAACCTGACTTCCTGGGTGTGACTCAACAGTGGATCCATTCACATTTTCCGTGCTTACTTTGGTTTATATATTGATGTAGTGGGCTTTAGCAACATTTCCAAAATAGATTATATTTAAAAAGAAGCAAGCATATAATAGTTCTTCCTACTTAAGTTCTTCTTGTTACTTTCTTAAATCCTTATAGCACAGGATAAAACAATTACATTGAGTAAGTTACAAGGTATTTTCTCACATAAACATTGCTGTCTTCAGCAATGTTAAGTTTCATTGCTACTATATGAACATTTAAAATATTTGTTCTTTTAACTAGGATTCAGTATGGAAAGTTCCAGTCAAGCAAGTAGGACTAAAGCCTGGGTAAGCACATTCATTTAATTTTTAACAGAAAACTAGATGCTTTTTAAAAGTTGTCTTTCCTAAGTCTCCGACCAAAACATCTATCTTCTGCCATGGAATGGAATACAATTGCTTTTAAAGTTGTAAAAAGACAATTAAGATTCTCTGTAGTTTTTAGGTGTCAGCACTTAGTCCTAACATGCTGTGTTAGAAGAAATTATACTTGTACACTATTTCCAAGATTTAGGCTGTTAATGCTATTTAGCCCACTTATTAGACTTTTTGCTGCAAGAGAATTAAGACGAACCCATCCCTCTAGAAAATAATAGTGTGTATGTTTGTATCTCATGTCATTTTTCTTTATCTTTCAACAGTGCATTCTCTTTGGAAATGTCCATTGAAATGCCCTTCAAAATTAACTGCATCAGAAGCTGGACACATCAGCTTCAAACAAAGGTAAGGAAGCCTTCGTGGTACTATTTTTTCAGAAGAGGAGTAACAGCGTATAGGAAGTTGTCAGCAAAATTACATCTGTGTTTTTAAAAGAGGCATTTGCAATTATATGGAGAACAAGCTTGCTGCAGACTCTGTGTGTGTAAACTTTTTTATACAATAGTGCCCCCATATCTGCTGGAGATTGGTTCCAGGCCCTCCATGGATACTGAAAACCATGGATAATAACAAAGTGTGTGTGTTTTTGTGTGTATGTGTGTGTGTAAAAGGGGAAAAACCAGAAAAATATTTTCACATGCATTATCAGAACTGGCCACAAGAGGGTGCCAGATACCACACTGTGTGCTTTACTAACAAGTATTCATAGCACAGTCTAGCTCTCTCTATTGGCTGGTTCTGGTAATACATGTGAAAATTGTGGGTTTGTTTTTGTCTTAATATTTTTAATATTTTCAGACCAAGGATAAGTAAAACTGCAGATACTGATCCCATGGATACAGTGGTCCTACTGTACTGCTCTAGACTGTATCTTAAGGAATTTCAGGCTGTCTTCTGTTGTTTCAGAAAGCTGGAATATTCAGAAAGTTGGAATTAACATTAATATTAAGATATACACACAGATGCACACACCTTTGGCTAATGTTCATTCTGACTTTCTGAATATTCAGGATGGCATGCAACTATAGAAAGATGAAACAAAACAGAATGAAAATCCTGAAGGAACCTTTGTGGCTTAAATGGGACCCTCTGCAGTTTCACTATAAAATATACTCTGCAACATTTGGGACATGGCATTCTTCCTGGAATCATTCCCTCTATTTGTAAGATTTAGTATATGAGTACTATCATTTGCTTAGCAGCATCTGCCCTCAAACAGAAGGTGTAAGCCATCTTGGGGAAATTATAAGTCAAAAATTTATAAGCAAATAATTTGTGTTGCAGAGCAACCTTTATTTTCTTCTATTCTCCCAATTTCTTCAATTCAGAAAACTGATTGTAAAGCTGTGGTCCGTACTATTGGGGGTAGTTCCTTAGACATCAGTGGCTTTGCTTTGGAAATCCTGATTGGTGATGTACATTTACCCAGAATGTGGGTAGAAAAACATCCGGACAAAAATACTGAGGTAATTTTAATCTTTTTCTGTTCTTTCTTACTTGTATTTTTCTTTACTCAAAACACTATCCAGCCCTCAGTTTAGAACAATCAAGACTGAGGCTTAATAAAATAATAAAACATACCTGTTGTATAAATGAGAACTAAACACAACAAAAAGAGCTCAGTGACCAATGTTACAGTTAAACCAAACATGGCATGAAATGCATCTTTGCATTTAATAGGCTTGGGTTTTTTTTTTTTTAATTAAGATTGGCATGGAAATGCCACCATTTCCCTCACATACTACCTGAAGAAGATCTCTTGTCTCAAGATGCCGGTAGGAGGAAATCTCGCTATTGTGAGGGGGGAAAGTAAGCAACCTTTGATGTGTGCATACATTTTCATGCAGAAAAATCAAAGTTCAATTTCTGGAATGTCTTGTTGAGGTACAGGAAAACCTCTTTCTGAAACCTGGGCATTGAGTGGGGAAAGACAAACCAATACATCAATTTACCATATTTGCCGGCGTACAAGATGACTTTTTGGCCCTGAAAAACATGCCTCCAAGTGGGGGTGGTCGTCTTGTATGCCGGGTGCATGTCTAGCAAACCCTCCCTCTCTCCCAGCAAAGTCACTTGCCTGGTAGTAAGACCCAGTAGAGCCCCGCTCCTAACCTGGGAACAGCCTGACTCTAGCGCCGAACAGCTGACTGTGGGAACAGCAGAGAGGCGGCAGCCATTTTGAGATGCAACCACATGGCTGCTGCCTCTCCAAAATGACTGCCGCCTCTTCAAAATGGCTGCCGCCTCCGAAAAGGAACCAAAAGGGGCAAAAGGAACTCTCCCCATGATGCAGGCAAAGCAGAATCACGCATGCGGAAGAGGGGGTAGTCTTATACAGCAAGTATATAACAAACTACATTCTGAGGTGGAATGTTGGGGGGACGTCTCATACTCCCAGTTGCCTTATACACCGGCAAATACGATAACATATGGCTACTCCTGCTTTTGTGAGCCATTTGCTTTTTAAAAAACTGTGTGTTGAGGCCATAAATTGCTTATGACGTGCCTATCTGAAGAACACACTATCTTGCTGCAAACCTGTCCAGTTACTGAGATCCTCAGGAGAGGCACTTCTTTGGATACTGACAGTTTGCAGAGACCTCCTTGACAGCCAGGAATAAATAAGCTTTTCCTGTGTCGCTCCCAAATTATACAATGGAGAACTGCAAATTGTTCCGCTGTCTGTATCTTTAGGAAAGATGTCAAGAAACATCTCTTCAGCATGGCCTTTAAACTGTGTATTTATGAGTGTTGTTTTTCTTGATTCTTTAACTTCTTGGTTTCACTAATATACTCCTTTTTTTTTCTCCTTAAGGCATGCATGCTTGTATTTCAGCCAGAATTTGAAGCATCAGTTGGCTCTTGTACCATCTACGGGGAAATTATTATCTGCCTTGATTGCTCTAATTCCATGGCAGGATCAGAAATCCAACAAGCCAAGCAGATTGCCTTAGGAGCTCTAGATTCATGTCGCTTTGCAACAAAACTCAGTGTCATCAAATTTGGCACAAGTAAAACACCTTTCTTTTTTTCCTTTTCTTTTTTTTAAAGAAACAATTTTGTCTTCTTGCCATTACAGGTTTTGCTTGAGTACTGTATATATCTACTAAGAGAGCCTGTCCTTTTTAATTTCAGCAGGTAGCCTGACTGAATGTAATATAGTGGGTTATGCAGTTTATACAAGTTGATTAGCTCAAACTCATAATGCCTTTCTTCAGAGACTGGCCTGATTAAAATGTTATTTGAACCATTTTCCAATTGAGCCTGCAGTGTTATACCTATTGTCTGGGAGTTCCCACTGAACTCAAAGGGACTTCTGAGCAGACATCTATAGGATTGTCCTGGGAATCTAATGACCCTAGTTACTCTAATGTTCCCATTCCTTGTAAAGAATCCTGTTTATCAAGGCATTTATGTTCTTCTGTTATATAGATTTTGTAGAATTTCCTTTCTGTTCTGAAGATTCCACAGTGGATTACGCAGCTCTACAAGAGTTTATCAAAGTAAGTGATAATTTTTTGGGTTTTTTTGCTGCCATCAGTCTGCTGTAATGTACCACAATATAAAAGTGTTTTGCTTAGGTGTAGCAACATTTCCATTTTTCAAAGCATATCAACTGATGTCTTACATAGATATTCATGTCCTCATTTTGCTTTTGAAGATGGGTTACACAGATTCCAGAATGAAATTTTTAAGATGCATATATTCTTGTCCAACTGCAGCAGGCGGCATCACACAATTTCCATCTTTCCACTTAACATGCTGGAGATCATAGGCTTATGCTTGCTCAAGGACGTTCTGGATATGTCTTTATGCAAGAGCCAAAAAAAATCCCATCAACACACATAGTGGACCTTTGTGCAAGTTGTACAAGTTAACAGGCTGCTGTCCTTTATATCCTTACTTCCTAAACAGGTTCCAAATAATGCCCCTGCTGGTCAGCTTCACATATGCTTAGATTTAGCAGGGCTGCTTCAACAAATTATTGTATGAAACACTCATATAGTGGCAGAAATTCTTCAGCAATAAAGCACATACCAAATAGATCCTTCTTTCAGGCCCAAACACAGGTATCATATCATATTTCAAGACATCACCCTGGAGACCCAAAATGTAGCTTAAACAATCACTTAACCAGGAGACACCAGAGCTGTATCATTACCTGCCTGTTGCTTCTTCTTGCTTTATCCCCACTGCCATATCTGATTGAGGAGTGTAAATTTGACTGATAGATTATATACTGCACATGCAGTAGGTGACAGATTCAATCCTTGGTTCTTCCTATTAAAACTCTGTTGTTCTATAACTAATCATAGCAGAAAGCACTAAATGGGTAAATCAAACAGAGCTTGGAAAATTGTCAAGGGGGTAGTCACGTTAATCTGCTCTAGGAAAACAACAAAGATGCCACTGGCCACCAGCCATACTGGCTGGGGAATCTTGGTTTCAATCCCAAAAAAGTAATTCTTCAAATCCCTGAGGCACAGTCTGTATCAAGCTATTTTATCTGACTTTACATTCAGTGTACAAGAATGTGGGAATTACTTTCCAACTTTAGAGTGATTTTCCAGTAATGGAAGCAGAACCTCAGGCTAATGCTAGAGCCATATTTGTGTTTATATGACATGCCGATTTATTTGATTTGATTTAAAATATTTTTACCACTGCCATTCTCCTTAAAAAGGACCCAGCGCACCTTTCATCATTAAAAATACTACATTTAAAGGCAAAAATAGTAATACCAAATTAGTTAGCAAGACTTGAGTACGGGAATGAAGAAGCACCGTCAGCATCTGATCACTAGCTAGCTAACAATAAGGCAATTGTACACTATATAAAACTACTCTTTGCTGTTAACTTCTTTTTAGTCTGCTACAGCAACAATGGGAAACTCAGATTTATGGAAGACTTTGCAGTACCTGAGTTTGCTCTACCCTTCTGAAGGCAAGCGCAACATTCTTCTTATATCTGATGGGCACATTCAGAATGAAGGCACGACCCTACAGATCGTGAAGGAGAATGCAAAACACACTAGAATATTCACATGTGGAGTTGGGTAAGTGCAGATTAAGTAAGTGTGCAAGGAAAATTATGATGCATGTTGAGTTTATTCTGGATTTATTCTGAGGAGACATTCGCCTTAGGTGGCCAACGCCACCAACAGGCAATCAGTTGTCATGTGACAGTTTTGGCAGTTGTGCATTAAAATATTCTTATATTGTGTATGTTTTTACTCCCTGTTCTGAAAAATGTAATGACTAGGAATTATAAAGCTGATTTCCCCTCTCCACACGTGTTACAATAAAGCAGAGGGCTACAGGATAAGAAAATTAAATTATTGGCGTGCTCTAAATGTTAGAACAAAAGAGCCCTGCTGGATCAGTCCTGGGTGAATCACATTGAATTTTGTGGGATGGTAACATGCATCTTTTGGATTTGCTTCGCTTCCTTGATTAGAGAAAAAAATACAAATATCCCTGAAAATAGTCTTTCTGGCTCCATGCTCTTCATTCTGGCAGTGATGATCTTATCTGGTTTCTACTTGAAATCCTTTTAATTGGTGTTGCTGATGCTTCAAATTTGCAACCTTGATAGATTTATTTTTCAGTCAAAGTTTAAGAATATTAAGTAATTTATTCAAATATCCCAAATCATAAAATATATGGTGGCTGTATGTTGTCTCTAATGTTAGATGCAATAGGCTTCTCAGTGTTAGTCACAGGGGAACATGTGGAGGTGGGTGCTTTTATTCTTATTTATTTATTTATTTATTTATTTATTTATTTATTTATTTATTTATTTATTTATTTATTTATTTATTTATTTATTTATTTATTTATTTATTTATTTATTTATTTATTGGACTTATATACCGCCCCATAGCGCTACAAGCACTCTCCGAGCGGTTTACAATTTTAATTATACAGGCTACACATTGCCCCCCCCCCCAGCAAGCTGGGTACTCATTTTACCGACCTCGGAAGGATGGAAGGCTGAGTCAACCTTGAGCCGGCTACCTGGGATTTGAACCCCAGGTTGTGAGCACAGTTTTAGCTGCAGTACAGCGTTTTAACCACTGCGCCACGAGGCTATCTTCTGGTGGGTTTCCCTTAAGCAACCAGTTGGTCACTATGTGAACCAAATGCTGGTCTAGATAGGCCTTTTGATCTGATCCTGCACGGCTGTTCTTACGTTTGTGTATAATGGGATCTCCCAAACATGTTCTTATGTTTGTGTATAATGGGATCTCCCAAACATTTTGGCTAGCTTCCGCTGTTAACTCAGCTACATTGCCCAGCTGAAGTGTGTCCAGGTCAGAAAAGACACAGTGAACTATTACATAGTGCCTGTTTAATTATCTTCTGCAACCTTTAAAAAGTGCCCATTATATTAGCTCCACAGTGAATCGCCACATGCTGAGAACTTTATCCCAGTGTGGAGCAGGAGCCTTTGAATATTTTGATGCAAAATCAAAGTACAACTGGGAAAGAAAGGCAAGTATATTTTAACATTATTTTTTGTAGTCACAGACAAGTCAACTATTCTGAAAAGTGCTTTATTTGGGTAAGAATTGTGAGTTTTCATTTCTTACTTTAAAAGCGACATCCTGTGTTCTGATGAATTCCATTTTTGCAGAAAGGTGCAATGTATGTTTAATAAATAAAAATTATTAAAATGTGGGCATCTGGTCCCTGTAGAAAAGTTTTGTCGCATGTCATGCAAGGCACCATAAACTCAGCTATTGATGTCTCTATGGTACATGAACCTTACGTTTGTTAAAATCTCCCTTCCTGGAGAAAGGCGGGATATATGCCTAATAAATTGATGAATTCCTCACCTTAGCAAAAAAAGACCAGGACTCTGCCAAAGATTAAAAACAAATGGTATAGTTAGCCCATGAGTAGAAGAGGATCTACAATGGTGTCTTTGATTACACTAGGAGATTTGCTTTGTTTGGTAATTGGCCCTCGGAACCTGAGAATGAGATTCCTCTGAAGTCTGAATGGCTGTCTCAGGGTGCAATTACATTAACAAATTATGTGAGAAATGCTGTGCGATTGGAACGTTCTGATTCACATTATTTTCTGTTGACTACATTATGTGAAAGTCAATGAGAAGCAGCCCACAGTTCCACCAACTCCAGTCTGTAGCGCTTTTTTTCCCCTTCGCTGATAAGGCTTCTGCTTTTTTTGCAGTTGAATGCCTTCACATTGGTTCAGGCAGTATGACCATTTGAAACAACGTGAGGAGGTTTGTAGCAGTTCTGTATGAAGCCATTGCACTCAGCTACAGCAGCAGTGAGAGAGGCAGGACAGTGAGAACTGACTGCTATTTGATTCTTCTCCTCACACTTGTTGCTTCTGTCAACTTTAATCTTCCCTTCTCTCTCCATTTTTCTTTCTTATATATTATTTTCTTTTAAAGGCTTGCTAATTTAGCACTAGGACAGGTAGGTGAACAAAGCGAAAAAAGAATAAGGAATAGACAGAAGGATGTTTTATGGTAGCTCTGCTCTAACTGTGCCTCCTGCAGATCTTGATGGCTAAAGCAGAGCTACCTTAACAAGCTGGAACAAAAGCTGAACTGAAACATTTCTCCTGCCTCTCTGCTGATTCCTTACTCCCTCCCCCTCTTTAATTGTCGAGGTCTTCTAGCACTAGGACAGGAAGTCTTGGAAGGAAAGGTAAGAAAATAGGAGGGGAAAGCAGGGGAAGGGAGAACAAGTAGATCCCAGCATTAATTGTGGGGAGAAGATTCAAATGGTTAGCAAGCTACATACAAGACCGATTTCATGTCCCCTCTCTTTTGACTGTGGCTGGTGGGAGCAACAGAGAAACCCAACTTCCATGTGTGACTTCGCGAGAAATCCATTTGGATTTCCCCCTCTGTGTAGTTACACCCTCACTCATTTTTGTCCAGTGTTCATATACTTTCACATCTAAGAATTGTTGTTTCTGGTCTTAAGTGTAAGGCAGCTTCCTAGAACCTCTCTGTCCTTCTACTAGTGGGCATATGTTTCTACAGAGCAAATCTTTTCTTGCATTCTGTCTCACAATAGCAGTTTGATCTGTTCAGCATAGAAAAAGAAAGTTTTCTTCTATTGAATTGATTAATTCAAGGCATTGTGTTAATGTCTGTAAGAAAAAAGGACTTAATCATGTGTTCTATGAGAAAAGTTCTCATGTTAATGTTCTCTTTTCATCCTTGTGTCTAGGTAAAATGTCAAGCAGATAGGATGTCTTCCCCAGGATGCAGCGCAGTTTCCATTAAGTGGCAAAAGTTTGATACAGACAGACCAACACTGATGTATGCTCCTGCTCACATACAGTCTCTATTTCATCATGAGCATCTTCTTGTCTATGGATTTATCTCCCATTGCACGCAGGTATGTTGCAATACACTTGTCCTATCCCCAATTTCAAAGAGTCATATAATGTCATTTTTCATTCATGTGCAGTAGAAGGAATTTTGCATTCAACATGTTTGCGGAAGCAGTTTTCTCTATGTAAAGCTATTGTCAGGAGAGAATATGGAGAAACAAAATGGTTGGTAGGTAGTTAAGGTGTCAGACAAGGTTGCATGTTATCTCCCTGTGTGTTCAGTCTGTATGCAGAACATATCATATGAAAAGGTGAATTAGAATCAGAGGAAGAAGTTGAAATAAGTGGAATAAACATCAATAATTTTAAGATATGAAGATGACAGCATGATTGCTAGAAAATAGTAGTGACTTAAAACTACTACAGTACTGATAAAGGTGAAAGAGGAAACTGCAAAAGCCGGATTATACCTGAATGTGAAGAAGACAGAAACAATATGGAAGAATCATAGGACTTAAATGTTGCCAAATAAACATTTTTAATTGTTTAAGATTTTCTGTTCCTTGGTTTGACCATCAGTCAGAACAGAGTCTGCCATCAAGAAATCAGAAGGAGGCTAAGACTTGGAAGGGTTGCTATGAAGATATTTTAAAAGATTGTTAAGTGGAAGGATATGTTGCTGGAAACTAAGGCCAAGATGATCTATATTATGCATTCCCATTTACTGTGTATGGATGTGAAAGCTAGAAAATGAAGAAAGACGACAGGAAAATAATCTATTCATTCAAAATATTTTTGAAGGGGAGTTTTATGCGTATTGCAGAACCACCAGAATGACAAATGTATAGATCCGTAAGTAAAGCCTCCACTCTCCCTAGAAGCTGCTACTGAGACTATTGTACTTTGGACATACCACCATAGGGAGAGAGGACAATAATACCAGGAAAAGTGGAAGGTTGTAGGAAAAGAAGATACCACACAAAATGGTTTTACACCATAAAGGAAGCCACGGCTTTGAGTTTGCAAGACCTAAGCCATGGTTGCTTCTTCATGGATTGCTGCCTTGTCGTGGCGAAGGGGCTTGAGTAACTCAGAGAAACTATGGGCTATGCCGTGCAGGGACACCCAAGACGGACAGGACATAGTGGAGAGTTCCGACTAAACGCAATCCACCTGGAGTAGGAAATGGCAAGCCACTCCAGTATCTTTGCCAAGAACACCCCATGATCAGAAACAAAAGGCTAAAAGATATGACGCTGGAAGATGGGCCC
This sequence comes from Pogona vitticeps, assembly GCF_051106095.1. Lineage (NCBI taxonomy): Eukaryota > Metazoa > Chordata > Lepidosauria > Squamata > Agamidae > Pogona > Pogona vitticeps. Next base: position 244,069,677 of record NC_135785.1, on the reverse strand, counting down.
CTCAGGTCGGAAGGCGTCCAACATGCTACTGAGGAAGAGCGGAGGACAAGGACAAGTAGCTCCAGAGCTAATGAAGTGGTTGGGCCAAAGCCGAAAGGACGCTCAGCTGTGGACGTGCCTGGAAGTGAAAGGAAAATCCAATGCTGCAAAGAAAAATACTGCATAGGAACCTGGAATGTAAGATCTATGAACATTGGGAAGCTGGAGGTGGTCAAACAGGAGATGGCAAGAATAAACATCGACATCCTGGGCATCAGTGAACTAAAATGGACAGGAATGGGCGAATTCAGCTCAGATGATTATCATATCTACTATTGTGGACAAGAATCCCGTAGAAGGAATGGAGTAGCCCTCATAGTCAACAAAAGAGTGGGAAAAGCTGTAATGGGATACAATCTCAAAAATGATAGAATGATGTCAATACGAATCCAAGGCAGACCATTCAACATCACAATAATCCAAGTTTATGCACCAACCAGCATTGCTGAGGAGACTGAAATTGAACAATTCTATGAAGATTTACAACACCTTCTAGAACTGACACCAAAGAAAGATGTTCTTCTCATTCTAGGGGACTGGAATGCTAAAGTAGGGAGCCAAGAGATAAAAGGAACAACAGGGAAGTTTGGCCTTGGAGTTCAGAACGAAGCAGGACAAAGGCTAATAGAGTTTTGTCAAGAGAATAAGCTGGTCATCACAAACACTCTTTTCCAACAACACAAGAGGCGACTCTATACATGGAAATCACCAGATGGGCAATATCGAAATCAGATTGATTATATTCTCTGCAACCAAAGATGGAGAAGCTCTATACAGTCAGCAAAAACAAGACCTGGAGCTGACTGCGGTTCTGATCATCAGCTTCTCATAGCAAAATTCAAGCTTAGACTGAAGAGATTAGGAAAAACCACTGGGCCACTCAGGTATAATCTAAACCAAATCCCTTATGAATACACAGTGGAAGTAAAGAACAGATTTAAGGAACTAGATTTGGTGGACAGAGTGCCTGAAGAACTTTGGACAGAGGCTCGTAACATTGTCCAGGAGGCAGCAACGAAAACCATCCCAAAGAAAAGGAAATGCAAGAAAGCAAAGTGGCTGTCCAACGAGGCCTTAGAAATAGCAGAGAGGAGAAGGGAAGCAAAATGCAAGGGAGATAGGGAAAGTTACAGAAACTTGAATTCAGACTTCCAAAGAATAGCAAGGAGAGACAAGAGGGCCTTCTTAAATGAACAATGCAAAGAAATAGAGGAAGATAACAGAAAAGGAAAGACCAGAGATCTGTTCAGGAAAATTGGACATATTAGAGGAACATTTTGCGCAAAGATGAACATAATAAAAGACAAAAATGGGAGGGACCTAACAGAAGCAGAAGACGTCAAGAAGAGGTGGCAAGAATACACAGAGGAATTATATCAGAAAGATGTGGATATCCCGGACAACCCAGACAATGTAGTTGCTGACCTTGAGCCAGACATCCTGGAGAGCGAAGTCAAGTGGGCCTTAGAAAGCCTGGCTAACAACAAGGCCAGTGGAGGTGATGGCATTCCAGTTGAACTATTTAAAATCTTGAAAGATGATGCTGTTAAGGTGCTACATTCAATATGCCAGCAAGTTTGGAAAACTCAACAGTGGCCAGAGGATTGGAAAAGATCAGTCTACATCCCAATCCCAAAGAAAGGCAGTGCCAAAGAATGCTCCAACTACCGTACAATTGCACTCATTTCGCACGCTAGCAAGGTTATGCTCAAAATCCTCCAAGGTAGGCTTCAGCAGTATGTGGACCGAGAACTCCCAGAAGTACAAGCTGGATTCCGAAGAGGCAGAGGAACTCGAGACCAAATTGCTAACTTGCGCTGGATTATGGAGAAAGCCAGAGAGTTCCAGAAAAATATCTACTTCTGCTTCATTGACTATGCGAAAGCCTTTGACTGTGTGGACCACAGCAAACTATGGCAAGTTCTTAAAGAAATGGGAGTGCCTGACCACTTTATCTGTCTCCTGAGAAACCTATATGTGGGACAGGAAGCAACAGTTAGAACTGGTCATGGAACAACTGAGTGGTTCAAAATTGGGAAAGGAGTACGGCAAGGCTGTATATTGTCCCCCAGCTTATTTAACTTATATGCAGAATACATCATGCGGAAGGCTGGACTGGAAGAAACCCAAGCCGGAATTAAGATTGCCGGAAGAAATATCAACAACCTCCGATATGCAGATGATACCACTCTGATGGCAGAAAGTGAGGAGGAATTAAAGAACCTTGTAATGAGAGTGAAAGAGGAGAGTGCAAAAAACGGTCTGAAACTCAACATCAAAAAAACTAAGATCATGGCCACTGGTCCCATCACCTCCTTGGAAATAGAAGGGGAAGATATGGAGGCAGTGTCAAATTTTATCTTCCTGGGCTCCATGATCACTGCAGATGGAGACAGCAGCCCTGAAATTAAAAGGCGCCTTCTTCTTGGGAGGAAAGCGATGACAAATCTGGACAGCATCTTGAAAAGCAGAGACATCACCTTGCCAACAAAAGTCCGAATAGTCAAAGCTATGGTTTTTCCTGTCGTGATGTATGGAAGTGAGAGCTGGACCATAAAGAAAGCAGACCGCCGAAGAATTGATGCCTTTGAATTGTGGTGCTGGAGGAGGCTCTTGAGAATCCCCTGGACTGCAAGGAGAACAAACCTATCAGTTCTAAAGGAAATCAACCCTGAGTGCTCACTGGAAGGACAGATCCTGAAGCTGAGGCTCCAGTACTTTGGCCATCTAATGAGAAGAAAAGACTCCCTGGAAAAGACCCTGATGTTGGGAAAGTGTGATGGCAAGAGGAGAAGGGGACGACCGAGGATGAGATGGCTGGACAGTGTCTGCGAAGCAACCAACATGAACCTGACACAACTCCGGGAGGCAGTGGAGGACGGGAGGGCCTGGCGTGCTCTGGTCCATGGGGTCACGAAGAGTCGGACACGACTAAACGACTAAACACACACACACAAGCCATGGTTGTTAATAATAGAACTTTTTTGGAGGCCATTAATTCCTGGGGTCACCATAAGTTAAAAGTGACTTAACAGCATGTAACAACAAGAGTATTGAACAAAGTGCTATACATTGAGATATGCCTCTAGTTTTAAATTAATAGTAATATAATATGTTCATTGCTGTTAGTAGCAGTAGAGAAATCAACTCATTTATTTAAGAGGAATGTTGTATTGTGTTTGTTTTCTTTCGTTTCAGGCCACTTTAAATGCACTAGTAGATAAGCAAGAACTACAGGCAGTGGTCTCTACAACTGAATTGCAGAAGACAAAAGGAACTGTGAGTTTGCCCAAAACTGCGTATTCATTTCCATATTTTTCACAATATTGACTTCAAAATAATATATATCAAACCCTTACTTTCTTGATGTGAATGTTCTTCTGCTTTGGCTCAAGCCCTGAACAGTAGCGCCTTTCAAAAACATAAACATTTGAAGGAGTGCTTCCTCAAGTGCAGACAAATTTGTGATATTGAAAATACTATAGAGTAGGACTGCAGTATCCACAGGGGAATCAGTTCCACCACCTCAGCCCCATGGATGCTGAGAAACATTAAAAGAGCAAGCAAGATGCATAGTATTGTCTTCCTCTAATGGCTAGTGTTGGTAAATACACTATGGAAATATGTATACAGTCAATCCTCGACTTACAAACTTAATCCGTTCTGGAACAGCGTTCGTAAGTTGAAAAGTTTGTAAGTCAATTTCCCATAGGAATGCATTGAAACCCTGTTAATCCGTTCTGACCGAATAAAAAATACAGGGCGCGCAAGTGTTGTCCGATCTTCCAAGCGTGGGGGGGGGGAGAGAAAGGCTGGATCACCTTTCTCTCCCACCCCACAGCTTCTTCCGAAAGGCTGCTCCCAATGGCTTTTGCGGCAGCAGAGAAGCCACATGGGGGGGGGGGGGAAGGTGATCTGCAAAGCCATCGGGAGCAGCCCGTTGGGAGAAGCCGTGGGGCAGGAGAGAAAGGCGATCAGCACCTTCGGAGCTCTCAAAGGGCTTCCTCCGATGTTGGGCAGAAAGCCCTTTGAGAGCTCCGAAGGCAAAAAGGCATGGAGAAAGGGCTGGAAATTCGCCCTTTCTCCCTGCCTTTTTGCCTTGGGAGCTCTCAAAGGGCTTCCTCCGATGTCGGGGGGGGAAAGCCATTCGAGAGCTCCAAAGGTGCCGATCGCAGCGGCAGGGACCCCCAGCGAGGTCTCCCAGGGCTTGCCCGCCACCATGGGAGACCTCCCTAGGAGTCCCCACTGCCGTGATCAGCGGCTTCAGAGCTCTCAAAGAGCTTTCCCCCCACATTGGAGGAAGCCCCTTATTTATTTATTTATTTATTTATTTATTGATTGATTGATTGATTGATTGATTGATTGATTGATTGATTGGACTTATATACCGCCCCATAGCGCTACAAGCACTCTCCGGGCGGTTTACAATTTTTAATTATACAGGCTACACATTGCCCCCCCCCCCAGCAAGCTGGGTACTCATTTTACCGACCTCGGAAGGATGGAAGGCTGAGTCAACCTTGAGCCAGCTACCTGGGATTTGAACCCCAGGTCGTGAGCACAGTTTTAGCTGCAGTACAGCATTTTAACCACTGTGCCACGAGGCTCATTATGCTTGAGAGCTCCGAAGCCAAAAAGGCAGGCAGAAAGGGTGGGAAATTCTAATTTTCAAAACAGGTGAAAGATTTATTGGTTCATTTAACAATGAACAAGTGTCTGGAACATGATTATGAGTCTTTTCTCCTCCTGACAACGGGTCCTGAAGGGGTCCCCAATCTTCAAACAGGAACGGGTTACCATAACTATTGTTCCATGGTCCCGGTAGGTCAATGGGAACTGATCTACCAGGTCTGCCCCTTTGGGCCTTCCAGCAGGGGCACGGTCTCCTTGTCCAGGTCATCATCCCATAGGATTCATCCATCAGGATCTCAGCTCTCCCAGGATCCTCCCTGTAACTCCTTCTCTTCCTCTCCCTTCCTCTCCATTCCAGTCTTTCTCTCCTTTCTCTCTCAACTCGTTCTTTCTCCTCTCTCAATCGCCTCCTCCACTCTCTGTCCTCGGCTTCTCCCCAATAAGAGGGTACAGTATCTCCGCTCTCCTTCTTTAATCTGCCTCCTCTTTGAGCACTCCTAATCTTTCCCATAATCCAGTCCAGGGATCCTGCATCCACACCCATTCCCAACCGGGCAGTAACTGTTCCTCTTTCCTCTCTACCTGCCCCCCTTCCTGCTTCAAACTCCACCCTCTTTTTTCTCCCTCTTCCCACCTTTTCTTCCTGAACCTCTCCCACCATCACTTTCTGCATGTCTTCCATCAGTTCCACTATCTCTGTCTCCTGCTGAGGTTTCACTGTAGGCTCTGGTGTGGGTTTGGAGTCTACTTCCTTAGCTTTGCTGTTGAGGAGGGACGTCTCTCCAGCGAGCGTGGGGTATCCCTCTCACCCTCTGTCTCACACACAGCCACATTTTCTCCCTTCCACTTCACTGCCATACTTCTGACATGTCTCTGCCACCTTCATTTCAGATTTCTGACTTTACAGTTAAGGATCAGCATTGCTAGGTTTGCAGCAGATAGAGCCAGTAAGAGATCACTCTCTCCCCTCCCCCCTCAGATTCAGAGCTTACTCTAACATCTGGATGGGAGCTTTCCCCTCCCCTCCTATGGTGCTTGGAGGCACTCTCCAACTGCATAAAGTTACTGTCAGTGTATGAGTGTATTGTGGGTATAGGAGACTCCAGTCAGGATTGTAGTAACCCTGACCCTTTCCCTTGGTGCCATGGGGAGAATCCACCTCCTTCTGCCAGTGCCCTTTGCTGCTACTGGCACTTAAGAATTCTTTGGGACTGACTCATAGGGATAAAGGATTTTTTAAAGTTGCCTGAACACCACAGTCCCAATCCCATTTGGACTTTTTCATAACTGCCCTTATAAAAAAACACATTAAATGTTCTTTAACTAACATAAGATCCAATACTTGTTTCCATGTTACTGATCAGGCTTTCTCTTCCCACTCTACTCTTATATTAGATATTGCACAAACTTGCAGCAAGAGCCTTCATTAGAGATTATGAACAAGGGCTTCTTCACGAAAATGAAATGGAACATGAGGTATGTAACCAAGAGGAAAATAGCTTCTAGTTACTTCTATCTGATTGGTCCAAATTGGTCAATCATGTGCTACAGGCTTCTGGGCATGTGGCCTGCCATTTCTGTGCCCATCCCTGCTATACACTATATACCAGGTTGTATGTAACATGCAGGCTCATTTCGTTGAGAAGCCTAATTGATTTTGTTAACGAGCACATTTGAGAAGCCTGAGCTTCATAGTGGTGCTTGACCCAGATATTTCACAGATTTAAGTGATTGCTGTGCCACATACACCATCAAAAATCAACAAGCAAATCTTTTTGTCTTCACAATGATTATTTTAAATACTGAATTTATATTTAGTTAATTTGAACTATTATTTTGACAAAACAATTTAGATTCACTGGAAAGAAAATAATGTTGAGAAAACTGAATGTTAAAGGTAGCTGGAAAAGAGAAAGACTGAGCGTGGGATGGATCGAGTCTATAAAGGAAGCTTCAGCTTTTGCTAGATCTGAGCCGACTTGTAATCATGGGGTCTTTTGGAGGTCACTGAGTCATTGGGTTGCCATACGTTAGAAACAATTTGATGACCTATAACAACAACACATTTCTGAATTAAGCAATAGATGTAGGACTAGGATTTTTAGAATAAAGTAGATGTTGCTTAGAGCACACAAGGTCCTTTTGAATTATATCTGCTGTGGTTCCAGTAAGAAAAAAATAAATCATTTCTGCCTCTTAAATATCCATTATATTCACTGACATGTGTGATTGGGTCAACTTTTATTCATGTGTATCTGGGCATTCTCAATAGCTCACTAAGAACTAAATGCAGCATTCTTCATCGTGGTCTTCTGTGAATGCACACAAAGGGTTAATACCAGCGCCAGCGTTGGGCCTCTCGGAACGTTTTCTAGCTGCAAGAGAAAAGTAACAATGTTTAGGACTACCCCTACTGCGCACGCCCAGCCTAACCGTCCCTCAGTTCCATTTTTCCGCCTAGCGGTTTGGAGCCTCTCGTCTTAGCTGCGTTTATTGCTGCGTTATTGCGATCTATCTGATTTTTGGCTTTGACCCTTGCTTCGCTCACGGACTACCCTAGCGCTTTTTCCCTTCAACTTGACGACCCGGTGTATTTTCTGGCTTACTCGGACTGTGTTTGGACTGCTCTGCCTTATCCTTGGACTTGTCGTTTCGGTTTCCTTACTACCCTATGTCCCCTTCAGGGCCGTTCAGCAGGTGTGTGGTGTGCGACCGCAAAATCCCCCATCAAGACGGCCACGATACTTGCCTGTATTGTTTGGGCGAGTCGCACAATCCCAAAGCTTGCCCACACTGCAAAGCCTTCACTAAGGCCGCTCTCAAGGCTCGCCAACAGCGCCTTAAACTTCATCTGTGGGAGTCAACGTTGTCTTCCACGGCGCCCTCGGAGGGGGAAATGGCTTCCACTTCTCGAGCAGCTCCTGTCCACTCAGTCGTCTCCAAAGTTTCCAAAATGTCGAAGAAATCCGCGTCGTCGAAATCGGCCGCTCCTGCTTCACCCGAGCCTCCGGCTCCGAAAGCTAAGCCGTCGAAATCGTCCAAAGCTAAGGCGGCCGCCCAGCTTAAAATGACATCTATTCCACTTTCTCCGAGCTCGGGTTCCATCCCATCGCCGATTCTTGAGGAGTTGTCGAGGCGCTTCGGGGCCTCGGCCGAGGCACCCGCGCCTCCTCCTGCTCGACGTACTGAAGTGATACCGCCTTCGGGAAGGTCTTCCCCGACGCCGAGCCAGTTAGTCGCTGTCACTACTGGCCTCGCTTCTGCCCCACATAGCCCTTTTCCTGCGGGCCAGGGGTCGCCTCCCGTGTCGATCTCGTCCGTACACTCGGACTCGAGATCTCCTCGAGAGAAGATACCTCGATCGCCTGTGCGCTCGAGGTCTAAATCTCCTCGAGGCAAACGTTCTCGCACGGAGAAGCATGGCTCCCCGAGTCGGTCCCCATCCTCCGGCCGCTCGAGGTCGAAGTCTCCTCGACGGAAACGATCGAAGAAGAGGCATCGAGCTTCCACTCAGTCCGACTCTAGCGATCGCTCGGACTCGAAATCCTCTAAGCGTAAACGCTCTAAGAAGAAGCACCATTCTCATCGACGTCGTAGCAAGCACCGACGTCGGTCCTCTTCTTCCCGTTCGGCGGATTCCGACCGCCCTATGCGTCGTAAGCACCATCGACGTCGACGCGGCCGTTCGCGGTCTCCTCCTTCGTCGTCGACGTCCGCCTCTCGAGACCGGTACCGCAAAAAGATCCGGTACATATATGTCTCTTCTTCTTCGGAGTCGACCCGACCTCGACGCCGACGCCGGGCCATTCGAGCCAAAGACCACCCTCTTCCGGTACCGGTTGCCCCTCCACCGCAACCGGCCCCTCCCACCTCGGCACCGACCGTGGTCCCCGTTCGACCCCCGACAACGCAGGTCGACGTCGAGAAGCCCCCTCCAAAGAAGAAGAGGGACGTCTTCTCCTCTGATCCAGATGAGGTGTCCACGGAGCGGTCTTCTGACTCCGATCAGGAGCAACCCCCACCCTTACCACCGCATGATTTACCTCCGGGTGATCTGGTGCTTTCCGATACTGGCGATACTCACGCTCCTTCTCCATCTGAGGATTTTTCTTCTTACTCTCAGATGATGTCCAGGCTTGCCAAGACGCTTAAATTGGACTTGAATCTCCCTTCCCCTCCGGGAGAGGACTTGTTCTTTGGAGACATAAAAAGGGACAGTACCGCTCCCCCCAGTATAGCCTTTGTGCCTGTAGTTATGGAGGCCATCAAGGAGTTCTGGGCTCAGCCTGCGACTACACCTAATGTCCCTCGTCGCACAGAACACTTCTACAAGATTCATGGGGCCGATACTCATTTTCTGCTCAAGCATCCCATTCCAAACTCACTCATTGTTGAAACAAGCTGTTCAAGGCCTTCGGCCAAAGCTCATGTTACCCCAGTCGACAAGGAGGGTAAAAAGCTGGAACTCATCGGCAGGAAAATCTACTCCCTTGTCACCTTGCTACTTCGAGTCATAAATTATCAAACTGTTTTGGGAGCTTATCACAAACAATTGTGGCTCAAACTTTTGCCTGGGTTGAAAATGATACCTGAAGACACCAGGCAAGCTTTTCTTAACTCATATGAGGAAGCTCAGACGGTATCCAAGTATGAACGTCTTTCCATCAGACATGCAGCAGAAATCTCTGCCAGAGTCCTCATGTCTGCCATCTCTATCCGGCGCCATGCTTGGCTCCGTTCTGCAGACATAATGGAGGACGTCAAGTCAAAAGTTGAAAGCCTCGCCTTCGACGCTACCGGGCTGTTCAACGAAAAGACCGACTCCCATTTGGAGGACCTTCACAAGGCTAAGAGAACTGCTAAGTCCTATTCTGTTCAGACTCAATCTAGACAGCGACGCCCTCAATGGCGTAAATCTTATGGACAGTATCAATCTTCCCAACAATACCGTCCTTACAAACACCTTCCTCAGCAGCGCTCTGGCCAGTCCTCTTCTTCTGTCCAGGGCTATCAGGGATACCGCCCTCGTCCGCCCCATCGCCGCCAACCTTTTAAGCCACCTGGCAGAAAACAAAAACAGTATCTTTGACTTTCGGCCCCCCGTTTTCACCCATTCACCACCTACCACCCGCCTTCAACCGTTTCTTCACAACTGGTCTGTCATCACAAACGACACTTGGGCTCTAAAAATTATTCAGCACGGTTACCAGCTGGAGTTTATAAGATCTCCTCCGCTGGGTTTCATTACTCATTCTCCCTTCGACTCCTCGCTAGAGGAAGAAATATCATCTCTCTTAGAAAAAGAGGCCATCTCTACAGTACCACCTCACGACGTACAATGCGGGTTTTACTCCCGCTACTTCGCCGTCTCAAAAAGCGGAGGGGGCATAAGACCCATCCTCGATCTAAGACTCCTCAATACTTACCTGCGACCCAGACGGTTTCGGATGCTTACCTTAGAGTCCATCATGCACTTGCTGAAAAAGAGCAACTGGTTCGTCCTTATAGATCTAAAGGACGCATACTTTCACGTCACTATTCACCCCGACCACCGCAGGTTCCTTCGGTTCATCTTTCAGGACACGGTCTACGAATTCCAGGCCCTGCCATTCGGTCTGTCCACAGCTCCCCGGACCTTCACCAAGGTCATGGCTCCGGTGGCGGCTTACCTTCGTCTCAGGGGCATTCACGTTTACCCTTACCTGGACGATTGGCTCGTAGTCTCCACCTCGAGAAGGCGATCCCTGAAAGACACAAGATTCATTCTGTATCTTCTTTCCAATCTCGGTCTCACTGTCAACAAACAGAAGTCCCGGCTCATTCCCTCCAAGACAGTTCAATACATAGGGGTCTGCTTGGACGCTGTAAAGGGTCGAGTCTTTCTTCCCCCGGAAAGAATACACAAGATTCGACGAGCCATCAGGAAATTTCTCCCCGGTGCTCGGGTGACAGCCCACCATGCCCAGCACCTCCTCGGCCTGATGTCTTCTACGACGCCGGCGCTAGCGCACGCTCGCCTCAAACTCCGGTCGCTCCAATCTTGGTTTCTCACCCTTTTCGACCCCATGATCGACAGTCAAAGGAAACGCCTTCGTGTCACCCCGGAGCTCACCAGACAACTCCAGTGGTGGATGTACACACCCCATCTCACGGTTGGCCGGCCCTTTCGTCCACTCCGTCTCACCGTTCAAGTTACAACGGACGCCAGTCCGTCCGGCTGGGGGGCGCACTGCGGGCGTCGCACCATTCACGCCCTCTGGACGCCTCAAGAAGCCATGTTCCACATCAATTACCTGGAACTGCTGGCGGTTATCAAGGCCTTCAAGTCCTTCCTTCCTCTCCTCCGCGGCCGCGGAGTTCAGCTAGTGACGGACAACACTACCACAATGCACTATGTCAACAAGCAGGGAGGAACCCGCTCTCATTCACTCCTGTATCTCTCCATCCTCCTTTGGGAATGGTGTTACCGTCATCATATCTACCCGGTGGCCATCCATGTAGCCACGGAGGACAACACACTTGCGGACACTCTGAGCAGGCTTCACTATCAGACTCACGAATGGGAGTTGAACCCTCTGGTCTTCCAGGACCTTTGCAACCAGTGGGGGACCCCAGTGCTGGACGTGTTCGCATCCCCTCACAACGCAAAATGCTCCCGCTATGCCTCCCGGGCAGGTCTCGGTCACCACTCGCTCGGCGACGCATTCATGATTCCATGGAACCAGGGTCTCTTGTACATATTTCCACCGATCCCGTTGATACAGAGATCCTTGATCAAACTCCGACGCTCGATGACTCCGGCCATCTTCATCGCACCCTTTTGGCCTCGCCAAGTGTGGTTTCCCACCCTAGTCAGCATGGCTGTGGACTCAGTAACCCTTCCGATGTGGCCGGACCTACTGACCCAGGAAGCAGGCGAAGTCCTTCACCCCGACCTCGACACGCTCCATCTGACGGCGTGGAGGATCGTCCAGAAATTCAGGAGGTCTTGACCAATGCCATCAAACCCTCTACGTCTCGCTTGTATGCCTACAAATGGAACAGCTTTCTGAAATTTACCCAGCAGAGGGATCTCGCCTCCTCACCTGTGTCTCTTTCCACACTTCTGCAGTATCTCCGTTACCTGTTTGATTTCCACCTGTCTATCTCTACTATCAAGGTGTACCTGGCTGCGGTTGTCTTCTTTCAGCCCAGAGCTTCTCCCTCATCCCGCTTTTTCTCCCATCCTACCGTCAGGATGTTTTTGAGGGGTCTCTCTAACCTCCGACCTCCCGTTCGTCCTCCACTCCCTCAGTGGTCCCTCCATTTGGTTCTGCATGCCCTATCCAGACCCCCATTTGAACCTATGGCTACCTGTGACCTCAAAATGCTCTCTTTAAAAACGCTATTCCTAGTGGCTATCACCTCTGCTCGTCGAGCTAGCGAGTTGGCAGCTCTCCGCCATGACCAACCTTTTCTTCAGTTCTTTAAGGACAAGGTTATGCTTTACCTGGACGTCTCTTTTCTTCCTAAGGTGGTCTCCGACTTCCACGTCAATCAGCCACTTATTCTGCCAACTTTGTTTCCGTCCCCGACGACTGATGTTGAACGCATGCTCCACATGCTCGATGTTCGACGGTCCTTAGCTTTTTACGTGTCCAGGACCAAGGACTTTCGCCTGGCCAACAGACTCTTCCTTTGCCACTTTGGCCCAAAGAGGGGTTGCCCGGCCTCGCCGTCCACGCTCTCTCGGTGGCTCGTGTCTACCATCGCCCTTGCCTACGAGCTCAACCACAGAGATCCTCCACAGGGACTTAAAGCCCATTCCACCCGGGCTGTTGCCTCATCCACTGCCTTACTTCGTGGCGTCGACCTGCCCGACATCTGCCGGTCCGCTACGTGGTCTAATGCCTCTACCTTCATAACCCACTACAGATTGGACGTGAGGGCAAAAGAGGAGACCAAATTCGGGAGGGCAGTGCTAGCATCGGCTCTTCAGTGACAGCCCACCATCCGGTTAGTAAGCGTGCTAATCACCCTTTGTGTGCATTCACAGAAGACCACGATGAAGAAAGAAAGGTTACTTACCTGTAACGATGGTTCTTCAAGTGGTCATTCTGTGAATTCACACAATCCCGCCCGGCCTCCCCTCTGTCTGTCTGTCACTGGCGTCTCTCTGACTCGAGGGCCTATGGCGGACAAATGGAACTGAGGGACGGTTAGGCTGGGCGTGCGCAGTAGGGGTAGTCCTAAACATTGTTACTTTTCTCTTGCAGCTAGAAAACGTTCCGAGAGGCCCAACGCTGGCGCTGGTATTAACCCTTTGTGTGAATTCACAGAATGACCACTTGAAGAACCATCGTTACAGGTAAGTAACCTTTCTTTATTCATACTTTGATTAGGACCATTGAAAGGAATGGAGTTTGTAACAACAAAACACAGATCACTTGTATCAGTGGATGTACTCTTCCTTGGACTGAATTTGTATTTTGCCCTGAGAAGTCAAGCTGTCACTCAAGACCTAGCTAAGGGGCTATAGAATTAGGCAGAAGGCCTGTTTCACTAGTGGGATATCAGATACACTGTCACCATACTGGACATATGGGTGGAACACTCTGCTGTATTGGTGAAGATACCCTGAAAGAGCCTTGGTGCCCTTAGACTACAGTGTTCTGGAGTACAGCGCTCAGCGCTCCTGCCTAGCATAGCCAGCGGGAAGATACCAAGAGAGTAACCTCTGAAGGGCACCACGTTGGGGAAGCCTGCATTGGTGGACTGGTTGAAATGGGGAAAAGGTGTGAGTGTATCATGTGCCACCGTTACAGTTTTCCTTTGTCTTATTTATTTAGATGAAGAAACAGGAGCTGAAATCCTTGATCATTGACCTTAGCTTAAAGAACTCTATTGTGACCCAGTTTACAAGTTTTGTGGCAATTGAAAAAAGGGTATGTGTATCCACCAACTACTCTGTGCACACCAGCTTTTGCTTTAGAAAAACAAACTACAGACGAAAAAATTGTTGGTTGATTTACTAAATCCGCATTGGTTTGGTGGGCTTACTCTAGTGCAACTTACCATGTGAAGAAACAGGAATTTGGCCAATAAATCAGTTTCATGATTTCTCCTTAATTGTACAATGTGAACTAATTAGTTTTTTAAATAATTTAATGCTGATGAACTGTTCTCAAAGCGAATATTTACAAGCTCTGAAACCTCTATATTCCTAGTTTTGTTACTTCCCAGGGAACCAGTCAAATTACTTGCCTCTTAGGAATTCATTTTGGTTCCTTGTAAGGAATGTGTAACTGGTTTTTTTTTTGGCAAGGTAATTGTGACTGGGATGTAGTGTCTCAATATGGAGTGTGGACATGCCAGCATCATACAGATTGCCAGTCAACTCTGTGTTTGCTGAGAAATACTAAGACATTTATTGACATATTGGCTTTTGGAATGCACTGGTTTCTTCAGACAAAGAAAAAAGGAGAAATAGAGGCAGAATGTGAGGTATAGAATCAGGCAGAGTTTATGTGTCACTGGAAGATGCAAAGCCATCTTAAATCAGTTGCATGCTTCTGTTATTTGTGAAGGGGGGGTTACTTCATAGATTTTTTTTGCCCTTTCACATGAGTTCTTGGGTCCCTTGTTCCCTTGAAGCTTAGATGTGTATTACCTTAGTCTCGAATTTTCAGCCATGCCTTTTTCTGTGTTGTAATTCTGAATGGTTTTTACTCAGGATACAAAGGATGACCAGACTGCTGATACGTTGAATGTTTTGGAACTGGTAGCCAATGAGGATGTAGACATCTTACCCTATATTCAATATACACAACCAACACCAAGTGAAAATGTATGTAACTTACACTATCTACCTTCTTTCCTTTCTTCTGTGCTACATGGCAGGGTGCTTGCTTCTTTTAATAATATTTACTCCCAAAAGCCCAGTGTAGGGGATAAAATGTTAGTATACAGCTCAGGACACATGGGTTCAAATCATGAACCAACTGTTGAAACTTGTTTGGAGATAGTGGTAAACCATTCCCTGAACATCTCATGAGCCTCAAAAATTCTATTGTTTCAGGATAATTTGGAAGTGACTTGAAGGCACATAACAACTCCCATTGTAAAGGCAAGGTTGTAGTGGAATGCTTGTTTGTCTAAAACGACTGTTGTTCTATGCAGATTTTTTTGTCATTCTCTGTGTTTCAGAAAATTCAGCTTTGCATGGGGGAATGTGATTGGTTGGGAAGTTAAGCAAACAGAGAAGAATTCTTCCTTTACTTTTACTTTACTTTATTTAGACTTATACCCCGCCCCTCTAGACAAAGTCTACTCGGGGCGGCTTACATAAATGATAAAATATAATAGAATAACATTATTCTTTTAATAAATTCCTTATTTCTAGACACGGAAACAAGCCAAAAGAAATAGAAGGAAAGGAGATAAAGGGGATTAGCAAAAGAAAACATAGCTATTATTGGGAGATGAGGACAAAGAAATCAGAAATTAGACAAAGGAACCTGTCTTGCACATAAAACATATATACAGCTTTGTTGGTAAAGTGAAGATAACATATTTTGTCCAGCTGTTATAATATTAATAGATGCGGGGATTGGCTATTGTGTGAGTGTGGTCTGTGGGTCTGTTGAGAGATGACAGTTGAGTCAAGTGTGTGCGTATATGTGTTCTTTTAGTGAAGCCAAAGGAGTTAAGGAAATAGTATGTTGTATAAATAGCACCTGGAGCTAGAAGACACTAATTGGGTGACACAGATAAATGCAATCCCAGGCTGTTTGGGTAGTTTGGAACTGCCTGCCTGCCTGCCTATCTCTCTCTCTCTCTCTCTGACAAATATATTCTCCATCCATGGGAGGTTTTAATTGTACAAACAGATGTGCTGGGTCCACTGGTAAACCATCTTTTATTCATGCTGCTTAGATGGACCACTTTGTCAGGCTGATTTCAGATTAAAATAGTCATATGTCTGCATTCAGTATGTTTGCGTAATTGGTTGTCAGACACCAAGTCTTCCGGTCACAATTGGCAAACAGGTAGGAGGTGATCCCTGCTCCTCTCACCAAAACATTATAAGAACAGTTCTGCTGGATCAGATCAATGGTCCATGTTGGGCAACCAGATGTGTGTGAATTCCATAAACAGAATGTGAAGGCAATAATATCCTGATGTTGTTCCCCAGTGCCATAATCAACAGCAAGAGGATATTATTTGTAACAGTTTCATGAAATTTATTTGCTGAACTCCCAGGACCCCCCAGGCAGTTGGGCTCCTGGCTAGGCAAATCTGGGAGCCAGAAGCAGTTTTTCCAAGGTCTGCTAATTCTTCTGTGATCTGAAGTTTGCATATATTGATATCCTTCTCAGCCACAATTTTGGGTGAACCATTTTAAAATAATATAAGTTAATGTTCATCACCATATATGGTGGAAGTGAGTTACATACAGTTCAACAACACTGTGTGTGAAGAGGTGACTCCTACATCCAGAGTTCTTAGAAGTACAGTGTTGCCTTGATTTACGACCATAATCCATTCCAGAAGATAGATGCAAGTTGAAATGGTCATAAGTCGAAGCACCATTTCCCATTGAAATGCATGGGAACGCGATTAATACGTTCAAGCATTTAAAAAAAACCCTCCCCCCCCAAAAAATAAATAAAACACTGCAAGCTTACCTTACCAGTCCAAAGCCTCCTTTGATCGCACTCACTCCCCAGCGGGGCTGGCCATGGCAGAGGGTGAGGATGGGCGAGCATCTGGAGCATCCTGGCCAGGCTCAGCCTCCCAGCACTGGGGAGCCCGTCGGGAGGCAAACAGCCCCCACGGGGCCAAGCACTGAGCGCAGCCCTGCCAGGAAGGAGGAGGCGGTGGCGCAGGAGGACCCTTCCTCCTGGAGCCAGGATCGGGGCCCTTTCCACCTCCGCACTGAGGCTGAGGACCAGGATCTCACCATTACTAGGTGCAGTAACGCCCCACCTCCCCCTGCCACTGCATCCCTTTCCCTAACTGTTGGGGCGAAAGAGCTACAGAGAAGCAGCCTCTTCTCCACCAATGGTTTGAATTTCCAGCCTTTCCCCCCTGCCTTTCCTGGTCGCAAGTTGAAGCTCTGGCCACAAGTCGAAGCAAAATTTTGCAGCCGGAGCTGGTCGTATGTCGAAATGGTCGTAAGTAGGGACGTACGTACGTCGAGACACCACTGTAACATTTTTAGAATATAGGTCCAAGGCGCCCTCAAACATCACTTTCAGGGTACCAACCAGGTCAGTTCAACATTCTCTAGGCAAGTCCTGCACTAACCTGCATGTCCCTGCTTTAGAAGCCACTTCCACTCCTCAAGGAAACAAAACAAAAGCACCCAAAAGGGGTGGTCCCTTCTGCGTCAAGCCTGATTAAAAAAAACTAAAATGAAAGATGCACCATTGCAGACGTTAATGGAATTTTTGCTGGCTCTTAACAGAACAGAACATTGCCAGAGATTCCACCTCCCCCAGTAAGTAGAAAGAATGCTAGGTGTGTATGCCCTGAGGCTTGCATGTATTCCCAAAATAAATTGTCTGAGATGGCTACACTTTTGAGCTGCTTTGGGAGAGATGCCATATGACAGCAATCCCAGGGATCTTTTTCAAATGCTGTGCAACTCTGTTGAAGGCATATTTAAACATTCAGGAGTTTATTTATTTATTTATTTATATTATCTTTATGTCACCTTTCTCCCTATATGGGATCCAGGGTAGCTTACAAGATATACAACTAAAAAACAAGCACAGTTTTAAAAATGCCTTGATAGGTATAGGTATATATGCGTGTGTGTATGTATGTGCCCGTGCTCACACATATATATTATATATATAAAATTAAAAACAATTAACCCTATAATAAGATTTAAAACAACTAGATTAAAAAATTTAAAGCATTCAAAACTCTGTAAATTAAAAACCTGCATTTCTGAGACAACACACTGCTTAAAAGCCTGGCTGAAGAGGAAGATGTTTGCTTGACGATGGAAGGACAAGACGGGGTGCCAGCCTAACTTCTTATGGCAGTGCATTCCAAAGCCTGGGAGCAGCCACTGAGAAGGCCCTCTCTTGTGTCCTTAACAAACAAGCTTGGGAAGGTGGCAGAACTGAGTGAAATGCCTCCCCAGATCTTAAAAGCTGAGAGGGCTTATATGGGGTACTCAAGATGTTTAGTTTGTGAGGATTATTTCTAGCAGAGTTCTCCACAATTACAAATTAAGACATAGGGCGGGGGAGACGAACCATATGTGAACTCAATCTGAGGGGTTTTTTCTCTCTCTCTCTCTCCCTCCCTCTCTTCTCTCCCCCTCTATCGCTCCCTTTCGCTCGCTCTCCAGGTTCCTAAGGATTCCTTTGTTAGCACCAAATTTGAACATGCCTCCATTGGCTTTGACGCTGTAGCTCATTACACCGATGAGAGTTTCCCTCCTCTGCCACCTCCTGCTGGTTCTCCTTTTGCAGCAGAAAACAAATTCGTTGCACCAGTGTTTGGCCAGACATTTTCATCATCAACAACTGGCTTGTTTGGTCTTCAGTCCAGTTCAGATGTTCAGGTAATGCCCCAAACCTCTAAATTAGGGATGGTGGATACTGTCCCCACTTTCACCCTACTGGTGAAAGGTTCTGAAGACAATACTAGTGGATGAGAGCCATGTGTTGTATCATGAACAGAGTGAAAGACTAGACCTCAGGAGACCAGGGTTTAATTGTCCACTCAGCCATGGAATGTCACCAATCCATACGTATATCACATACCTTGAAACCCCTATTAGGGTTGGTGTAGGTTGGATGCAAGGTGCAGACCCTTGCTTTGGCAGATCCAATCCTTTATATTATCTTCCCCGAGAGTCAGAGAAAGGTACCACTAGGTGACTTCAATTGACAGCAAACTGTCCTTCTGTATCTCTCCAAGATGTAGGAACTATGTCTCTGGCTTTTTCCTTTGTACAAAGCCATGTCTCAGAGCTTTGAAAAGTCCTCTGAGGTGGCTACAGTTTTGAGCCGCTTTGGGAGACAGGCTGTATGACAGAAATCTCAGGGATCATTTTCAAATGCTATACAACTCTGTTGAAGCCATACTTAAATATTCAGGAATTTGTGGGGTTTGTTTTTAGTAGCCATTTCCACAATTATACAGTGGTGCCTCGCTTAACGATGTTAATTGGTTGGATTAAAAAATCATTATGTGAAAGCATCGTTAAGTGAAACACCATTTCCCATAAGAACGCATTGAAAACTGGTTAATCCGTTCCAATTGGAACGGATTGCCGTCCTTAAGCGAAAATCGCCATAGGAAACATCGTTGAGCGAAACGCAGTTCCCCAATTGAAATGCATTGAAGCCGACTCAATGCATTTGAATGGCTTTCCGATGTGGAAAATTCCTAAAAGAAACCCATCGGTAAGCGAATTCTTCATTAAGTGAGGCAATCGTTAAGCGAGGCACCACTGTACTTGACAACGGGGGGGGAATGAACTACAGTACATGTGAACCCAATCAGAGTCTAAGACAAGATATGTTTTTACTTCACAGATCCCTGAGGAGTCCTCTGCTAGCATCAAATTTAAACCTGCCCCCTTTGGCTTTGGCACTGCAGCTCCTGTCATCAGTCAGAGTGCCCCTCCTCCACCACCTCCTGCTGGTTCTCTTTTTGCAAGAAAGAGCAAATTTGTTGCACCACTGTTTGGCCAGACATTTTCATCATCAACACCTGGCTTGTTCGGTCTTCAGTCCAGTTCAGCTGTTCAGGTAATGCCCCAAACCTCTAGTTTAGGGATGGCGGATACTGTCACCACTTTCTTGACTGGTGAGAGGTTCTGAAGACGATGCTAGTCGTTGAGAGCCAGTGTTGTATCATGAATAGAGTGAAGGACTAGACCTCAGGAGACCAGGGTTTAATTGTCCACTCAGCCGTGGAATGTCACTGGAGGCTGGCGAAGGAAATACCACTCTATACATATCTGACATACCTTGAAACCCCTGTTAGGGTTGGTATAAGTTAGATGTAACATAACCTAGTGCAAAGGATTTTGGGTACATTGGCGTTTTAAATTTTTTTTCTTCCTTTTAGAAGTAGAGAAGAAGAGCATAAGGGAAGCAAGTAGGAGACCCTTGCCTTGGCAGATCCATTCCTTTATATTTTCTTCCTAGAAAGTCAGAGAACAATACCACTAGGTGACTTCAGTTGACAGCAAACTGTTCTTCTGTATCTCTCCTTGACCTCAGGACTATTTCTCTGGCTTCGTCATATACACAGAGTCATACATGAGATCTTGGAAGAAATAGTTTCTTAACCTACAACTCCAGAATCCCTCAGCCAGCATGATCATTGGCTTTGATAGCCCAGAGATTCTGGGACTTTCAGTCTTAATTAAAATTAACTGTCCCAAATTCTGCATATATCTGCTCTAAATCTCTGTCCAGTTTTTCCACAGTATCCTTAATGTTAGACATCTGTGTCATGCCCTCTGTTAATCTTTTCTCAACCGAAAAATTCCCAACTGTTGTGAGCTTTCCTTAGAGGAGTTTGAAAGCTTCTTTTTCTGCTTTTGCTTCACTTCCTCAGTTTGCTATTTTTCAGACCTAAGAAGGTGATAGATACTAGCTACAGCTATTTTATATAAGCTGTATTTAGTAAATGTGGTTCAACATTGTCTTGTTTGAAACCAAGCATTGTTAATTATTAACACAGTTTAATATTTATCACAGTGTGTGTGTTATTTGAAGGTTTGTTCATTCTCTTTCTACCGTCACGGCCCCCAAAGCAATTTATCATAAAATACTCAAGAAGAAATAAAATAAAAAAATCAAGCCAATAGAAATCATTCCAAAGCAGGTTGAAGCATTTTAAATGAGATTAGAACCCATGTATGCTTGTCTTACACTTTCGGAAAGATAAATCCCTTTAGCAAAATTCTCCATAGTTAGAAGTGTTTTCGTTACATTTTATGATTCCTGCTTAGTGTAGAAACTAGCATTTCACCAGGAAAAAAGAAAACCTATAAGCTCTAACCCCTAGGAATATAAATAGTTGAGGCTCTACTATAGAGGTTAATGGAATTTTTGCTGGATCTTATCAGAACAGAACATTGCCAGAAATCCCACCTCTCCCAGTAAGTAGAAAGAATACTAGGTGTTTATGAGCTCAGGCTTGCATTTATTCCCAGAATAAAGCCTCTGAGGTAGCTACAGTTTTGAGCCACTTTAGGAGAGACACCATATGACAGAAATCTCCAGGATCTTTTTCAAATGATATGCAACTTTGTTGAAAGCATACTTAAATATTCAGGAATTTGTGGGGGCTGTTTTTAGTAGCCATTTCCACAATTATACTCAATAACATGTGGGGGGGGGGGAATGAATTACATGTGAACCCAATCTGAGTCTAAGACAAGGCATGTTTTTACTCCACAGATCCCTGAGGATTCCTCTGCTAGCATCAAGTTTAAACCTGCCTCCTTTGGCTTTGGCGCTGCAGCTCCTGTCGTCAGTCAGAGTGCCCCTCCTCCGCCACCTCCTGCTGGTTCTCCTCTTGCAGCAAAGAGCAAATTTGTTGCACCAGTGTTTGACCAGACATTTTCATCATCAACAACTGGCTTGTTCGGTCTTCAGTCCAGTTCAGATGTTCAGGTAATGCCCCAAACCTCTAGTTTAGGAATGATGGATGCTATCCCCACTTTCTTGACTGGTGAGAGGTTTTGAAGACAGTATTGATGGTTGAGAGCCAGTGTGGTCCCTTAGAGTGAGAGACTAGGGCTCAAGAGATCAGGGTTTACTCCCAGCTCCTACAGCAGGCTATCACAAACATGGAAATGGCAGTTTGGACATTTTTTTTAAAAAAGTAAACAGGTATTGCCTAGACACGCACTTCCAGGTTTATGGGTTTGAGCTTTGCCGATACCACCTCCTGCAAACTCCCCCTTGAAAACTGTCACTTTTGGTGGTCTGCAGGAGCAGAAATAAGTTTTTTACAGTTAAAACCAACTATTGTGGAAACAGTGCGTATGTGAATTCAGTTTGGGTCTAAAATATATTTTTTTTTAATTTCACAGTTACCTTGGGATGCCGTAAGCGATGATGAGTCTGAAGTTGGTTCCTCTGGCTCATATTGGCCAGGAGGCAAGATCAGTGCTCAAGGTGCAGAGTTGTTCCGTTCCCCTTCTCTTTTTCCCCACTGCACCACAGTTCTTCATCAGAAACATTTGAAACCATCAGCTGGCCTGTTTGATGCCAAGCAGTCTGATTTACAGACAATGCTCCAAACCTTTACTTTGGGGTCACCCAGAACACCTGAAATGGCTTTAGAGGGATGGCAGAGCCACACAGACCCACTTCCATCTACAGTTCTTGCACCAGATGAAGAACAAGTTATTCCTGAGCATCCTCCTGCAGCTGTGGAAGAAGAGGGGTCCTCAGTGCAGCTCACTGAAAAATTTCTAGCATGTCATTTAAAGCAGAAGACAGTGGAAGATGAAGAAATAGCAAATGAAATTTCAGAGGTTAGTCAGAATATCTTCCCTCTCTTGTATATTCTGTAGGTAGATCTCAGAAAAATTCACAGATAGTAAATCATGATTATTATCTTGATTGTCTAAAAGAAGTTTTATTCTTAATGTAGTTTCCCTTTTGAATAATTTGGGATCATGAATTTCGCTAGGTGTATAGAATAATATTCTTACTCTTGTCTAAAGGGGAGTGGAAGAAGTCCTAAGCAGAGATAGTATCCGTCAAGAGTCTGGGAACCAGAGCTATTGATGAGCATAGGATTTTTCCTCCTGTTCTCACTCTGTCACCCCCCCCCCCCAAATGACCAGTTATCCCTTTCAAAAAGCTGCTTTTCCAGCCTTACAACATCAGCTTTAATGATACAGGACTTGGAAAAGGCTTTTGGGAAAGGGTCGTATCTCTTCGAATCGCTCATACCACGTTGTAGTTGACCCATGAGGATTCAAAGAGTTGCCGTATAAAAATTAATTAATTTACTAACCTTTGCTGTTGCCACAGGATTGAGCAATTGTTAATGCAGGCCAGTTCTAATAGGGCAGAATTTCCCTCCCCTCAAGAAACAGCTCTGGAGAAAATACTGTGTTGTAGACGTTTGCCTCTTTCTTTCAAGGGTATTTGTGGGAGCTTTAAGAAGCAGCTTAAGAAAAAAAAACTACTGTCGCTGAGTACAGTAACAGTCAGTGCACAGAAGCCACCACAGACTATACCTTGGCGTCAACTCTTTAATCTTCAGAATCAGGTAACGAAAGTTTATTTTCTATACCAGTTTTAAGAGAGAGAAAAATACATTAAATATGGCTTCCTACTTTACAGAAGAAGCCTAAGAGTACAGTTCCTCTTGTACCATAGGAGGAAAGGTTGCCATTTTTATTTCAATTGTGTGGAAAAATTATTTAGTGAAAAAAGCCAATTTAATGTAATGTGATAATAAAAATAGTCCCTGTCTTCTTCTTGTCTGTCAGAGGTATAAATTCAATATTATGACATTTAGCCGTCTGACACTTGGCTAAGGAGAACCTGCAGATGCATACTGGAGGGGTTTTAGTTTCTCAAAAACATTAATGACCTTAATTAATTAAAATGTGTCTGAATGTTTGGAATGTATGGTACTGTTTTAGATTACTAGACAGTGGACTTCCCTAACTAGAGTGTGGGTATACATTTGATAGCAACAGTGGGGTATAGCCTTTCTCCCATTTTCTGGCTGACACAAGATCCCACAACTACTTCTGTAGAATTGATGTGTAAATTTGTTGAGTAAAGGTCCCATCGAAATCACCAAGAGAAGTTGGCCATGACTTACAGTAAATCCCATTTATTTCAGTGAGAACCAAATTCAAGCAAGTGAAAATGTTTGTCTTCCCCCATTGTTTTGACAGAATTAGGATGGCACATTAGTGTCTCTTCTGTACTGCCCACTAACAAAAGGGATGGGGGTGGCATGCAGGGGGTGGCTCAGTAAAGGTCCCTGTACCGGGAAGGTTGTGGCTGGTAGTATCAGGTGTGACAGCTTGAGATTGGAGAATGGCTGTTTCCCCCAAACAGACCTGATCCAGGAATTTTGTTGATCTTGGAACTGGTGTAGCAAATTTTCCCCTTTATTTTACTACCTATGCCCAAAGCAAATATATGAGACATATCTCTTAGGAGGCCATTCCGTATCACCATCCTGGATGCCACAGCTCTGCCTAAATCACTCTTATTTCAGATAATGGCAATACCCAAAGGAGAGCCTCTGAAATGATCAGATTTCCCAAAATGAAATTGTGGCTCGTTTTTCTTGTAAAAATAAAGAACAATCCAAAGGAGCTGCAAGATCCAGCCAACGGTTGCACAAAGAGATTTCCCTCTAGTTTATTTTGAGAAATGTATTTTATTTTACAGGACGGATTTTGGGAGTTAACCCCTGAGCTTGGAAGCCTTTTGGACTTTGACATTGATCATTTAGTTAACGTCACACTGGCAAAAAAGGGAATTCAGTCACTTGGTAAATCCCATTATTCTTATTGTTAGTAATGTCAGCAATAGTACTATCAACACTGTTAATTCAGTATATTCACCACCTTTCTTCAGTTTGCCACCATATTTATCAGTTTCTAGTAATGATTTCCTATTTTTTTTTCCTTTGCTTTAAAGTTGTAACCAAACTTTTTCAGTTTTGCAAGACTGAAAAAGTGAATGACAAGTCTCCTGTCTTTTAAGTTTGATTCCCCACTTGGTCACTTCCAGCTCTGCAGGTCTAAAATTACTATTATTAAGTTTCCTGGAAAAGAATATTTCTAGTGGGCATTTCTGATTGAACCAAATACTTTAATACGAGGATTTGGATACAGAAGGGTTGCCTTGGGGATCAATTTTGATAAACAGTGCTAATATGTACCTCAGCCATGCTAAGTATTTAGCGCAGATTAATTAATTAATAACTTTTCTGACTCCTGGAAAAGCCTTCAGCTTTGGGAGGAGGAGCTCAGTCAGGAGCTCTATGGAGCTTTGAGGAGCTAAATCACCTCTAAGCCTCATTCTGTCTTCTCATTGTGTTAGTTTTTGTCAAATTAAAGAAAATACAAAAACTTAAAAACAGAAAAAGCATAGAAATTAAAACAGTTACAGTGTATCAAAGAAGTGAATACACTCCCTCACATTTCATAAATATTTTAGCATATCTTTTCATGTGACAACACTGAAGAAATGACACTTGGCTACAATGTAAAGCAGTGAGTATACAGCTTGTATAACAGTGTAAATGTGCTGTCCCCTCAAAATAACCCAACACACAGCCATTAATGTCTAAACTGCTGGCAACAAAAGTGAGTACACCCCTAAGTGACAATGTCCAAGCTGGGCACAAAGTGTCAATATTTTGTGTGGCTACCATTATTTTCCAGCACTGCCTTAACCCTTTTGGGCATATAATTCACCAGAGCTTCACAGGTTGCCACTGGAGTCCTCTTCCACTCCTCCATGACGACATCACAGAGCTGGTGAATGTTAGAGAACTTGCGCACCTCCACCTTCTGTTTCAGGATGCCCCACAAGTGTTCAATAGGGTTTAGGTCTGGAGAGATGCTTGGCCAGTCCATCACCTTTACCCTCAGCTTCTTTAGCAAGGCAGTGGTCATTTTGGAGGTGTGTTTGGGGTCATTATGTTGGAATACTGCCCTGTGGCCCAGTCTCCAAACGGAGGGGATCATGCTCTGCTTCAGTATGTCACAGTACATGTTGGCATTCATGGTTCCCTCAATGAACTGTAGCTCCCCAGTGCTGGCAGCACTCATGCAGCCCCACACCATGACACCATGCTTGACTGAAGGCACAACACACTTGTCTTTGTACTCCTCACCTGGTTGCCGCCACACATGCTTGACACCATCTGAGTAAAGTTTATCCTGGTCTCACCGGACCACAGGACATGGATCCAGAAATCTATGTCCTTAGTCTGCTTGTCTGCAGCAAACTGTATGTGGGCTTTCTTATGCATCATCATTAGAAGAGGCTTCCTTCTGGGACGACAGTGCCGGAGACCAGTTTGATGCAGTGTTCAGTGTATGGTCTGAACACTGACAGGCTGACCCCCCCCCCCCCACCGCTTCAGCCTCTGCAGCAATGCTAGCAGCACTCATATGTCCTTTTCCCAAAGCCAGCCTCTGGAGATGACACTGAGCATAGGCATTCAACTTCTTTGGCTGACCATGGCGAGGCCTCTTCTGAGTGGAACCTGTCCTGTTAAACTGCTGTATGCTCTTGGCCACCTTGTGGCAGCTTAGTTTCAGGATTTTGGCAATCTTCTTATAGCCTAGGGCAGCGATGGCAAACCTATGGCACGCATGCCACAGCTGGCATGCGGAGCCCTTTCTGCCAGCTCGCTACTCTCCCCCCCCGTGCAGCCAAACCTGAGAAGGTGGCTGCAGCCATGGCGCTGGGGCTTCATCAGGTGGATCCAGAACAGCTGGTGCTGGCAGTGGATCTTAAGTGGGGTCTCAAGGCACCTCTGTGCCGGGATTTCCCCTTCCACGCCACTTCCAGTTCCGCTCTGGCAGCACATCACTCACTGTTTCTTTTTTTCTTTTCTTTTTTTTTCAGTTTCGGCATGCAAGCCCAAAAAAGGTTTGCTGCCACTGGCCTAGGGCATCTTTATGTAGAGCAACAATTCATTTTTTCAGATCCTCAGGTAGTTCATTACTGTGAGGTGCAATGTGGAATTTCCAGTCACCAGTCTGAATGAGTGAGAGCGATAACACCTGCTTCCCTTCATACCTGAGACTTATGACACTAATGGGTCTCATGACACCAGGGAGGGAAAACAGCTACTTGGGCCCTTTTTGGACATTGTCACTCGCCCACGTTGTCACATGAAAAGATATACTAAAATATTTATGAAATGTGAGGGAGTGTACTCCTCTGATATACTGCAAGTGGTCTAAGGGTATATATGATTGTTAAGAATGCACAGGTTTTTTATGCAAAGGTACTTTAATGCTTTTGATTGTATTGTTTATTTGTATTTTCTGTTCTGTTAAATTGTACTTTAATTATGTTGTTTGTGTTTCTTGTAAACTGCCCAGAGTGGCCTTCAGTCAGCTGGGCAGCAAAATAAATAAATAAATAAATAAATAAATAAATAAATAAATAAATAAATAAATAAATAAATAAATAAATAAATAAATAAATAAATAAATAAATAAATGCATCCACAAGATAGTGTACTCAGGTAGATTTTCAGAATACTTATTTCCTGTAAAACTGACAGAGGGAGATAAGTGTGACAATCTCAAAAATAGAAAAATTGGTGGAGTTGTTGGTGAACAAAGATTTTGATTCACAATAATGTTCAACTAATTAAAAAAATAAAAGTGTTCTGTACTCAGATAAACAATTCTACTGTCTGAACAATCACTATTTGACAACAATTATACATTGCTACCTCATAATTACAGCTTTTCTAACTAGAACAATTAAGAATGAACTTATAAAAAAACTGACTGGAATCCTCTTGTTTGTATAAGTTTGTGTAACTTATTGTGGTTAATTGCTGGTAAATGATGAAGTCCCAGGACACATCTTGTTTACACAGTAGGATGCACAATGAAATGTACAACCAAACTGAGATGCACCCTGGCACTTCATCAATTGGCCACAATTAGCAAAGCAAGTTACACAAGACTTTCCACAATCAATAGCCTCTGACCATGAACTATATATTGCTTCAAGTAGTATCAAGTTTGAAGTACTGTTCTTCCCCCCTTCCCCATTTCCAGGACCAAAGGGAAAGGAGAAGCTCTTGCGGTTGATAGCCACACTCCTGGTGCTGCAAGTTGTACGTTTCAAGAAATTGGAAGGCCTAGTCTTCAAATATTTAACAAAACTGAATGATTCTCCACTTTCATGGTATGTTTTTGAAACAAAGTTAAAACTCCATTGCCATCAGTGGATCTGCCCTAAATATGGATCTAATCTGTTGTTAAGAATTTTTTTCCTAGTATTCAGCTGAAATCTTCTCTTCTGTAACCTTAAGCCCATTAAATCTACTTTTTTGTTAACTGTAAATCCATTCTGTGGAACAGAAAACAGTCTTTGCTGCTTGACTTTGTAATCAACTTGCTGTTTGCCAATCAATATGATAATCCTCCTTTCTCTTCACTATTCACAGGGTATATTATCCAGTAAACAAAGCAGCTGAATGGGCAAGGAAAACTGACCGAGAATTTCCAGCTATTTGCCAACGTCTTGAACTTGGGAAAGACTGGGATTCTGCCACGAAGAAGTTGCTTGGTATTGAGTAACTGGACAAAAACTAGGAAAATGACACACTCATCTATTTTCATATATATAAAGCAATATCTTTTTCTTATCTGTTATCATATGGCATTGTGAAGATTGTAATGCCTTTATTCTTTAATTTGTTTTTATTTGTTAGCTGTCCAGAGTACTATTTTTTAATGGAGGCATGAGATTAGAGTGTATAAAATCAATATTCCACATAGCTGCCAAAAAAGTACGAGTGTATGAATCATCCAGAAACACAGGCCTAAGTCCAATTTTTACTCCCAACTAGATGAGACCTGTTGAATTAATTATATATGTAAGTCAATAGTTTTGTAAATGCCATTGTTTCAAATTAAGATGAATAATTTGGACTTAATCTCTCAGTCTAATCTGTAGTATTTCTCTCCACATTTAAGTATAATTTCATCACGCTTGCACAAATATTCCTGTCAAATACCAGAAGAATAACAATGATTTTGATTTCTGTTTCATAAGCATGTAATGAAACAGTTTTCTTTCTTTCTGTGTGCACATGGACTATACTACATTTAAAAATGCAAAAAAAGTTTCAATAAAGTAGATTCAAGAAAAATGTCTCAGGAAATTTGTGCTTTTTTTAGTAATGCTTTACATGGCTAGCCATATTTTGTAAAGTTGTTGATATGCAGGACTATACCAAAAGAAAAGGGAGGTATGGAACTGCATTAATTCAACTAAAAAGAAACTTCGTACAATCAGTAATACAGCCTATAGTAACATATATATTTTATGTCAAATTCTAAAGAGAAGTAAAAAAGCTAACAAAGCTATACTCAAATCCATTTTGCTCGTTTCATGGTTTGTCGCTATTTCAAGAATCTAACCTTCTAGTGTATTGAATCTCTGGAACTTAAAAATTACAGCAAAACCTTATTTATACGCATTAATACATTACTCCAGCACTCAGCCATTTAATACTTCTACAAACCATCTAAAGGAACTCTGCTACTCCTTGGAAGGGGTAATGATTCCCAAATTGGGAAACAATGCCCTAGAGTCACAAAGATTGTGGGTACAATAGAGTTTTGTATTCAAAATTTTTGCGGGACTTCTAGGATTTTAAAACATGCAAATCGTGCAGATAAGGAATGTTTACTGATTGAAGAAACCAAAATAATTTAGAGAGTTATAAATATGTGAAGATAGGACATATGAATACAGGGCATTAACTCATCATCACAAGATGGTGTTACATACAGCACTGATGTTACCTGTCTGTCATGGGTTTGGAGGGAAAGTTCCATCCTATGGGGAGTGGAAGGCGGGACATCAGGAGGAGGGGCTGTACTGTATATATAAGAGAAGCCTGTGTGGAGAAGTTTAGGAGAGCTGAAGGAGAGCTGAGAGAAGAAGCTGGTGTGGGAGTCTGTGTGTCAGACAGGGTACTACTGTGTGTCAGTCAGTACCAACCTGATAGGTTCAGGTGTCTGTATGGTTAGCGAGAACTGATAGGTTCAGGGTCTGTGCTTTATTTAAAGGTGTTTTGTGTGAACCAAACTGGTGTATGTATGATTGAGACTAAGCCACGTTACTGTATCTTATTCACTTGATCAGTTTATTTTCCCTGTGTGTTATTTAAATAAACCTTATTCCTTTATTTGTTAAAAATCCATTCCTGGTCTGTGTGACTTCTTATGGGGAATGGTTGGTGGCAGCTTAGTGAAACTGTGGCATATCCCAGTAGGTCTGGTGTTGTTACATTGATTGGTGTCCAGCGTGTGGGATACGACTGGTCCGGTTGTCCAGTGGTCCAGCAAAGCCTTGGCAAGTGTGCCCAGAGCAAGGGGGGTCTAGTCAGGGACAATCTGAGAGCGCGTAGGTAATCTTCTAGGCTTACCTCACGGGGAGGTAGGCTAGTGGAAGAACGTGTGACCTCAGATTGGTGGGACTAGATTAGGGAGCTCTGAGGCAACCTGTTTTGGCGGGAAAAAGCTGAGGCAAAGCTGAGTGAAGTAGCAGTGATCTAGCCTGTCTGCTGAGAGGCCTAGCAGAGGGGGGTGGACTCTGGCTGGCAACAGTTGCAAGTTAGTGCTGAAGAACAGCAGCAATCTATAGAAGGCTGGTTCTGAGGCAAAAGAGAAAAAAAAAGTGGTCGCTTTATTTTGAGGCTTGACTTTTGAAAGCAGCCTGTTCTGGGGGGGGATTATGCCCTTGACTCGAAGCCAAATGGCAGAAATGGGTGAAGCGAGGGAACCCCAGGTAGACCAAGGTTCTGAGGAGGAATTTGGCTCAGTGCAGGATGAGAGCACGGGAGAACAGAACCCAGAACTCAGGAAAATGCTCATAGCCCAACAGCATGAACTGAGGATGAGGCAATTGGAAAGAGAAGAACGATTAGAGAGAGAGAGAATGGAAATGGAAAAGGAAGAGAAACAGGAAAGGGAAAGGGAGAGGCAAAGACAATTTGAATTGGAATTGCAGAGAGAGAAAATGGCGTATGAGTTAAGAAAATTGGAATTGATGAACCAGAATAATAATAACAATAGGGATTCTGAGGGAGGCCAATTGTCTAAAACTGACCTGAAGAAATTCCCTGTATACCACAAGGGAGATTGTCCTGAGGTGTTCTTTTCCCTAGTGGAAAGAGCGTTTGTGGACTTCTCAGTAAGGGAAACTGAGAAGATGACCATTATGCGATCTTTAATCAGCGGCAGCCTGGCAGAAGTCTATGCAGAGATGCCAGAGGAACTGTTAAAAGATTTCGCAGAGTTTAAAAAACTGGTGTTTGCCAGACATGGGATAAATGCGGAACAGCTGAGGCAAAGATTCAGGTCACTCACCAAGAAACCAGAGCAGACTTTTACCCAAGTGGGGGCCCAACTGGTGAGGCTGCTAGAGAAATGGCTGTCTCAGGAGGGGACAGAGACCTTTCAGCAGCTCAAAGACCTGATAGCGCTGGAACAGTTTTATTCAGTCCTGCATGGGGAACTAGAGTTCCATGTGAGGGAAAGGAAACCGAAATCTGTGGCAGACGCGGCCGAGATCGCAGATTTTATTTACCAAATAAGAAAGCCCTTAGGTGCTGAGGGAAAATCTGTAGGTAAACCCAAAGAAACCTACAGCAAGTACTCTCAGGGACCAGGGAAAAACCAGCAAGGGGGAGGGGCCCATGTTGAAGGGAAGCCCTCAGACATGAAACCACCAAGACCTCAGATTTTGGAGGGAAAACCAAAACCAGATGAGAAAGACTCCAAGTACAGCAGAAAATGTTATTTCTGTCAAGGAAAGGGCCATCTAATCTCAGAGTGTGAGAAATTAAAGCAGCTAAAGGGAAATTTGCCTCATGATTTGAGTGGAACCAAGCCAAAAGCTGTGTTCTGTGTCCAGACAGAGCAAAGCTCCTTGTCACTGAGGGAGCCTGTTGCCATGGCTACTCAATCTGGAACAGTTACATCTGCTGATCAGGCTGAGGGAAATGGTCCTCTTGTGGAGGTCAAGCGCTGCTTGCTAGTGAGAACAGATTCGCAGTTGTTTGAAACCGCAGGGGTGGACGTAGGAATACTTGACCATCAGTATAGGGGGCTGAGGGATACTTGTTCCCAGGTGACCCTGTGCCATCCAGATATTATTCCTAGGGAGTATATAATCCCAAATGAGAGCATGAAGGTGGCAGGGATTGAGGGACAGGTGATCTCGCTACCAGTAGCTGAGGTACCTGTGAACTTTCAAGGCTGGAGGGGAGTTTGGCGGCTAGCGATTTCATCGACTCTGCCAGCAGCCGTGCTCGTGGGAAATGACCTGGCTGAACATGTGAAACGGGTGCTAGTGATTACACGCTCACAAGCTAACACAGGGACAGTTCAAGGGGGTATTGGAGAGCCCGAGACGGAAGCAGAGGGTAGTTCCGAAGCTGTGGTAGAAACCTTAACCACAGACAGCAGATTTGGCCAAGAGCAAAAGGCAGACGCCACTCTCCAAAAGTGTTTTGAGCAGGTGACAGACGCCCAGCTAACACCTGAAACCCCAGTGAGATTTCGAGAGAAAAAGGGAATTTTATATAGAGAGACCCTGAGGAATATCTCAAAAGGGGGAGATGGGATCAGAAGTCAGCTAGTGGTACCTGAAAAGTATCGCCCCATGATCTTACAAAGGGGGCACTCTGACATGTTTGCTGCGCACTTAGGGGTGAACAAAACACAGCAGAGAATCACACAGAATTTTTACTGGCCTGAAATAGGGAAGCAGATCAAGGAGTTCTGTAAACAATGTGATGTGTGTCAGAGGCAGGGGAATAACTGTGACAGGACCAAAGCAAAGTTGTGCCCTTTGCCTGTGATTGACACTCCGTTCAAATGCATAGGGGTGGATATTGTGGGACCTTTGCCCAAGGCCACAAAGAGGGGGAACCGGTTCATTCTCACCATTGTGGACCATGCCACGAGGTACCCCGAAGCCATTCCCTTGACTAACATTGAAACCAACACAGTGGCAGATGCCTTGGTGGGGTATATGTCCAGGATGGGATTCGCCTCAGAAATAATCACAGATTTGGGCGCGTCGTTTACATCGAAGCTCATGAAACGGTTGTGGCAAATCTGTGGAATTAAACACAAGGAAACCACTGCCTATCACCCTGAAAGTAATGGGTTAACGGAGAAGTTCAATGGGACTCTGATGCGCATGATTAGGGCTTACTTGGCAGAGAATCCAAACAAGTGGGACCAGAAGCTGCAATCCCTTTTGTTTGCTTATCGATCAGTGCCACAAGCCAGTACCGGGTTCAGTCCGTTTGAACTTTTATTTGGGAGAAGGGTGAAAGGGCCACTCGATTTAATCAAACAAAATTGGGAGCAGATCCCCCAGGATGACCCACAAGATGTGGTGACATATATAGACTCTTTAAGGAATGACCTAAAGAGAAACCTAGAGCTAGCAGCAGGGACCCTGCAAGCTCAAAAGGTCAGAAAGAAAGCTTGGGATGACCAGAAGGCCAGGGAGGGGCACTTTAACCCAGGGGAGGAAGTGCTTTGGCCTAGGCCTTGCAAAGAGAACAAACTGCAGCTGGGTAGCCCAGAAATAAAATACCTGGGTCACATAGTAGGGGGAGGAGTGATAAAACCCCTAGAGGCCAAGATAGAAGCAGTTCGTGATTGGCCTAGACCCAACACCAAGAAAAAAGTCAAATCATTTCTTGGGTTGGTGGGCTACTACAGGAAGTTCATCCCGAGGTTTAGCGAGATTGCGGCTCCGCTGACCGATCTGACGCGGAAGAAGACTGATGACCGCATCCCGTGGACCAGCGACTGTGAGGAGGCGTTCCAGAGGTTGAAGGAGGCCCTCATCAACTATCCAGTGCTGCGTGCTCCAGACTTCGACCGGGAGTTCATCATCTACACCGATGCGTCTAACAGCGGGGTAGGAGCAGTTCTTTGCCAGGAGGATGAGAATGGTGACCAGCATCCAGTGTCCTACCTGAGTAGGAAACTCCAGAAAGGTGAGAGACATTTGGCAACTGTGGAAAAGGAGTGCCTGGCCATAGTCTACGCGATCCAGAAGGCCAAGCCTTACATCTGGGGAAGACATTTTATTCTGTGCACTGACCATTCACCACTGCAATGGTTAAAGACAATGAAAACCCACAATAGCAAACTTATGAGGTGGGCTTTAAACCTGCAAGACTATGACTTTGAAGTGAAGGTGGTCAGAGGGTCAGTGAACTGTGTTGCTGACGCCTTGTCAAGAAGACCCGAAGAATGAAGACGGCGAAAGAAACATGGACTATGTATATATTTTGGTGACAAAAGGTTAAATGTACCTGTTTATTAAACATGTTTGGTTTGTATGAATAAAGGTAACTTGATGTATTATAAATGGTAAATGTTTAAATGCCTAATTGATATGTTTATCCTAAAGTAAGTATGGTATTGTATGGTATTGTATAACTGTTTTTGTATGTTTTGGATCCAGGTTGTTTTTTGGAGAAAAGCACTTTAGCTTTCCCCCTACAAAACAACTTATAAAGAGGGGAGGTGTTACATACAGCACTGATGTTACCTGTCTGTCATGGGTTTGGAGGGAAAGTTCCATCCTATGGGGAGTGGAAGGCGGGACATCAGGAGGAGGGGCTGTACTGTATATATAAGAGAAGCCTGTGTGGAGAAGTTTAGGAGAGCTGAAGGAGAGCTGAGAGAAGAAGCTGGTGTGGGAGTCTGTGTGTCAGACAGGGTACTACTGTGTGTCAGTCAGTACCAACCTGATAGGTTCAGGTGTCTGTATGGTTAGCCAGAACTGATAGGTTCAGGGTCTGTGCTTTATTTAAAGGTGTTCTGTGTGAACCAAACTGGTGTATGTATGATTGAGACTAAGCCACGTTACTGTATCTTATTCACTTGATCAGTTTATTTTCCCTGTGTGTTATTTAAATAAACCTTATTCCTTTATTTGTTAAAAATCCATTCCTGGTCTGTGTGACTTCTTATGGGGAATGGTTGGTGGCAGCTTAGTGAAACTGTGGCATATCCCAGTAGGTCTGGGGTTGTTACAGATGGCTCTATGGTGTATTACACATGCCAGATATCAACAAAAATCAGAGCAGCTTACGAATGACATGTATTTTGTTAAGGGCTTTTTTCTTTTGATTATCCCAGGAACAGATCATCCCATCACACCAGCCAGTACAAAAAGCTCATTTAGAATATACTGAGTTAGATGCATTCTGGCTGATACAATTAGAAACATCCCTATGACTGTTTTGGCAGTCATAAAACACCAAGTAGCCCAATAAAATATAAGTTGGCATGTTCAACTCTCTGAAGCTGTATAATTAATACCCCTTCTAAGGCTACCACCATCTCCAGGTCAAGCAGGGAAACTGTTAATCAGCAGAGTGGATTGTAATAATAGTACCTTATGTTTCAGTGTCTAAGATGCCCCCACTTTTCTAACCCAAAATTAAGAAATCTAAGTGGGACTTAGCAAGTGTAGGGGGAAAGGGATCAAAGCACTGCAGGATTGCTTTGATCCCTGCTTTCTCCCTTCATGCTAAGCCCTACGGGGCTTAGCAAAAGGGGGAAAGGGATCAAAGCAATCTTGCGACTACATGATTGTTTTGATCCCTTTCCCCCTTATACAGCCATGGGATTGTTTGAATCTTTCCCCCTACACTTGCCAAGCCCCACTGGACTTAGTAAGCATCCTGCTGTGCTTTGATCCCTGCTTTCCTTTTGCTAAAGCTTAGCAAGTGGAGGGGAAAGTAGGGATCAAAGCCCTGCAGGATTACTTTGATCCCTGCTTTCCCCTCCACTTGTTTTTCTCTCTCGCCTCAGCTTAATTCCATGTATAAGATAACCATCAATTTTTAGTCTAAAGATTTTAGAGATAAAAGTATAGTCTTATGCATGGAAAAATACAGGAATTTTGTGCCATCAAGTCAACTCCAATTGATGGTACAAGACCAGAAGTCTTGTAGCATCTTTAAGACTAACATGTTTTAATGTAATATTAATATTTAAAATAAGAGGAAGCAGTTAAAACATTTCAAGACAGTTAAAACAGTATAAAGTAATAAGATAGGTTATCCATACATTGCTTTGGTATTAATATTATATACAATTAATCAATCTTAATTCTGCAGACTCTGACCCATTAAAATACATACATGTGATATTTAAAATAGATGAAAGCGATTAAAACATTTCAAAACAGCTAAAACAATAAAACTGATAAAATAAATTACCCATATTTTGGTTTTTTATTTTTTTTTAATGATGGGGTTAGGTCGAGGTCAACATTGTTTTTCATATTTTTTGAGCAGAGAGAAGGAATTTGGCCACTGATTCGGTGGTTAACTTGTTTGTGTCACTTAATAAACATTTCGTATACCAAATCAGATTCCTACCTGGGAAGACATTCATTATGGGCTTGAGGAATTTAATACAGTACGCTCATTTCTGTAAAAATCACACTCCAAAAGGATGTGCTTCAAAGTTTCTGTTTATCCTTACAAGGGCACAATCTTTTTTCGTAAGGGGTGCCAGAGTATCGTCCATCTAGAATTGTGGATTGGAGACAGTTAAGACTGCCAACCTAGCAGTTCGAAAGCATGCAAATGCAAGTAGATAAATAGGGACCACCTCGGTGGGAAGGTACCAGCGTTCCGTGTCTAAGTCGCACTGGCCATGTGACCACGGAAGATTGTCTCCGGACAAACGCTGGCTCTATGGCTTGGAAATGGGGATGAGCACCGCCCCATCGAACACGACTGGACAAAAATTGTCAAGGGGAAACTTTACCTTTACCTAAGACTTCCAACAACATTTTGGCCTATTATCTTTTTTGTCTTATGGTTGTCATTTTACTTGTCACAGCAATGAGACATGAATGATATTAACAAAAAGTTATTATCCAGGCTCCCTGTGATAGATCTTATTTTGCGTTAACAAATCTGATTATTTTCTCCCCAACATTGTAAAGCAAAATTTTACTTCCCTCCCCCCCCCAATCATGTAAAAACTGACAGTGTAAACCACTTATATTGTAAAATAGAGGGGTCTGGGGTAGGAGATTAGTACAGTATAGTCACTCAGTTGCATTATACAGCCAAAAGCTGAGGAACACACTAGGGCTGAAAGCATTACATACACCAGTGTCACACTTATCTTGCAGGGATGTTGTGCTGGGACAGAGTAAATTAAGACAGCATCCCACACAATGTGACGTCTACTGTTAATATTGAAAGTTAAGAGTTGAGAATGAAAGAGGGTTACATATTCAGCTGAAACTCCCCTTCAAAAACATCCCCTCAAATGCAGCAAAGGTTATTCTATGAAAACTGTTCGCCTACATTCCGTCCCAGGTGAAATCCACTAAGGTTTGAGCCTTACAGATTTGTAGGAGACAGGGTGTCCTTAAAAAATTTAAGAATAAATAAATGCTAAGGAATAATATAACATATAAAATACAAAAAGTGAGAAGAAACTAAAAACAGTGTTACAGCTGATAATTCCAAGTTAAAATAATTACGGGAAAAAAGTGCGGGAAGGAAGAGAACATTTTGGCTGAGGAACCTGGGAAGTCTGTCTTGGATCATGCAGAAATTTAAATGTTCAAAAACGGAAAAAAATGAGGTTAACGTTTTAATGCACACGAAGACTCAACTTGCAAAGAGCAACATTACTACAGATTTAGTTTGTTAGCGTTTTCGTTTTAAAGAGGAGCCTGCTGATCAAGCATAATAAAATCCTGGTTGCGAGTCAAATGATAAACTAGCATTTCCACCTGAGTAAACAAACAAACAAAAAATGGGGGATCTGAATCAGTAAACTCGACTCGGTATCCGATGTTTAAACGGACGTCGCTGGCTCTATTATCCCTTTCGTTTCTTCCTGCCACTCTTCCCGGCAGCCCCTGCTCGCGGGTGTTTCTGCGTCCCATCCTGGTAGCCGCCTCCTCAAAATGAAGGCTTTTGATTGGCGAGTGTTGTGCTGACGTCACGGACATCGTGACGGGTTGATAGGCGGTGGAGGCCTGCGCTGCTCTTCTAGCTATCCATTAGGTCCTTCCCCTGGCGTTACCCGAGTCGGGCAAGAGGCGGGGGGGGGGGGAGGAGGAAAGGAGCGGCTGTGACGCAGCGGCTCTTTCGTGGTGCTGTTTGAAAAATTGGCCCAAACATGGCGGCGGCTGTGAGCGGGTCTGAGGAGGAAGAGGCAGCGGCTGGAAGCAACGAGCACCCAAAGAGCGGTGAGGCGGGAGGAGGAGGAGGAGGGCCGGTGGCAGGAGCCGCCGGCGACAGTGAGGACGAGGAGGATGTGTATGAGGTGGAGAAAATCTTGGACGTGAAAACCGAAGATGTGAGTCTGGAGGGGGGCGGGCCTCGGGAAGGGGCAGACCGGGCAGTGGAGAGGATGCTCTGTTTCCTCGCCTTGGGCTGCAAGTGGGGGGGCGGCGGGGAGGGGACCCTGTCCTCAGTCTCTCCGAAATTTCCACGAGAGTAGCCCCCCCTAGATTGTTTAAGGTGCCGTAAGACTGTTGGTTTTGGCGCATCAGTGTCTCCAGAGTCTTGGGGAGGGATGATGGCAACGTGGTTCAAGGAGGAATAATAAAGGAGGAAAGGATGAGGAGAAAGAAGAGAAAATATTTCTGTTCTATGTCAGGTTCTGAGGAGATAATAGGGTATGTTTCCCTTTAAAAATTCTCGATAAGCTTACTTTCCAAAACATGTTTCATATAGCAAAAGCCTGTTTTATCTTTGAACAGTCTAAATAGCAAAGGAACAAATTAAAACATGTTGACAGGCTAACCAACAGAGAATAAGCAAATTATCGTTTTCCAGAAAGTGTGTGGTCCAAGGTTGTCAAGAAGGAAGGAAGGAACTGAAAAACCAAAAGTGTCCCCCATGGGGATTATTAGAGAACAGAATGACCCGTTCTTTGAAAAAGTAGTAGTTACTGGTTGCATCACTGAGAGTCAGTATTTTCAAACTTTCTTCTTTCACAGCCAGAAAATGCTGCCAACTAGACCAGTAATGCCCATCCATGCCCAGGGGGGTGGGCTTCTCTCAGAATGACTTTCTCCCATTCCCCTGTACACAGTTTTAAAATAATTTGTTTTGGGGCATAAAGATGCATTGTGCAATACATATCCATTCGGGACAACCCTGCCCATCATCTGAAACATGCTGTTTTTGGATATTCGTGCTACATGTAGGCAGTAGCGATGCCATAGACCTAAATTGATGTAACAGCCATTTCTATACCTCTTGTTAACTCAATTTACAATTCCTGTATTTCTTTGGGGAAGCTATCATGACAAAATTGATGTATTATATTTTTATCTCTCTGTATGGAGATACAGTACATCCATTGTCTAAATCAGTGGTCCCCAACCTTGGGCCTCTAGATGTTCTTCGACTTCAACTCCCAGAAATCCTGGCCAGCAGAGGTGGTGGTGAAGGCTTCTGGGAGGTGTAGTCCAAGAACATCTGGAGGCCCAAGGTTGGGGACCACTGGTCTAAATGGTTAAAGGACAATATTAAAATCCTGTTTAAGAGCAATGGGCTGTACTGTAGATATGTTATTCTAAAAACCTAAGATAAGTTTCTTTACTTCCCCATACCTGTCACTCAGCAGTGCATAGATATAGTATGTGAAGATTCTGACACTCCCTACTTCTTGCCAACTGTATCTAGAGATGCTTTGCTAAATTATGTCCACACAGCCTAGATAACAAGAATGATTTTCAATCCTTTGTTAATTGCTCTGCAAGTCGTGTCCAACTCTTTGTGACCCCATGGACCAGAGCACGTCAGGCCCTCCTGTCTTCCACTGCCTCCCGGAGTTTGGTCAAATTCATGTTGGTCGCTTTGATGACACTGTCCAGCCATCTCATTCTCTATCATCCCCTTCTCTTGCCTTCACACTTTCCCAACATCAGGGTCTTTTCCAGGGAGTCTTCTCTTCTTATGAGATGGCCAGAGTATTGGAGCCTCAGCTTCAGGATCTGTCTTTCCAGTGAGCACTCAGGATTGATTTCCTTCAGAATTGATAGGTTTGTTCTCCTTGCAGCCCAGGGGACTCTCAAGAGTCTCCTCCAGCACCACAGCTTACTACCAACTATATCCGTATCCAGTGACAGATGTCCACAGCTATAGAGAAATGCCTGAATTTGGAATATCTTCCCACAGATTATCTTTTAACCCAAAATAAAAATAAAATAAAGAAATATTTAAAATCATTTTAGTTATACATTGTCTTTGCTTTGTCAGGGTAAAATACTCTACAAAGTACGATGGAAAGGCTATCCACCAGATGACGACACATGGGAACCTGAAGAACATTTGGAAGACTGTAGAGAAGTACTTCTTGAGTTCCAAAACAAAATAGTGGAGGCTAAGCCTAAGCCAACTAAAAAAGAGATACAGGTATGTTTGATTTTGGTAATAACTTCCCACTCAGAGTTAGCTGTAAGCCTATTTTGTATAATCCAGGTTTCTGTAACCAGCGTTCAGCTGGTTAGCTGCAGTGTCTCTCTTCTGCCATTTCAGGACAGTTCAGTGTAATAGATAACAAATGACTTTGGGCTAATCAGGTCAAGTAGTTGATAGTTGACTAAATGGTCATAATTATTTCTTATAGTAAAGAATATACATTGTATCTGCAGATAATCTGTCTATTTCTCTTCCGTTGTTCGGACAAGCCACATTATCTGGATCAACTATGGTAGTTGTGTTCTTAGGATAACCCTTAAAAATTAAAGGGGCACAGGAGTACTTCTTTAGTTAAGGTGAGTCCCCCCCAAAAGGCTTTGTCATTATAACTCTGAAAACTGTGTTATCTATAAAAGTGACATGAAACTTGCGCGCAACCATTTCGGGGCTTCCGGCAGCGTTTTCGCGCGCTCCCCTTGCTTACCAAGGGCGCGAAAACGCTGCGCCCCCACCCCTTTCGGCTGTTCCGGTGGCCATTTTGGACCCGCCGGACAGCTGATGGCAGCCATTTTGGCGCCCTCGTGCGAGGGGAGGGCGCGAAAATGGCTGCCGGCCCCTGGGAAACATCGCACAATGGTGAGTATTCTTTGGCATTGGAACGCATTAAACGCTGTTTAATGCGTTCCAATGCCTTTTTGTGTTCCGTAGTACGATGTTTCCCACAGCGAAGGTTAATCCGGAACGGATTAACCTCGCTGTGCGGGGCACCACTGTATATTTAAAGAAATAAAAATTATGTGAAAAAGATCTTAAGCAAGAGAAGTGGTACAGGTCACCTGTTTAATGCCTCAGCAAACTGGTCAGAGGAAGTAGAAAGGAAAATAAAGTCATATTCAAGTTGCACCTTTGCTCTAGTTCCTAAAATCCCTCAGCCTGCATGGCCAGTATTCATGCTAAGTGGAGGAAGGTTCGAGGAAATGTTGTGGGAGGTTACAGCTGTAAGCATTGTTGTACTCTTGTGTATATTAGTCAAAAGTAAGCACAACTGACAGAGGGCAAGTTTCTGTAGCTGTCTCATGGTGGCTGAAATCCTGTTCGCAGACCTTACATTGTATATGGCTGATGACATCAACTGAGCCAATTTCATTCTGATGTTGCAATTTTCAGTAATTAAAGATTTTCTTATCCCATTCAATGGAAACCCCCCCCCCCCCCATTAGTTCCCAGTAATGAAAGTGATTACCTGGGTGTCATGACTGCCTCAGGACAGAAACAGATTTGTACTTTCTGAAAAAAACAGCCCGGCTGATGATGTCATTGACTTTATATAGTATAACTTTTGTGAACAGAATTTCATCTATTCACTTAATTTTTTGACCCCTGAAGTCTAGATATGTCTTTTGTTATCTTAAAAATTAGCTTATAAGAGTTTGTTGACTCTTCTTGATAAAAGTATTACTTTATTATTATGATTTTGATTTATTCTACTTCGTAAAAGCATCAGTTGTTTGAGATGCATGACTTTAAAAAAAGAGTTAAATATGAATAGTAAAATGGAATCATGATTATTTAGTTACATATAGATTATATTCTGTTGCCATATAGATTGATTTGGAAGAAAGGGAATTCAGATACATCGAGCATTGGAAGCATTTCCAAATCTTAGTAATGGCGTTTCCTTACAACCCTCCCCTGGAAAGTCATTAATAAAGACTTCTCATTTTAAGACCAGTGAAAGCTATATCCAGCTATATCACAAAACCAAGACTGATGTCTTAATAGATTGGCTTTTATTATCTGGAATGATAACTATAAATGTCCTTCCATGTTGAATTCAAAGTGGTGGTATTGATCTTCAAAGCTCTTTACAGTTTTGGACAAGTTTCCATAATCAGATATCTAGATGAAGTTAGTGCAGCATCAAATTAGGTTGTGTCATGTCCTAGGAGCAGTTAGT
Source organism: Pogona vitticeps (assembly GCF_051106095.1). Lineage (NCBI taxonomy): Eukaryota > Metazoa > Chordata > Lepidosauria > Squamata > Agamidae > Pogona > Pogona vitticeps. The sequence continues at coordinate 244,027,871 of NC_135785.1, read as the reverse complement.
GCATGAGGGGCAGGTCTTTTTTAAAGGAACGTGTGTACTTCTAGTACTAACTACTTGCTTCAAAAGATGCTGTTAGCTCCCTTTATATTTTCTGTTAGGCATGGCCCATATAAATTGTTTTCATTTCATATGGTTTTAGCTGAGAGCCTATTGCTGGCTTTCCTTACTTTGTTTTTAATGTTAATTGTCTTGGTATTATATTATACGTTATATGCCACCCTGAGAACACAGGCAGCTTGTATAATAGATAAATAAGCAAGCATATTCACTTTGCATTTTCCTACACATTAGAGGTATGTACTAGCCAAAACATTCAGATTGTGGAATTATAGTACATTGGAATCAGAATTTGGAATTGAAGAAAAATTGATATTTCCAGATATCCAAGACTCTGTTACATCCAATATGAATACTATATTGTCATTATTTCCCTTTTTAAAATACACGCAAACAAGCAAAACATTTTTAAAGGATTTCCCTGTGTCCTGTGACACCTTCTCAGTGATTGTGCTAAAGAAAAAGGGTACACCAACAGCCAACAATGCCTAGGACTCAGCGATGGCGAACCTATGGCCCATATGCCACAGCTGACACACAGAGAGCCCTCTCTGTGGGCATGCGAGCCATAAGTCACCATCAAGAAATACTTACCCATCCTCCAATCCTAGATGTTGGCACTCCCCTCTGCTGGTGCAGTGGTCCAGCAGAGGGGTGCAGTGTCGACCATTACCGATCTAGCCCAATGGGAGATTGGAGGTCCAGCAAGTATTTCTTTGTTAATACTGTCCATAGGAAAAAAAACCACACACACAAGCATTTAACCTTTGCAGTACAGGAGCAGTTGTTTTTTCTAAACTAAAGCCTCAGTATTTGGGTTTTAATTGCAGTGTTGGCACTTTGAAATAAATAAGTTGATTATGTGTTGCAGTTTGGGCACTCGGGCTCAAAAAAGTTCATCAGCACTGGCCTAGGTATTAGGAAATGACTGTAATGGGCATAATGATTGAGCCCTAAATAGTTGGAATATCAGCAGCATTAAAGTAGCAGAGGACAGGTTGCACTGGGAAGTGGACTAATACTCTAGGCAGTGCTGCAGGCAGATTGGAGCAGCAGATATCCTGAGAACTGTGCCAACAGCTTGGGGCATAGCACAGTTGAGTGAGTGAACACAATCTTAGAGTAGCAGTTGGAAGAATGAAAAAAGCAAAAAGAGGAGGCAGGAGACTAAAACATGATGTATCTCAGCGGTCCCCAACCCCCGGTCTGCAGCCCGGTGCCGGTCTGTGAGGAGACATCAGCTGGGCCGCGAGGACACAGCGGCAGCCATCACAAAAAGAGGGAGGGGGTAATCCTCTGCTGCTGGTGGTGGTGTCTTGGAGGTGAGGCAGCCTCGGTGGAGGCTTGTGGAGGCTTCTTTCAGTGGGGGCGGGAGCAGCTTGGGCAGAGGGAAGAGGGAGGCCAGCTCAAATGGCCCCAAGCAGCAAGCATTACAAAAAAGAGGAGAGAGGAGTGTGCTTGCCTGGGCTGCAAAATCCCACCTTTAATGAGACCTATGAACTGTACAACTCAGTTGAACAACAAACTGAAATCTTTTCGGTGGAGGGAAGTAAAAATAAAAAACTGAAATAATATGGTTGCATATGTGTGTGCACCCTTAAACTAATACTTTTACTAATACTAATACTGGGCCATTCCAAAACATTAATCTTCTTCTGGTGAAGCCATGCCTTTTTTGATTTAGATGTATGCTTTGGGTTGTTGTCATGCTGGAAGATGACGTTCCTCCTCACATTCAGATTTCCAGCAGAAATCTGAAGGTGTGTGCCAATATTGACTGGTATTTGGAACTATTCCTAATTCCCTCTAGCTTGACTAAGGTCCCTGTCCCAACTAAAGAAAAATAGCCCCAAAGCATGATGCTGCCACCACTATGCTTCACTGTGGGTATGGTGTTCTTTTGGTGATGTGCAGTGTTGTTTTTTTTGTGTCAAACAGATCTTTTGGAATTATGGTCAAAAGTTAAACCTTGGTTTCATCAGACCATAACAATTTTTTCCACATGCTTTTGGGAGACTTCAGATATGTTTTTGCCAAATTTAGCCGGGCTTGGATGTTTTTCTTCGTAAGAAAAGGCTTCCGCCTTGCCACTCTACCCCATAGCCCAGACATATGAAGAATACGGGAGATTGTTGTCAAATGTACCACACAGCCAGGACTTGCCAGATATTCCTGCAGCTCCTTTAATGTTGCTGTAGGCCTCTTGGCAGCCTCCCTGACCAATTTTCTTCCAGTCTTTTCATCATTTTTGCAGGGACGTCCAGTTCTTAGTAATGTCACTGTTGTGCCATATTTTCTCCACTTGACGGTGACTGTCTTCACTGTGTTCCATGGTATATCTAATGCCTTAGAAATTCTTTTATACCCTTCTCTTGACTGATACCTTTTTAACAATGAGATCCCTCTGATGCTTTGAAAGCTCTCTGTGGACCATGGCTTCTGCTGTAGGATGTGACTAAGAAAGTTGTCAGGAAAGACCTAGCATAGCTGATCTTTATTTGGGATGTCTCAGAGACACTTTAAATGATGGCATAACATACTACTGCATAACAAGTACCCTCACACATGGATGCCCCCCACTCCCCCCATTCATGGACGCCGCCGGCGGCGCCCCCCCCCCCCCAAGTCCTTGGAAGAATGGTCTTCAAGAAAACCGGTCCTTGGCATTAAAAAGTCTGTTAGACCCAGGGCCTTACGTCTTAGAGAATTTTTATCAGTTGATTTATAACATATTAGTCTATGAATCTATTAATTCTCCCTTGGGGGAATCATCACAACCCCAGTACTCATGGTGCCAGAGTGTATTTCTCAGGAAGTCAGTCCACGATACCTGAGAAATAGATTTCACTTTCACTTCCTCGTCATCTAGTAGACAAAAAAACTTTGCTTTCTAGCCTACAGGTGCAAATACAACTCTGAATATTAGGAATTATTATTACAGATATTTGGAATGATCAAATTCAGCTTCAAATGTATTCAGAACTATCTGAATATGGCATTGTTGAGTGAATTCTGAATATTTCTGAATCTGAATGCTCATTCCTGCCACACATGCTAAATATATGTGGTGGAGACTTTTAGGAGTTTGACGGTTCCAAACCGAAGAACCATGTAACTGAATTTGGAATGGGTAGAATTTTAACTTTTTTTTAACAACTGCTTTCAATATATAATATATGATTATATATTGGCCAGAATTCTGTAGACAACTCATGCTTGTGCAAGGGATGATGCATACGATATGGCACTAAATTGATGCTCATTAATAAAGTGCTGGATATGTTACTGGGCCTACATTCAAATTGTCACTGCCATGAGTTCCCTTACACAAGTGTAAATAATCAGTAGGATCTTGTCCATTATATATAATTTACGTATGATAATTGTTGTACTTTATTCTTGTATGTCATGCTTCACAAATATGTTTATTTTAATGTGCTTAATAAAATGTATAATAGAATAATAATTTAGAAAGTTATAATATTTTGTGTAAAAAATAAGTTAAATAGAAGCTTCCTTTATCACAAGGCAAGCTCCTTGAAACAAAGCTTGCTTTTAAAAGTTAACGTTTTGCTTAACTAGTTAAAGAGAAGGAATTCTGAAATCATAAGGAGAATGCCCCAAACCTCTAATCTTTGGATTCTGGCCGTTTCCTTCCTTCTATAAAAATCTTGACATAATTATCTAAGGGAGCAGGCATCGAGTACCTGAAGATGCTGTTGTCTTGCCTTTTGTTCAGGGCTGTATGTTTAGCTTAAGCACATCTGTTAAATAACCACCTTTATGTTCCTCTTCTCTAGAAACTGCCTTTAAATGATGATCTTTTTGAAGCAGATTCTGAAGCAGACAGTGATTGGCAAAGTGATACAAAAGGAGATGTTTCTCCAAAGAAGAAAAAGAAAAAATCTAAAGAAAAGGAGGACAAAAGCCACAATGAGATGCAAAAGAAAAAGTCTAAATCAGCAAAAGGTAAAGAGAGACCTGGACTAGAATGTGAAAATTCTTCTGATAGTTTGGCTTCAGATTCAAAACCAAAAAAAAGGACTTCAGAGTTAAAGGAAAGTACAAAAGATTTCAAAAAACAGAGGAGAGAAGATATAAAAGATACAAATAAAAAAAAGGGAGAAGTCAAAGATGGGAAGAAAAAACTGAAAGAGGAGTCTAAAGAAAGTAAACATTTGCAAAAGGGAAAATACAGTTCTCTTCAGTTGGATGATGAATCCAGCATGCCAGATGATTTTTTTCCTCAGGCTGCTGATATTGAAGATCTGGACTCTGACAACAGTGAGGATAAACGTAAGACATGTCATGGAAAAGAGCCATTAGAAAAAGAAAGAATGTCCTGGATTTCAGTTGAGCAGCCAGACAGTTCATCAAACACAGATGATAGTTCAGAAATTAAAGTTAAGAGAAAAAAGAAGAAACACAAAAAGGGCGAAAATCTTGAGGACAGTAGGAAAGTGGACAGGTATTCTGAGAAGAAGAGTGCACACAAGAAGCAGAAGATTCAAGAGAAAGCAAAAGTTGTTGCTGAGTTAGACAGCAAGAGACCCATGACACCCACTCCAGTGCAGAAAAGTCCAAAACTGTTGCTTGATGACCGAGGACGCAAGTCCATTGATTCAGTAGGGGAGTTAAGTGGTAATATAAAACTGAAGAGCAAAGACACTAAAGTGGGTCAGTCCTCTGCCAGGGATGTGCCTCAGAAGTCAACAGTGGCTGAAAACAAAGAAAAAAAATTGAATTGGAGAGACGATGAAGAGAGATTTAAAGACAGGTCTTCAGAGCATTCTGTGGGGGAGAGTCTGTTTGAAAAATTTACTCTGGATCCTGAAACCAATAAAGGAGGAAGCACCATCAGCAAGAAGAATTTGTCTAAAAGCACTCTTAATATTGACTCAAAGGAAAGAGGGACATTAATTAAGGTAATCTAAATTGAATGCTGCAAAATTAAAATTGTTGTAGCTTGTTCCTTTCTGGACACCCATTCTCTTCTCCTTCTCCTCTTCCACTTAATTTGCTTTGGTTGACACAGGTGCCTTCAAACATTCCTTTCACATTTAGTTTTTATTTCTAGGAAAAGGAAATCAAAAAAAGCGAAACAAAGGAGAAACTTCTGAAAAGGCCTGATTCCGACAAGGAAGAAAAGGGCAGAAAAGAGCAAAGGAATTTCAAAAGTAAGTGCAAAACTCTTTGGATTCCTGTGTGAATTTAAAAAATCATTTTAGAATATTTTGTTCTTGTAGTAAAACAAATACTGAAGATGCAGTTTTTTTTATTAATGTTGAGTTTCTTTAATGCTTTGCCCTATGCTGTTTAATTGAAATGCATTGGATTCAAATTTGAGTCCATACAATGGAGTTTGTAGAAGAGTACTTCTCTGCCCTCTCTTCCTCCTGGCAGTCACTCTTTTGACCCAAAAATGCTTCACAGAGGGATGTATGAGACTGTAATATGGAAAGGTGCTCAGGGGGAAGGGATAACACATCTATAAGGCAGAAATCTATTTGCCAAAGGTCTGGCTGCCAAAGAGGTCTCTCAAAAGCATTTTATATGCACAGCATGGTGTTTGATTAGTAGACCAGGCTTTACACAGTTGTGAGCCTCTGCAGAAGAAACATTTATAGAGTTATTGATCATCTTGAGGTTACTGTGTTCATCTGATGACATCTCTGCATAAGACTTAGTAGTACAGTTTAAGTGATCTTTATCTAGAAAGATAGCATAGCTTAGGGAGTACAGTAGCTTGCATTTCTGTGTTTTGTTTTTTTAAATAGTATATTTAAAAAGCCAGCAGAGGTATCTTGGTAAACATCTACCATATTCGAAACCATTTCTTGTCTCTTCTACAACCCTTCTCTGAAAGTGCCAGAATGTTCCTACTGATATTTTATTCTAGCCCTTTTAGAACAGTACAGAAAGTATCTTGAAGTTTATACTTGAATGCTAAAGTAATGTTAAATATAAACCACAAATATTACTTTTTAAAGTTCAGAGATAGTTTAGTAAATGTGACCATAAGTTACAGTAATGAATGCAGTTCATTTTAGGCAAGTGTCAAATTATGCCTTTTATGGCAAAATATTCTAAATTCTGATGAGAGAGCTGAGCTACAAGTGCTTGATCAGAAATGGTGCTGATGTAGCCCCTATCAGAAAGGAACATGACACATTGATGATTCTTAAGAAGGGAATCAGAATTCCTTTTATTCCCATATTGCCTGTCTGCAAATCTGTCCTGTGACCATCTTTTGGTGTACATTTCTTATCACCAAACCTCAGAGTTGTTCTAAAGCTAGAGAAGAGGTAGAAAAGGTGATCAGAGTTGCTCCAGCAACTCCTAACTGAAAAAAGATTGCGGCAGTTGCAGCATTAAAAAAGCACACCTTACTTGCTTAGAAAAATGGTGAGTTAGGAAGAGGGGATGTTATAGAGGTGTCTGTATTTCTGCATGGAGCAAGAAATGTTGAATAAGGAGTTGTTTTTCTCTCCCTCCTGATGCTAGAAACTGCTATCATCTAATGAAACTGAATGATGCATAGCTCATAGTTAAACTTTGAAATGGTGAAAGTGGTGAAAGGGAGATTATTTTTTAAAAAGGATTAGAAAAACCCAGCGAGGATAAGGCTGTCAGTGGCTTCTAGTCCTGATTGCAGTTCCTTATCTCTGGTAAAAGAAACAATATAACAGTTGCTAGGGTCTATCTAAGTGGGAGGCTGCTGTTGTAAACATAATTGTCTTTAGGTTATGTGGGAAGTCTTATGAAAAGTGGTGAATCTCAGTGGAAGACCACATGTTTTCCATGCAGAATGCCCCATGCTCAGTTGCTAGCATGTCCAGGTAAGTTGGGAGAAACTCTTGCCTAAAATCCTGGAAAGCTGGTTTCCAGTCACTATTCGCTGTACTAGTTTAGATTCCAAGGGTCTGATTCAGTATAAAGTAGTGCCTTGTGTTCCAGTGAGTTAGAATACTTGACTAAATATGCATTTAGTCTGATCTAGCAGGATTTTTATGTTCATACTGGTGATAGGTAGTTTGTTGGTTTCTTTTACTTCCTCTTAAGGCATTCTTAAAGGCATTTCCAAAATTAAAATTTCAACCTTTTCTACAGACCTAAACATTAAATTTCTTCATTCTCAACAGTAGATTTTGTAGAAGTTTATCAAGTCTTCTGGAATGTAGAAAGTGCTAAACTTTTTGGTGAATTAATCATATAGTAGTAATTTTTTTCACAGCAAATATATCTAAGCTCTATTGAACAGTCCACAATAATTTTGTTAACTGGGTTTTAGATGTGAAAGAGATCAAGAATGCATTTGATGTGCTCAGCATTTCTGCCGAAGAAAAAAGTGAATACTTGGATAAAAGAGAGGAATCAGCACATGATTACAGATCTGCAGATGAATTCAGATCAAAAGACAAACATATGTATGGCAGGAGCGCAAGAGACGAGACAGATACCTGGGCTTATATTGCTGCAGAAGGTGATCATGATGTGATTGAGGACATTTCTGGTAAGTTGAATGTTTGGCAGTATTAGGTAATGCAGACAGTCATTAAAATCTATTTGCAGCATTAACAGCAGCACATTATTTTCTGAGATTTGCTTTAAATTACATAAGTAATTATTTCTTAAAAAGTAACTGCAAATTCTCTTGCTAGTAGCTAGTTGCCTCTAGCTCTTGATTCATTGTTTTTGAAAGTTTTGGTAGAATTCTCTTAGCTATTGCTGTATGAGTTGGAGCCTTGTCCTTTCCATCCACTTTCATATGACTGATGAAGTAGGCTTCTTCACTCATGCATGCTACTTAAATTCAACAATATATTTGGAATTGGGTTTTTTCTCCCATTTTAGTTTTATAAAATTTATGGTGTATGAGGAGTGGGTTTTTAAGAAAAGCTGTTTTCCGTTCATCCAAAGATTATTATTATATACCCTGCCTTCGGCATATTCCAGTGACTGCTAGCAGAAGCAAGAATTATGTTACATCAGAAGTGTTCAGTTCCCCACTGTTTAATAAAAACAAAACAAAACAGATGTCAAGCAACTCAGTTTAAACACCAGTAGCCCAGATTTGTACAAATTACCCACAAACAGAATGTATTGTCTAAATTAAAATCAGCTTTATTTCTCACCCAATTTATTTTTCCACTAATTGTACTCTGCATTATTTTTGTTTTGGAGTAGGGGAGCAGTGGGAAGAAATGGTATACAGTATGTGCAGAACTATGATTTATTTGGTGGTTTTGACATAATCCCTCTCTTCCCCCCCCCCCTTGTAAAAACCTGAACTTCATAGATGCAAAGCAACAAACTCTGAATTTGGGCATGGACATGCAGTTAGAATGGCTGTCACTGGAGGACTTCCAGAAACATCTCGATGGAGGAGATGAGAATCACTTGTCAGCTGAACCAGTATCATCCAGTGAGTAACAGTTTCAGAGATGCAAAATCTTCATGCCTCCACTTTTGAAACAGATGTTGTCCAATTGAACTTATTTTCTTTTAGCTCAGCTGCGGGACGCTGTTAAAAACGGACACTATGCTACAGTGAAGATGGCACTTAATTCAAATGAAGAGTATAATCTTGACCAAGAGGTACATTTTTGTATAATGTGTAATTTAATGTTTAATCTTCCTTGGGAGAATATTAATGCAGGAAGGTAACAGACCTGGGGGCAGTCAAGTGAACAGTGATAGAATATACAAATGTAGAGATTGGGGTATTCATATACGTATACCCCTGCACAGCTGCACTTAGCTAGGGTCTGGCCCTTGAGGCCGGACTGTCCACTCTTTTCCGGCGGTGGTGGCAGCCTCAGTCAGCCTTCCAATCGCTCCAGAGCACTGCTGTCTTTCTGCTTATTATTATTATTATTATTTATTTATCTAGCCAACTCCAGGTGGGGGGGGAGAGGACGAGTCTCCCTGTATGGCTGCCAAGTGGCTAGATGAGCGGAAAGAGAGCAGCACTCTAGGAGCGATTGGAAGGCTGACCAAGGCTGCCACCGCTGCAGGACACATAAGTGGATGGTCCAGCCCAGGGGCGGGACCCTCATTAAGTCCAGCTGTGCGGCAGTATTCATATTTGTGTATGAAGTAGTTTCTTCAGACTGCAGTCATTACAGCATGACACTCTTGAGGCTCACTTCAAGCCTCACTGCTGTGTATCTTATTTATATTAAGTGCATGTAGAGATGACCCCTGCATGATTAATTAATCTGGAAGGTTTTGACCTATTAAGAAAGTGTCCTGATTCGTCAGCCAACACATCTTTTTTTAACAGTTTTAATTTTAATATAAATTAAAATATAAAGTAGAAAAATAACTGCAAATGGCAAACACCATCCTAGAAGGGGCAATCTCCTTCACTCTCACACAAGAGGGACTGCTTCCTCCAAGTGCCACAGCACCTCCAAGGTGTGCTGTGGCAGACCTTTTCTAAGTGTGCATTTTACTTCAAAAAAATTGATACACATATTTATCCAGTTGATGCAATGCTGTATGTGCCTTCTCTAGCTGGGCTGTCCTATGCCAGGCAGTCTATGATAAAAGTTCCAGGAGAGAGAGAGAGAGGAGAAGGCAGTGACAACATTGGGCACCTGCTCTAGCTGAAGCTTTTTTGCTTAGATGTCCAGCTTTTAATGTGGTTGTGTACTCTATAATTATGATTTGCTTTGAACAACAGTTGTTGAAAGAAATGTAATAATTAGAAAAGTAGAATTCCTTTCTATATTTTAACCATTGAAGAATATCCTTCAACATCTTCTCAGGAGCAGGGGCCAAAGTTATTGAATTGCCATTGGAAGGGCAAAAAACCTCCATTTTTACTGTGTTTTACTTATAACGATAGCTTGAACAAAAGCTGCTACAATTTTTTTTCATTTTTTTGCTGTTCTTGCTTAAAGAAAATGCAAGTCCAACAAACAAAAATTTAAGTCCAACAACACAAATTTAAGTCCTACTACGCATCTATCATGCACTTTCTATGAATGATCTTTGGTATCTTGTTCCTCATTAATCAGAGTTGTACTTTAGAAAGCTGTCCTTCAAAACTCAATATGAACAAATCACTGTTACAGGATTCTAGTGGGATGACTCTTGTGATGCTCGCTGCTGCAGGGGGTCATGATGATATCCTTCGACTTCTCATCAGGAAAGGGGCTAGAGTTAATTGCAGACAAAAAAATGGAACAACTGCCTTGATACATGCAGCTGAAAAGGTTGGTGTCTTTTTTCATTGCTCCTTTGTTTATTTTTACTTATTCAGAGACTTTTCATCTCAAAATTCTTCCTATTCCTTATACCCAGAACAAGGAATTAAAGTGGTACAGCCGGGATCATTTAATTGAATGGATTGCTGAATCCTCCAGATTTCAGGATCTACATATTATAGCCTTCCATTTGTTCTTGGACTAAACCCCCAGATGCTGTCACCACTAGCCATGCTGGCCAGGATTTCTGGACGATGATCAAAGAACATCTGGAAGCCCAAGATTGGGAACCACTGCTCTATTTTTTAAATGCAAGAAATATTCAGCTTTTCATTTTAACAGTCATTAGCACAACTAGACTACTTTCATTGGAACTAGGATTTCTTATGATTGTACCATGTCTGACACATTGACAAAAGTGCGGAGACTAAAATTAACTTCTGAGAACTTTCAAAGAAACCTAAGGAGCAAAGCATGCAAACTATACAAAAATGCTGTGTAACGTTTTCAACTGTGTTTGGCTTCAGAATATATATGTGTGTTAATAAATATGTTATTTCTTGTAGAATAATCTGACTACTGTAGCCATCCTTCTGGAAGCTGGGGCATGTATCAATGTACAGCAAAATAGTGGCGAAACAGCTTTAATGAAGGTATATGCTTACGATGAGTGAATCTGAACTGTGGTAAATATGGATATGTTTTCCTATAGGTCAGGAGGGTTGAGCAACTTTGGAAGGTTCAGGAGTCATTTTCCATCACCAACCTGGATCTGCCGCATGAGCCCCTTGTGAAACCTGTGAGGGATTCCATTTAGCAGAGAATCACTCTTTTGAAAAATTTTTTCTATTTTTTAAAAAATATTTTACTTGGCTGGATTGTTGAAAGATTGAGAACTGGAAAAAATGGCCTTGGAGGATCACTGATACCATGGGCTGATTTCTATCTGTGGTGTAGATAATTAGTCTAAAATTTCATAAATCTGCCTCTTCTTTGAAGAGTGATTAGTTAGAAGACTGCCAAAATTTGGAACTAAGCCTTATGTCATGAATCTTTGCTTGTGATGCATGGCATGCATGTGAATCTGCATGTGATTCATGGCAACAACTTCTCAACCATAGGCTGAGCTGATTGATAGGTACCAAGGCCCCCAAAGTTGGTAATTGTTGCTCTAGACTCTGAGACCAGTGCATACAGGTTATTTTAAAGCCCCTTTTTTGTATAACCTCTGTGGAAATGATCACAAAGCATGTATTTCAAGGAAAACATTCACACACTATTCCACCATCTTAAACAGTGTGGGTCTCAATTAGATTTTTCTTCGCTAGGATATAATTGTTGATGTGCCTCCCCACACCCATCAGTCCTAGCTCATTTCCCAGTCTCGCTCGTTCTTCCTCTGACGGTGTTAAGGAGTTGACACTTGGTTGGTGCTGCTTCTCCAGCTTCCACCTTGTAAGGTCACTAAGAACATTACATGACAGCACCGCTTTTCTTCCTTCCCATGTTTCTGTTAGAAAAAAATCCATGCCCAGTGAATAAATATGTTTATATGCTGTTCTTTTTTTCCCCATTTCCACATGTAGGCTTGTAAGAGAGGAAATTATGATATTGTCCGTCTTATGATTGAAAGTGGAGCAGACTGCAACATCTCATCAAAACATCAGAGCAATGCCCTCCATTTTGCCAAACAGTGTAATAACTTACTAGTTTATGAACTCCTCAGCAATCACTTGGCTACGTAAGTACTTGCTTTGGAGATTATTCTGTTTCTGTACTGAACCATGAACTATAACTAGGGTGATCTTTTGGTTTTGATGGAAGAAGACTGCATTTTTCAACTTGTAGCAAAAAATTAGTTTTTGGAAAAAAATTTAAACTAAACAGTTAACTCGTGGGGTAGGAAGTTAGAAGTGAAATAGTACCTAATTACTTTTCAAAGGTCAGAAGATAAAGAGTTCAGGCTAAGATTTGAATAATGATAATAATGAGTGTACTATTTACTGTTTGTCAGTAGCTTGGAGAATGATATGTTTATTAATAATAGGGTCTTTGAAGAGTCTTTGGGCATTCCTCATGTTTTAAGGATTTTTTTAAATGGCGTTATTCCCATTATATTTAAAGAGCTGAGTCATAAGAGTATGAATACTTTAAATCCATGTTCATATCACTGCTCAGAAAAAAAGCAGCATTTCCCTCCACAGTTCTGAAAAAAGTCTCTTTAAATACTATATGTAGATGATAACAAGTACATTTACACTTGTTACTGTTGATTTCGGAATTTACTGAGTTTTCTTGTAAATTTCCTTGTTGCATTGCTTTGTATTAAAAAAATCTTTATAGTGAAAATTAATCTACAACTTTTATAAGGAACTTAGATTTGTCCTTAAGGCAATAGAGTTGAGAGAGACTCACTAAAGCCTGAAGGAGAAGGGTGACAAACTTGTTTCTTGTCCCTCTTTCCACTTGAAGCTCCCTGAAAATCTGCTTCAGAGGGCTGCAGGAAGGGAGATTTTGTGTACATATTGTTTGACTCAAAGTAGGTAATTATACTTTCTTTGCTTTGCTTAGACTCTCACGAGTGGCAGAAGAGACCATCAGGGAATACTTTGAAGCTCGTCTTACTTTGATGGAACCTGTATTTGATATTGCGTGTCATCGGCTTTGTGAGGGACCAGATTATTCTTCAGAATTCAACTATAAACCCTCACAGAATGTGCCTGAAGGTTTTCCTTAGACGTATTATTTTATCACACTTTGAACTCAACATTCAAATTTGTGTGTTTCATCTGTGCCCACCAAATGAGCTACTTACAGTCAGATTATCTAATAATTAAAAAATTTTCAGTCCCAGCCAAACAAAATCAGTCCACTAGAACTGACACTGACACTTGGATGTCCTCTGTGTATAATAGAGAGCAACATGTATTTACCACAAGCAATTCAGTGGTGGTGGGCTTTTGAGCTTGCCTCGTGCTTACAAAAGCAGGAAGATTTAGTTATGTGAAAATAAAAGTGTCTCCAAAGATAATGGGAAAAGTCTAAATTAGCACCCAGAGTTGGCAAGAATTCGAGTGCCCAAAATACAATTTGGTAGTTTGATTTCTGATGCCCCCGTGTCTTGTCCTTTTCAGGATCAGCATAGGAAACTAATACATAAAGAGTTCCCAGATCTGCTCTGGAATTTAGTACTTCCTTTCCAAAGTTCTGCTCTTTGAATTTAACAGAACTAATGATTCTAGAAACAGGAAATCTGGCTTACTCAGGTGTACTTTTCAAGAGCATTAAGATGCGATATGTAATGAATTAATTTTGTGCAGCATGAACATTCTTTGAATGAAAAAATCAATTCTGTGAGCCAGAAAAACTGATGCTATTTTTGAAATGTTACCTGCAGTTAAATAAAATGTCAGCCTTCTGAATTTTTTTCAAATATGAACCAGATTTCTTTTAGTCTCTAAATGATTGATTCCCCCCCCCCCCATAGGATCTGGAATTCTTCTATTCATTTTCCATGCAAACTTCTTTGGAAAGGATGTTGTTGCTCGACTTTGTGGACCATGCAGCGTGCAAGCTGTGGTTTTAAACGACAAATTCCAGCTGCCTGTATTCTTGGTAAATTCTTCATGTTCTTGGCAACAATTCTTCAATAATGTCATATATTTTCCTGAAAAGAATTAGTTCATTGGATGCTTTTAAAAAATCATATGAAATAGAAGCTTAGTGAGTTGTGTGATCGTTGTTATTGAGTATCTGAAAAGCTTGAAAACTGTAGACCCCTGTGTTCTTTTATCAGGTTAGTGGAAATAGAGAACACTTCCGATAGATCTCTCGCTCCGTGTTTGTAGCTTACACATGATTTAGTTGTAGTTGTATAAGGGATAGCCATGTTAGCCTGTGCAAGCATTATAGCTGAAAACAAAATAAAAAGTTAAAGACAAAAAAATATGTTATCACCTTCAAGACTAACTTTTATATTTTTAAAAAACGTGAACTTTCATGGAAAAGCTCCACGAAAGCTCACATTAAAAATATAAGTTAGCCCTTAAGGTGCCATTATGTTCTGTCTTTTTTAATTTTTGTTTCTTTGTGGTGCTCCATTTGTTATTCATTTAGATTTCTTTCACAATTTACTGAGACAACTCTATGAATAATCTTATCCAGTTGTTTGTTATCTCTAGTGATAACTTAAAATTTCCATGAAAAAGAACGTAACTAGTTACATTTATTCATTAACATAAGCAGTTGTAAGAATAAGACACAACAAATTATAAGATTCACAAAATTAGTTTTACCCAGCATAGCAAAAATTATGTTGCTTAGCATAGTAAATTGCACTGGAGTAGGGCCACTGAGTCTGTGGTGATATAATGACCCAGTTTCTCTCCAAGTTCCCTTAATTCAGATGGGCCTAATCTAACTGCAGCTTACTTCACCACAGTCAGTCAGTTAGAGTAGGCCCATTTGAATCAATAGAACCTATGGAGGAGCTGACTCTTTAAATCCCTTTTTGGTGCAGTGTTCCTACTCTAGTGTGACTTACTACACTAAGCAACAGGATTTTGGCTTATGTTGAGTAAAACTAATTCTGTGAATCTTAAAATTAGTCATGTCTCAGGGTTGCTTCAGCAGTCGTTTCCAATCTTGGATAACCTAGTGTTCTTGGACTGCAGCTCCCAGAAGCCTTCACCCTGAGCTGAAATGCCTGGAGTTTCTGGGAACTGGAGTTCAAGAATTACCCAAGGTTAGGAACTACTGCTCTACAGTATTTAGCCCCTTGATATGGTGTCCAAGGACTCCACTCACAACTGCTGCCAACATTCACTTGCACATTTCATCATCCAGAAAATGCCTCCCATCCACTGGGTCACATCCCAGTGGGTGATGCCACCTCATTCAAGGTTTAAGAGCTTTTAGTGGCACAAGGGAATTAAGACCTAATACAGTGGGTACTGCTTGGTGGAAAAAGAGTGGCAGTTGAATTATTGTGATGATATCAGAATGTGGCCCTGTCATCATTTAATAGCCGCTCAGAGTGGTCGTATAGACCAGATGGGCAGGATACAAATCAAATAAATAAATAAAAATATGTGAAGGGCTGTGAAATAGGCAGTTTGTCCCTATACAGTTCCACAACTCTTTTCCGGAAAACCTGTAGTCTCCTGTAAAGCACAATTTTTGGACAACTTTTAGTTGATGTCTTGTGACATGCTGCAGAATACATTTCTTATTGGGAAACTCTTTTTAAAAAAAAACCTTGCTAACAACCTTGTTTTGTAGTAAATGACATCTCTGACTGTATATAACAAGAGAATGTCTACTTTTAGGATAGTAGATCTTTAGAAGTTCTGCAAATAGTACATTGTTGGAAGATATGTAGCACCTGTTTCCTCAGGAGTGTGCTGTCTTAGGGTCCCCACATGTAGGGGATGCTGGTTCATGCAGTGTCCTTTAACTCCATGTCTAGAATAGCAGGGGCCCCTGTTTTCTCTATTTTATATTTACTCTCCCTCACAGCCCTACAGAGCCTGCCGTCCTGCCCAGATAGAGAAATTCAGTCAGCAGATCTTTCAAGCGAGTGGCTAGGCTAATAGACCAGCCCAGGCCCTCAGTGCCAGTTCTATCCAGCCTCATGCCCTCCTTACTTTTGAGTTAATTTAATGTTAGTAGCTACAGATAAATTCCTTTACTATAACGCTCCTCTAAATCTCTTCAAATATTTTTCCTGTCCGGATCTATAGGGATACCCATTTCATTCCTCTCCATCCATGTGAAGGCAGATTCCCATAGTCAGACCTAACAAGGAGTCCTGTGCTGGGTCATGCCAGTGGTCTTGTCTAGCGCAGCATTTTCAGAGTATTCTCTATGTTAATTTTGGGGGCTGTCATGAGTTTTTATGTTGCTTATAGTTGGGATTTTAAAATCTGAACTGTATCATTTAAGCTGCCTGAAGACCTTTGTTACAGGGGGGCCTACACTAGTCTTATTTCACACATGGACGGCCATCTCCCTTCTTGCTCCTCTGCAGCTGCTATGCAGTGGCTTTGAACAGAGGGCCTTTGTACAGACATCTTACTTAATAGCCAGCGATATTTTTAATACTTGTACTTGTTTAAAGTTTCTTTGCGTAACACACAGAAAAGCCCTGCTAGAAAGTAGCTCTGCCAGGACCTACCACTCAACCTCAAAATATCCATCAGGGACTGTCAGTCCTACTATGTAAATGCTGATCATGCTGTGTTGGAGTTCATAGTTAAGCATGAAACTGTTGCAGCTGAATGCTAAAATGAGTAGATGAACAGGCGAGGGTAGATCTAATCTGGAGTGTTGCCGAGGCAGAGTAGGGGCCTGACCTGCCATAAATGCTGCTCAATATATCTTAATCGTGATCAGTATTTTCAAATGCAGCAGTATTGTACAAGTCATCTTGTCCTGTCCTTTGTTAAATGACTGGCATTTCATCCTGGTAGAAATTAACCTAGAAACAGATTTTTCCCCTTTGCATGATTATGTGGATGTGATGTTCAGTTGCGTTCTGACTAGGAACATGATATTCTTAGAGGTGGGGCATACAACTAATTTTTGATTTTTAATTTTAGGACAGTCACTTTATTTATTCCTTCAGTCCTGTTCAAGGCCTTAACAAATTCTTCATACGGTTGGCAGATGTTCCTGAGGCCAAGGTGAGTTAGGGTTAGAAGGTACATACAGATGCTTCAAAATGTCCTATTTCAAAAGACTAGTAAATTGTTTAAGTGTTTAAATGATTTAAACCTAGTCAAATGTCTATGTATTCCATGCTTTTAGCTCTTTATACAACCATATACTGTCTTTTGACTCCATATTTTGATGTAGGTTGGTATAGAAGTATTTTAATAAAGAACAAGAATAATGTGGTAACACATTATAGATGATACTGTGAGACAATGATTAAGACTTCATGATTAAGTTATACGTGTGTGAAATGAGAAAATGTTACATAGGAATGTGATAACCTGCCATATATGTTGAGTGATGCTGTTTAATCTCTAGTGAAGTGAGGCAACAAGGCTTTGGATTAGTATTTACATTTAGGGTGCAATCACATGTGAGAAAAGAATCCCAGTTATGCCGATTCTTTTCATACCTCCATTATACCAATACTCTTTTTCGGTGGTCATGTGGTATGTATATTGGCAGGCGCGTTCACATTGTTTTTAACTGCATTGGTTCTATTTGAACTGTTATAGGAGGTTACATCGTTCTTAACTTTGTATCTGACCGTTTTCTGTTGTTTCTAAAGGCAATCAGGGGCCCTCTTTTCCTTTTTTTAAAAAAAAATAAGAAAAGTGATATATCCACAGCAATAGAGAGGTCTGAGTGTCGAGGAGTAAGTGGTTTAGAGAAGTAAGTGGTTTTTTAGACTTGCAAAGCATCTTAAAGAGCAGGATTAGAAAAGAGAGGAGACAATGTTCCTTTCTTTACAATTCAAAGCAGGAAATCTTTTTCTAGCCCTTTCACCTGCAAGGAAGTACAGTGGAACCTCTACTTACAAACATCCCTACCTACGAACAATCCAACTTACGAACAGCTCCGTTCGCAAAATTTTGCTACTTGCAAATGGAGCTTCAAGATACGAACTAAAAAAACGCGGGGGAGGCAGGGAAAGCACGAAATATGAACTTTCTGTTAACCGTTGGCCAGCGAAGAGGCTGTTTATCTGCAACATTGCTAGTCCAAGCGGTTAGAGTGGATAGGGAGAGTCTTCAGACTGCCTGGTACAGTATTGCTTGGTACTGTACTATACAGATTATTTTTTTAATTTTTGATTTTTGGATGTTTGACTTTGTATTTTTAAAGAGAGACTGCTTGTTTTGGGTGAGTACACTGTATATACTGCACTGTACAGGGTTTTTTTGCAGCTTGGGGAGATAGGGCTAGGTGGGGGTTATGTTTCTGTGTCCTGATGGGTCTTGCATTGTGGATTAAAATGTAAAAAGTAGACTGTAATATTAAATTAAAATTAAATGTGAAAATTAGACTGTAATTTTAAAATGTAAAATTTATTTATTTTTGCATTATGTGGCTTCTAGGTTTTGTGTACTGTGACCTCTCTGTTGTTTCAAAATGTGTGGGCTTAAAATGTGACTCCAAAGTCTTTTTTCCTTTGGGGATCTGTTTGCTGTAATGGTTGCTGGTTGTTGATCCAGGCAGGCTGTAAAATGCAGTTTAGACTCCAGTCCTTTTTTCTTCAAATCAGAAAATATTCTGTGAGGGGCTGTGCTAGCTGTTGATGCAGGCAGGCTGCAAAATGCAATTTAGACTCTCTTTTTGTGATGAGGAGTTCTGTGTTGGAATAATGCTTGCTGGATTCTGTGGCTTTTTTAATGGTGTTCTGTTTTAAAGGTGTTTTCCTGCCCTTTTTGTAAGCTAAAAGCTGCTTGTTTTTAAAGGTGTTCTGTTTAGGTGTTCCCCACCACCACCTTTCCTTTTTGACCTAAGTTCATCTAAGGTCAAAAGAAGAAAAATTCTCCCCCTAGTGGTAGAGGACGGATTAACCAGCGTTGCATTAGTTCCTATGAGAACTAATGCTTCTACTTGTGAACGGCGCCTCTAGATAAGAACGAAAAACAGCCAGAACAGAATAAATGGTTTTCAGTACATTCCTATGAGAAATTTTGCTTCTACTTAACGTTTTCTGGGACGGATTAAGTTTGTAAGTAAAGGTTCCACTGTAGTCCTATTTACCTTTTTCCTAGTCTCTTTTCTTTTTCCTTTCAGTCTGAAGCAGGAAATGGCCCATTCTCTTCTGTGAAGTTCCCTTACCCCCCCCCCCGATGTTTCTAAACAATGTACAGTGGTGCCCCGCTTGACAATGAAATCGCTTGACGATGCCTTTTTTGCAATCGCTATAGCGATCGCAAAGCAATGGTTCCAATGGGTGATTTTTGTTTAACGATGATTTGGTCCCTGCTTCGGGAACCATTTTTTTGCTTGACGATGATTAAAAACAGCTGATCAGCAGTTCACAAAATGACTCCCTGCTGTTTTCTGGACCGATTCTTTGCAAGACGGATTGAAAATGACCGCCCTATGGAGGATCTTCGCTGGACAATGAGGTATTTCCCCCATTGGAACTCATGACTGGTTTTCAATGCATTCAGTTGGGTTTTTTTTCGCTTGATGACGATTTCGCTGTACAGTGATTTTGCTGGAACACATTATCGTTGTCAAGCGGAGCACCACTGTATTCCTTTTTTTTAAAATGGCAGCTGCTTTGATATATCAATCTGCCTTTTAAAATAATTTTTAAAAAGGGTACAAGTGTATTGGCCAGTGCCCTGAAACCTGATGCCTTTGCAAAAGAAGTAAATTAACAGCAACATTCACACATGATGAAATGATAAGGAATGAAGCGATTCATTCCTTATCATATCATTCCATACAATTTAAATCCACTGTCCCAGCAAGGGGGAAATAAAACGCTGGCTGGGAAAATGAATCAATGTTGGCTGTGTTTCATGTGCTTGGAAAACTATGAAACAATCTAAAAAAACAGCCAAATCGGTATAACTGGAGTTTTTTGCAAGTGTGATCGAGCCTTTAGTTAGAGTCCGGTACTGTACATTATCTGTCTTCAATGCATTTTTGTGAGACACTTAATTACTCATATGTCTTCTCTTATAGGTAAAGCTACTGATAGGTGCATACAGAGTGCAGTTGACTTCATGATCTGAACATTATTGACACATTTTATTTGAGTATTTGTTTCCTTTTTCTTACCAAGCAGTTTGGAACTCCCAGTGTATTCAGTACTCCACTAATGCTTCAACCTTACTTTCTTCACTTGGACTCTATTTACATGTCATGCTAACTAGCAGATGGGCTGCTTAAGAAATTGAACAAGATTGTTTCCTTTTGTATAGATATAGCTGTGTTTGTGCCAATGACTGTAATTCAGTTTCAAAGTTGTGAAGTCCAGACTGCATATCTCAGCATTTCCACAATGTGGAATAGTACAAATACATGGTACAAATATCTACAAATGATTTTTAAACTCACACTCTCGATTCTTTGTAAAGACTAAAATTTTGTTGTAACTTCATTGTTTATATTTATGCTGTCTTTTTTAAATAAGCAGAACTACATTTGTTACTATTGTTACACAGGAATGTAAGTGGTATTTCTGCTTAATAAATGACTGGTGTAACTAAGACGTTTGGGCGTCAGTTTAATATACGGAGGGTGGTTAAAGTAGAAAATATGGACAAAACTTTGATTTGGTATCATTGTAAAAGTCCAGTTTTCTTCAAGGATTTAACAAGGAGATAATATTACATACAAGTTTGGGTTTATTTTTAAGGGAGAACATATTTATAAATTTGTTCTAATCTCCTACAACTGTACAGTGACCCAAAGGAATAATCTGTTGGCCTAATTAAATGGCCCATTTTTATTTGGCCAACAATATTGTATGTAAAGCATATATATAAATCAATTTCTTGTGTGAAATATTAAAGATCATTAGACAAGTTTCATTCACCTTGTGTGTGTGGTTTTGTTGTTATTTTCCCACCTGCTGTTCTGTGTCAAGTACGTGAGGATCAAGGTTACTGGTAGAAAGCTAACAATTCATACACCAGTATCCTCTTGCAGAGGTATACAAGCTAGAGATCTGCCATTTTGATTTTCTGGACTCCAGACTCCCAAAATTCTCCATTTTGGGAATTCCACCTGCCAGACCCACACCTCCAGAAACCTGTTTTGCTCACTTGGAGAAATGCATAACACTGACCTAACTCCTTGTTTAAAAATGAAGCTCTCCAGTGTAAATTATCTGCAACATTTTGTTTTGACAGTAGAGTTTGAAAGCTTCCTCACTGGTTCTTACCTTTTCAGTTAGTTCTGATGAAGCAGTCTACCCTAACGTCAGAGTTTGGAATCCTTTTTTGGCCCAAGTACTCCCAAGTATTTTGGCGTTGTGGGCAGACATTGGTTAGGCCATATTCCAGCTAGCCCCTTGATATAATGTCCTAGGACTCCACTCAATTGCTACCAACATTCACTTGCACATTTTCATCATCTAGAAAACGTCCCCCCCATCCACTGAGTCATATTCCAGTGGGTGATGTCACTCAGGTTTAAGAGCTTTTAGTGGTACAATGAAATTAAAACCTAAATACAGTGAGTACTGCTCAGTGGAAAAACAGAGTGGCAGTTGAATTGTGATCAGTTGAGTGTGGACCTGTCATTATTTATTTATTTATTTATTTATTTATTTATTTGATTTATATCCTGCCCATCTGGTATATTCTACCACTCTGGGCAGCTTACAGAATATCAAAACATTTAAAAAACATAAAAACGTTAGCATACAACAATAACAAATAGTGCAGGAATAAATAAATAATAAATAGCAAAGCAAAAGAAATCAGTAGTTGACAGGAGGGAAGGCCTGGAAGTACATCCATGTTTTCAGCTGGCATTTGAAAGTACCCAGCATAGGGGGCCTCACGAATCTCCGGAGGAAGGTTGTTCCAAAGGCAAGGAGCCACCACCGAGAAGGTCTGGCTTCGAGTCTTTTCCCTCCGGGCCTCCTTCAGTGTCAGGTTCCTCAGCCTCACCTCCTGACTCGTGCGGGTGATCCGAGTAGATCTTGGTGGGAGCAGACGCTCCGCCAAGTATCGAGGTCCTAAACCGTTTAGGGCCTTATAGAACTTTGAATTCAATGCGGAAACGGATTTTCTCACTCCATTAAGGAGTCTGGCCGCTGCATTCTGCACCACTTGAAGTTTCTGCATCAGCCTCAAAGGCAGCCCCACGTAGAGTGTGTTACAGTGGTCTAATCTTGAGATTATGAGCGCACATACCAAGGTAGTGAGCGCCCCCATGTCAAGGTAGGGTCGCAGCCGGGCAATCCGCCAAAGGTGGAAAAAGGCGGCGCAAACTACCGACACCACCTGGGTTTCCATGGTGAGCGTCGGGTCCAGGTGTACTCCCAGGCTGCAAACCCCTCTTAGCCAGGGTCACCCCCTCAAATGTGAGAGAGCCACCCAGGCCACCAACTCCAAGGGCGTCCTCAGCCCATTTTCCTGCATCCACCGCAGTATGGCCCCCAGGCAGCGCTGGAGGGACAGGACGGCATCACCTGCAGTTGGTGAAAAGGAGATGTAGATGAAGGACTGTGAAATAGGCAGTCTGTCCCTATACAGCTCTGCAACCCTTTTCAGAAAAACATGTCTCCTGTAAAGCACAATTTTGGGACATAGATACTATAGAGAATAGTACTATTTCACAGTTAGTTTGCTTAAATCAAGTACTGTACAGAGCAGTCACTTTATGGCTAGTGTCCTGTGCAGCAGCTTCCTTTTTAACAGGAACTTAGGCCAGAAATAGGCCTTTTTCCAGGCGAGCAAAACTGAGGACTCTGCAAGTGCAGAACTGGAAGGTAAAACAGATGGAACACAAAAAATCCAAATAGTACATCCTTATAACTACCATAGTATGAATGATCTGTCAGCTGCCAGAAAGGGGCTAGCTGAGCTGCTAGTGAATGCCTCCTTGCAGCAGGGTAGCATCCCAGCATGTCTAGGAGGCAGGAGTAAAGCCATTATTGAAAAAACCCTCCTTGGACCCCCACAGTACTGGATAATTACCAGCCAGCATCTAATAGTGCAAGAGTGGGTAGTGGCTTCACAGCTCCTGGATGAGACTGGTCATCTAGATCCATTTCAATCTGGTTTCAAGTCTGGTTATGGGACAGAGCCTGCTTTAGTCACCTTGGTGGGTGACCTGTGCTGGGAACTGGACAGAGGAAACGTGTCCCTGCTGGTTCTGCTGGATCTATCAGTGGCTTTTGATATTGTCAACCATGGTATCCTTCTGGGCCATTTCCGAACGGGACTTGGAGGCACTGTGTTACAATGGCTGTGGTCCTTCCTGGAAGGGAGAACCCAGAGGGTGGTGCTGAGGGGGCTCCTCATTGATACCCTGACGGCTGACTTGTAGGATCCCTCAGTGTTCTGTTTTGTCTGCCATGCTGTTCAACATCTATATGAAACCACTGGAAGAGGCTGTCCAGAGTTTTGGGATTCAGTGTTACCAGTTACACAGAAGACACCCAAACCCATCCCTTCTCATATAAGTCCCGAGGAAGCTCAGTTCTAGATCAGTGTCTGCTGACAGTAATGGATTGGATGAAGGTGAATAAACAGAAGCTTAATCCAGAAAAGACAGAGGTGATCCTGGTCAGTTAAGGAACAGAGTTGCACCTGTGCTGAACGGGATTGCACTCCCTCTGAAAATGGATCCACAACTTGGGGCTGTTCCTGGATTCATTTTTAACCCTGTATGCTCAGGTTTGGGCAACAACCAGGAGTACTTTTGCAGTTAAAACGAGTGCTCCAGCTCTGCTCGTTTCTTGAGAGGTCTGATCTGGTGACACATTACCTAGTTACATCTTGGCTGGATTACTGTACTGCACTCTATGTGGGGATGCCTTTGGAAAGTGTAAGGAAACATCAGCAGGTCCAAAATGCTGCACCCAGATTGCTGACTAGGGCTGGTTACAGGGACCACCTAACTCCCCTATTACAGCAACCCCACTGGCAGCTGAACGGTTGCCTGGCACATTCAAAGTGCTGGTTTTAACTTATAAAGTCCTAAATGGCTTGGGTCCAAGCTATCTAAAAAAATGCACCTCTCTCTATGAGCCCATCCAGGAATTAAGATAATCAGGGGAGGCCTTTCTCTTCAGACTTTTCCTTAGTGATTGGCAGCTTGAGAGGGGTTTTTTTAAATGGATTATTATGGTCTGGTGTTTTTAATTGTGCTTTTAGTACTGATTTTATTGACTACTGTATGTTTAATATAATATTTGTTTAAATCTTTTTTAATATTTGTATACTGTTGTCTTTTAATTGCTGTAAGCTGCCTTAGGTCCTTTTAAAGAGAAAGGTGGGGTAAAAACAAACAAACAAACAAAATTTATTGCTAAAATCAGCATTTAATGTCACAGTTAATTATACTAGAATTAAAATATACCGTATTTTTTGCACCATAAGACGCACTTTTCCCCCCTCCAGAAGGAGGGTAGAAAGTCTGTGCGTCTTATGGTGCGAAGGTGGTGACTTCACCCCCACTGGCCCCGTGGGGGGGAGCGTCACAAGGGTCCGAGGGAGCCTTCCAGGACCCTTGCGATGCTCCCCCACCCCCCCACGGGGCCAGCGCAGGCGAAATCGCCAGCTTCCAGGTGGGGGGAACGTCGCAAGGGTCCTGGAAGCTCACTCAGACCCTTGCGACGCTCCTCCCACCGGCAAAATCGCCAGTTTCTGGGAGTGTTTTGAGGCTTCCCAAGCCTCAAAACACTCCCAGAAGCTGGCGATTTTACCCCCCCTGGCCCCGTGGGGGGGTGGGGGTAGCGTGGCAAGGGTCCAAGGGAGCCTCCCAGGACCCTTGCCAGGCTGCCCCCACCTCCCCACGGGGCCAGCCCTGGCGAAATCGCCAGGTTCTGGGAGTGTTTGGAGGCTTGGGGAGCCTCCAAACACTCCCAGAAGCTGGCGATTTTACCCCCCTGGCCCCATGGGGGGGTGGGGGTAGCGTGGCAAGGGTCCAAGAGAGCCTCCCAGGACCCTTGCCAGACTGCCCCACCTCCCCACGGGGCCAGCCCTGGCGAAATCGCCAGGTTCTGGGAGTGTTTGGAGGCTTGGGGAGCCTCCAAACACTCCCAGAACCTGGCGATTTTAACCCCCCTGGCCCCGTGGGGGGGTGGGGGGAAGGTGGCAAGGGTCCAAGGGAGCCTCCCAGGACCCTTGCCAGGCTGCCCCCACCTCCCCACGGGGCCAGCTCTGGCGAAATCGCGAGGTTCTGGGAGTGTTTGGAGGCTTGGGGAGCCTCCAAACACTCCCAGAAGCTGGCGATTTTAACCCCCCTGGCCCCATGGGGGGGTGGGGGTAGCGTGGCAAGGATCCAAGAGAGCCTCCCAGGACCCTTGCCAGGCTGCCCCCACCTCCCCACGGGGCCAGCCCTGGCGAAATTGCCAGGTTCTGGGAGTGTTTGGAGGCTTGGGGAGCCTCCAAACACTCCCAGAAGCTGGCGATTTTAACCCCCCTGGCCCCATAGGGGGGTGGGGGTAGCGTGGCAAGGGTCTAAGAGAGCCTCCCAGGACCCTTGCCAGGCTGCCTCCACCTCCCCACGGGGCCAGCCCTGGCGAAATCGCCAGGTTCTGGGAGTGTTTGGAGGCTTGGGGAGCCTCCAAACACTCCCAGAACCTGGCGATTTTAACCCCCCTGGCCCCGTGGGGGGGTGGGGGTAGCGTGGCAAGTGTCCAAGGGAGCCTCCCAGGACCCTTGCCAGGCTGCCCCCCCCCCCCACGGGGCCAGCCCTGGCAAAATCGCCAGCTCCCAGGACCTTTTGAGAGGCTGGAAAGCTTCTCAAAAGGTCCTGGAAGGTCGCTGTTTTGCCCATGCTGGCCCCGTGGGGGTGGGGGTGGGAGTAGCGTGGCAAGGGTGTGGAAGGCCCCCTCAGACTCTTGCCACGCTCCCCCCCCACGGGTCCAGGGGGGGCAAAATCGCCACCTTCTGGGGCTCTTTTGAAGCTTCCCAAGCCTTAAAAGAGCCCAGAAGGTGGTGATTTTGCCCCCTCTGACCCCGGGAGGGTCAGGGTGAGTCTCTAAAGGGTCCTGGAACGCACTCTAGGACCCTTTGGAGGCTCACCCTGCCCCCCCCACCAGGCTAGAGGGGGCGAAATTGCCACCTTCTGGGGCTCTTCTGAAGCTTTCCAAACCTCAAAAGAACCCCAGAAGGTGGTGATTTTGCCCCCTCTGGCCTTCAGGGGGTCTGGGTGAGCCTCCAAAGGGTCCTAGGTTGTGTTCCATAAGACAGACCTCTCCATAAGGCTCACCAATTTTTAGGAGAAGAAAACAGATTTTTTCCTGTTTTCTTCTCCTAAAAATTTGGTGCGTCTTATGGAGAGGTGCGTCTTATGGAGCGAAAAATACGGTATATATTGCCTTGAAGGAGAGCCTTCTCTAATACTTTTGCCCAAAATATGTAAAAATGTTCTTGCAGAATTCTTGAAAAGCAGGTATCTTTCTCCTGTGATGTCA
Source organism: Pogona vitticeps (assembly GCF_051106095.1). Taxonomy (NCBI): domain Eukaryota; kingdom Metazoa; phylum Chordata; class Lepidosauria; order Squamata; family Agamidae; genus Pogona; species Pogona vitticeps. The sequence goes on along the minus strand of NC_135785.1, from coordinate 244,001,516 downwards.
TAGTGCTGAAGTACACAGAAGTACCATTAACAAAACTGGAGAGTTGAGGCCAAATTATATTCACAATTAGCTAAAAACTTCAATGTTGTCCCTCCTAATGTGGCAAAGAGAGAAAAACTTTCCCGAGTCGATTTCTTTCCTAAATTGCTAAGTATATTTTCCAAAGCACATAATCAGACCAGGGCAATATTACTTTCTCATTCTTTGGCACAGACTTTTTCAGTCTGTCTACTTGAGATCCCAGTTGTTAGAAATACAAAGATCTTTCAATGCAAGTCATAACATATCACAAAATCTTTATTTTCAAACCAAAACCTTTAGTAGTGAGGAGGAAATTGACTGTCATTATGAAAAACAGTAATACTAGAAGACTGAACCAATCATATGGTCAACCATGGTAGTGGTGATGTCATACTTATTATTGTAATTGTTTAATTACTGTTTTATTTTATGGTAGTTATATGTTGATTTTATTTTATATTTGTAGTATTGTTTTACTATTCAATCATGCTGTGAACTGCCCAGAGTGGCCTTAGGCTAAAAGGGCAGTATACAACTAAAATCAAATAGATAAATAAATAAAATTGTTTACTGTACACTACAGTACATAGCATAATAGTCACATTGTAAAAATAGAGAAATCTCTGCTCCTAAATAATCTGCAGTCCAAAACAGATGATGGTGGAAATAAAACACGGGTAGATGAAGCTACATGTATGGATGCATTGACTGTGATTGTTTCATAAGCAGGTTGTATATAGTATTATCATAGGATACTAGATTACTTCCTCAATTCTATGGAAACTGCAATAATGATGTAATAAAGAAGTCTTCTGATGTACGTTTCCATGAAGGATTCTCCAGGACAAATGCTGGCTGAGATTTTATAGCCGTATTCCAATCTCTGAAAACAAACAAAAACACAACCATGATGATCTCTAGCAAGTTTACACCTTTGCCCAGTTAGGTGCTGCCAAAACTACCAAAGACAATGGTTTTCACAGAAGCCTAATTTCTTTTATCCCATGTTCACTTCTTGACAATATAGTATATAAGGTTTTCTAAACAACAAAGAAGCTCGCTAAATCTCTTATCAAATGCACAATTAGAGCATAACACCCTCACCAGTTGTCCATTTTCAAGTGAGAAAATAGCTGTCTCTAACCCTATGTATTTTTTCCATTCTTGTCAATATTGAACAGATGTTTCAGTGCACATTTATACAACGCGATTTTTTTAAAACAGAAATTTGGATTTCTAAGGTAGGCTGCAGAGAACAGTCTCTAGTTCAGAATCTTGTGGTCACTGTTCTTTGCAAACCTTTCCACCATTCTCTCTACTACTGACTTGAGTCTTCATTAGTCTGGAAACAAAATAGAGCCACTCAAAAATAAAACATTGGTGTAACATATTGGGATAACTCTCTAGGTATGCCAAAGGAAACTAATCAGGATAGAAGGCAGACACAAAAAAGAAACTGGCCTGCTCCAGTGCACAATTTATATAGCAAAAATTGGGAGGTCAGAACATGGGGATGAGGGGATATACCGTTTCCCCGAAAATAAGACCTAACCTGAAAATAAGCCCTAGTATAATTTTTCAGGATGCTCATAATACAAGCCCTACCCCAAAAATAAGCCCCAGTGAACTGAAACCTCGCCCTCCACCATGGTACAGCAACCAGAAGATGACATGACTGTACAATGGTGCCGCACATAGCGACGCTAATCCGTTCCAGGATTAACGTCACTATGTGGATTCGTCGCTATGCGGGGGGGGGAAACCCATAGGAACGCATTAAAATGGGTTCAATGCGTTCCTATTGGGGCGAAAACTCACCGCTATGCGGGGAATCCTCAATCCGGCTGCCATTTTCGCTGCCCGGTAAGCGAGGGCAGGGCGCGAAAACACTGCGGCCGGCCATTTTGCGGATGCGGCGACCATTTTGGAACCGCCAATCAGCTGTTTAAAAAACATCGCAATGTGAAGATCGGTAAGCGAAACGCTTACCGATCATCGCAATCCGATGTTTTCCCTATTAAAACATCGCAATGCGATCGCATTAGCGATCACAAAATACGTGCCACTATGCGAATTCGTTGTTAAACTGTGTGCTCGTTAAGCGAGGCACCACTGTATTTGAATAAATGTAGATTGTTGTACATGAAAAAAATAAAACATCCCCTGAAAATAAGCCCTAATGCGTTTTTGAAGCAAAACTTAGACCCTGTCTTATTTTCAGGGAAACACAGTATTAATACCATTGTCTTTACCAGGTCAGTAAACAAAGGAGGAAAAAATCTTCACATTTTCATTTTCTACATTCTGCTCTCCTCATGATAAGATGAATAAAGTTCAACATCAGGACCAAGTCCAGTTTTTGAACGATCTAGCATTATCTAAGACTGCAAGGTAAACTTCAGGATGCTGGGAAAGGGAACTCCCCATCTCACTCCACATTCCTTAAGTCTTCTCCCAGTCCTGCAGAGCAGTGCACTAAAGTGCTACAGGATGACTAGAGCTCTGGACAAAAAAGAAGCCCACTAACTCCAATAACTGGATCTCTCTCAAAATGGTGCAATTATACAAACAGAATAGGAACCTGTTTGGTCCCAGAAACGTGGAAATACGTATACAGTGGTGCCCCGCAAAGCGATGATAATCCATTCCGAAAAAATCATCGCTATGTAGATTCGTCGCTATGCGGGACAAAAAAGCCCACAGGAACGCATTAAAACACGTTTAATGCATTCTTATGGGCAAAAAACGCACCGTTATCCGGAAATCCATTCTGTGGAAATCCTCCATGCGGCCGCCATTTTCGCTGCCCGGTAAACGAGGAAAAGGCGCGAAAACACAGCAGGCGGCCATTTTCTTCACCCGCCGGCCATTTTGGACCGGCCAATCAGCTGTTCTTAAAACATTGTTATGCGATAATCGGTAAGCGAAACGCTTACCGATCATCGCAAAGCGATGTTTTACCATCTAAAACATCACAATGCGATCGCTTTTGCGATTGCAAAAAACAAATCGCTATGCGGATTCGTCGTTAAACGAATCACTCATTATGCGGGGCACTACTGTAAATGTATAGCCACTTTTTGCATAAACACCAAAGTCAGAATACTGCAAAGCAAGTTTTCCTGTTATTCTTGGTCCGCAGGAAGGTACTATCCAGTAACCGGCTAATCCCTCTCTAGGCCCAGTTCAAGCAGGAGGAACAAACTTAGGTGAGTTTTAAAGTCATGCTCCACAAGCTCCTCCCAGTTTTCTTCTCTTGCCTTTGCCCAGCCCAAGCTTCACTTTTTGCTCTCTCCTTTCTGTCTTTTGAATGCTCTCTTCTTTCTGATCACGTACACATAATGCCTCTTTCTCACATTTTTCTCATTTTCACCTTGTTTTCTTAAAAAAAGACTCCAAATAATTCTCAAGGTCCTCATTAACTTATTTTTCAAACTCTTATGTTCTGTCTCTTGTCAATTTCTTTCCCTCAAGGTGGCTTTCCTCAATGCTATTACAGTGGGATCTCGACTTACGGAATTAATCTGTATTGGAAGGCAGTCCGCAGGTCGAAAAGTTTGCAGGTCGAATATGCATTCCCCATAGGAATGCATTGAAAACCATTTAATCCGTATCTGCTGTTTTTCGTTCCATAGAAACTAATAGGAAGCTGCTATTCTGCATTCTACTGCTAGAGGGGGATTTTTTTTTCTTAGGTCAAGAAAAGTTCAGGAAAGGAGGGGGGAGGCAGGGAACAGTTTGCAAAGCACTTTTGAAATCGTTTTTTCTCCTTGAAAAGCACCTTTTCAGCCAAGCCAAGCCAAGCACCTTTTGGGGGAAAAGGGGCAGCAAAGGAGGGAGGGAACACATTTTAAGCCAAGCACCTTTCAGACAACAGAACAGATTTAAAAGCACCTTTTGAGCCAAGCCAAGCCAAGCACCTTTTGGGGAAAAGGGGGCAGCAAAGGAGGGAGGGAACACATTTTAAGCCAAGCACCTTTCAGACAACAGAACAGATTTAAAAGCTCCTTTTCAGCCAAGCCAAGCCAAGCCAAGCCAAGCACCTTTTGGGGAAAAGGGGGGGCAGCAAAGGAGGGAGGGAACCTTAAACCCCCCCACAGCAAGGCACAGAATCCAGCAACCATTCCTCCAGCACAAAAATGCCTGCCTTCCTGAACAAACACCACATCTCTCTCTGCCTAGAAAAGTCCTCCCAGTCTCTGTCCTTCCTCCCCACTCCCCCGTGCCAGTCTCTCCTACCTTTGAGCTGGTATCTTGCCTCAGTTTGGACCTGGCTGTCGGGGGACTTTGCTCCACCATTCCACTCGGTGGTGGCGGCACCCAGAATCCTTGCCCCGGTGCAAGTGAGGGGGAGAGAAGAGACGGCAGGGGAGGGAAGTGAGATAAGGCATGGCTGGGAATGGAGAGAAAGAGGTAGCCATGGAGGGAGGGGAAGCAGCCACAACGGACCTGACCTACCCTCCTCCTCTTCCCAGGGGACTTTGCTCCTCCTCCCAGGAGTCCGAGCATGGCTACGATTGCGCAGCTTGGCTCCTTCCAGGTGGCGGCGGCAGGGGAGTCCTCCGAGATGCCTTCCAGGGCTTCTCTGCCGCCATGGGAGGCATCTTGGAGGTCCCCCCACCGCCAATAGTGGCTCCGAAGCACTATCGGCGGTGGGGGGGACCTCCAAGATGCCTCCCATGGCGGCGGAGAAGCACTGGAAGGCGTCCGGAGGCACGACCTACGGACTGGAAGGGGGAGGCGGGGAAAGCGCCAAATTTGAATTTGGCGCTTTCCCCGCCTCCCTCTTCTGGTCTGTAGGTCGATTCTATGGACGCAAGTCGTAGTGAAACTGCGGCCGGAGAAGTCTGTAGGTCGAAAAGTTCATAAGTGGAGCCGGACGTAAGTTGAGACTCCACTGTACTTCAACTTGTGGAATGACTAAACTCACTTCCCCCTCTATTAAGGAACACTTACGCTTTCTTATTTCTCACACTGTAACATTTTATACCTACTCTTCCTTCATTCCTAAATCTAACATAGACTTCTGTAGATCTCAGGAGATTGTACTTAATTCTGTCCCAACCTAAGTTACCCCTTGGAGAAGACGTGGCAGAGGATTGAGGTTAGAAGGGTGGTCAAAAGATTTATATCCAAAGAACCACATTCTTCAGGAAATATAACTCTCTTTGTCTCCTTTCCTACTTCTTTGGGTAAAACTGTGTTTCCCAACAGGGGGGTTGTGAACCCCAAGGGGGTCCAAAGTGTTTTTGGGGTGTTGCAGGTCACCTTATATACGTTGTAGCCCTTGTTTAATAATTTCTTCCTTGATCTTTCAGAGCAGAATACAGTGGAACCGCTACTTAAGAACGTTCCTTCTTAAGAACAACAGTCTCCCCCTAGTGGTAGAGTACGGATTAACTGGCTTTGCATTAGTTCCTATGGGAACTAACGCTTCAACGTATGAACGCGCCTCTACATAAGAACAAAAAAGCAGCCGGAATGGATTAATCGGTTTTCAATGCATTCCTATGGGAAATTTTGCTTCAACTTAAGAACGTTTCAACTTAAGAACACCATTCCAATACGGATCAAGTTCTTAAGTAGAGGTTCCACTATTGATTATAGCATGTATGTATATATACAGTGGACCCTCGACTTACAGACGGCTTGTCTTACAGACTTTTCAAGCTACAGACTTCTCTGACTGCAAAATTTAGGTTCGATTTGCAGCCGGAGAATCGATCTACAGACCAGAAAAAAACCAAAATGGAACACAAACAGCCAGTTACAGATTAATCGGTTTTCAATGCATTGTAGGTCAATGGAGACTCAACCTACAGACTTTTCGACCTACAGCCACCGTTCCAATACGGATTAATTCTGTAAGTAGAGGGTCCACTGTATGGGAAACAGGCCCTGGGAGAAGGAAACCTCTACTTTTTGAGAAGGAATAACTTTACCCCACTAAAAATGTCTTTTAATGCAAACATGGTGGTGGTTAGGTGTCACAGGTTACTTAACAATTATAAAAGGCAGTCACAACTTGAAAAAGATTCGAAACCACTGCAGTAAAAAGATATCCCTTTCTGTTTTTATCAAGGCTTGAATATTTCTAGCACATGAGGTCTCTCACCTCCCATTCCACAAGAGTGGCAGCTGCTTCTGCAGCCTTCTCGGCAGATGCTCCTCTGGAAGAGTTGCAGGGTGGCTACTTGGGCTTACTTTTCCAAATTCACAGAAGACTGACAAGTATGCTTCAGCAACAGATGACTTTGAGAGACGTGTCCTTCAACAAGTACAGTGGTGCCTCGCAAGACGAGCGCCAAAATGGTTTTTTTTTTTCGCTTTGCGATGATTGGTTCCCTGCTTCGGGAACCGATTCTTGAAAAATGAAGATTTTCGGCCAGCTGATCAGCGGTTTCAAAATGGCTGCCGGGTAAAAAAAATGGCTCCCCGCTCTTTTCTGGGACAGATTCCTCACTGCACGGGCAGCGAAAATGGCCACGCTATGGAGGATCTTCGCCGGACAGTGAGTTTCAAGCCCATAGGAACGCATTAATCAGGTTTTAATGCGTTTCTATGGGCTTTTTTATTTCGCATTATAGTGGGGTCTTGACTTACGAATGACCCGACTTGTGAACAATTCGAGTTACGAACCTGCCCTATAGGGAAAGTAAGGACTCTACATGCGAACTTCCCTCGAGTTACGAACAGGGAAAAAAGTCCCCCCTCCCTCCCCTTAGAGGCTTCTGGAGGGGGGGAAAGGGTCAGAAACTTAAAAATAAATACTGTACTGTTAAATAAAGTCACTTACCAGGCCTTGGTAGCCCCCAAACCACAGGAAAAAGAGCAGGAAAGAGCTAAAAGCCGACACCCAGAAAGAGCCTGGCAGCCATTTTGTGGTTTTCCCCGCTCCTCTCCCCGCCTAACAGCTGATCGGCTGGCTCTGAGCAGGCTTCCGGAGGCTTGCTCAGCACCTAAAAAGCCTACCTGAGTGCCTTTGTGCTGAAAAAATCAGCACAACATGCTTTAAAACATTATTTAAAATTGGCTTCATTTTTTAAAAAAAGAGTTCTAAAGTGCTGCCTTTAGTGTTCCCTGCCTTCCCTGAACCTAAGGGGGAAAAAGAAAGAAAATATCCCCCTCTAGTGGCAGAAGGCAGAATAGCAGCTTCCCATTAGTTTCTATGGACAGAAAAGAGCAGATACGGATTAAATGGTTTTCAATGCATTCCTATGGGAAATGCAGATTCGACTTAAGAACTTTTCGACTTGAGAACCACCTTCCAATACGGATTAAGTTCTTAAGTCGAGACCCCACTGTACGACATTTTCGTTCTATAGCGATATCTCTGGAATGAATTAACATTGTAATGTGTGGCACTACTGTAGTTTCTGACTGAAGAAACAGCCACCTACCTCCCTATAGACTTAGAGCTTGCTTAGGTACCTTATATTTGTGGATGGTGACTCCCTGCAAAGAATTGGAAGGTCCATTCTGGTCTACAGAAAAGGAGTCACCCAGATACTTCCCACCAGTGGTTGACTCCATCTCTGTCATAATCCACTGGCACCTTTTACTAACTTTCCTATTCAGTTCCACCTTTCTTTAGCTAAGCAGGGGAGGGAGGAATGGAAGAAGCTTGTGAGCATGACTATTACTCTTCTAAATTCACTCTTTCTGTCTGCACTGGGCTAAGAAAGAGATTAACCAATTCCTAGATGTCTCCTTCTCAACAGACTAAAATAGATCTTCATGGAAGTAAGCCCATGTCCCATTCTGAAATAATATTCTGCTTCTAACATCTTAGATTTAAGAAAGGGGTATAAGCATAGGAGAAGTCAGAAAGATGGGAGTGTTTCCCAAGGAATAAGTGCCAGTGGGGAGCACAAGAGCTGTGCAGGGCATTATTACCTACTGGGACAGTAAAGGTATACATGCTTTCTCTTTCACTTAAGAGCAGGAGTCTCCAAACTTTTCAGCATGAGGGCCACATGATATAGTTTACACATTTTTGAGGAGCAAAGGAATGCACACACAGGCTGACGGGAATGGACCTGAATCTGCAGTATTTGCCAGGCTGAATAAAAAGGCAAGGTGGGCCAGATGTAGTGCATGGGCCATAGTTTGGAGACCTCTGACTTAGAGGATGGCACTTGAGGGCTGGATGGGAAGATTTTCCCAAACAAAACCATATTGCCAGTTTAGAAAATAAACAAATAGTCATTCTCTTTTACAAAATGGAATTTTTGACAGAGTAAGGTATAGGAGAGCACACCTTGTTTTAGAGGAAAACTGTATCTCTTTAGAGATTTTTCCTGGTTTAAGTGATGGTCTGAAAAAAGATCCAGGGGTAAAGCATTTTTCCCTGAAGCCTTTGCAGACGACAAACACAGCCTCAGCAACCACGTAATTTCTACCCAGCCCTGCTAGAGGAATGAGGAATGAATGGCCCTCCAGATGCTAGAACACAAATCCCAAGATCTATCACCAATGCGTAGGCTACAGCTGATGACAGCCCAAGTCCAATAAAATCTGGAGGACCACATTTTCCTCACCGAGCTGGCTTTCAATGTTAAGTTACATTAACAATCGCCAAATAATGAACTTGTCAGCGTAACCAAATGATGCTTGCACTATAAAACACAGATGCATAAAAACCATACTATAATCCTAACCCAATGAAGGAACAAAGCAATCTGGCACTAAAAATATTTTCTACACAGAAATGTAAATTCTATTCCTGTTTCATACCTGACAGCATGTACTCCTCAGAGAATTTCCTTCTCGAGTAAGAATATCCCAGTGCAGTAGCTGCTTGCATGTAATTCTGCATAGTTCATCTGCTGTAGAAATCATATTTACTAGCAAGAAAGATAAAACAAATTAGTGCCATTTCTCAGTTTCAATGTGAACAGAATCCAGAGGCAATGCGATAGGTACTCTGCCTTTGTATAAAAGCGCTTCTCCCCCAGACAAGTCTGACAACCAATTTCTGTTAGTCACCCTAAAATACTGTCATATCCTCTTGTATCATGAAGGGTTTGTCAGCTCCCCCCAACATCACTTTTTCACAAGGGAAAAAAGAGGCAGTTTCCTCGACAACTGGTGAAAATCAGATATTCTGCTTGCACAAATGAATCTGCTTTCCATTAAAAGCAAGGGTGGAGGATTCTGGACATCTGGGACGTATTTTGGGAACCAAGGGAGAGCCATACAAAACAAAGTGGCTGGAAGTGCATTTCCAGTTGTGCAAGCCCTCCCTTTAGTTTTTCTTAGGCTAAAAAAGATGTAGCACATCCTTGTACATTTTAAACCATAATTACTCATTCAAAATGCTTCTGGGATTCTTCCATCCACACGTTTTGCTGGCAAATGATTCAGAAGGGTCTTAAGGCTTTGGGGTCTATAATCAAGTCACAAGGGCCCGAAGCAGACAAGAGCCCACAAAATTCCATTTGTAATGAATGCAAAGTCACCCTGAGTACTACTTACAGTTACATGGTAGGTGGCATTATTTTACAGCAGATAAATTAAATTACAAATGTTAAAAAACATTGTTTAAATGTTTTATTAGTTTTTCAATCTATCTACATTCAATTTGTGCTTGTTAAACATTTTGTTACAGTGGCGTCTTGACTTGAGAACTTAATCCGTATTGGAAGGCGGTTCTCAAGTCAAAAAGTTCTCAGGTCAAATCTGCATTTCCCATAGGAATGCATTGAAAACCATTTGATCCATATCTGCTCTTTTCCATCCATAGAAACTAATGGGAAGCTGCTATTCCGCCTTCGACCACTAGAGGGGGATATTTTGTTTCTTTTTTTCTTAGGTCAAGAAAGGTTCAGGGAAGGCAGGGAAAATACAGTCCAGGCAGTACCAGGCAGTCTGAAGACTGTCTCCCAATCCACTCTCTAAACGCTGGGAGGAGTGAGGAAGCAGACAGGCACCCTTTTCACTGGCCAACAGTTAACTGAAAGTTCAAATTTTGCACTTTCCCTGCCTCCCACATGGTTTTTTTTTCAGTTCTTAACTCAAATCTAAGTATGTAAGTCAAGTCAATATTTTCCTATGAGAGTGGTTCTTAAGTCAAAATGTTCTTAACTCGAGCTGTTCTTAAGTCAAGACCCCACTGTACATGGGTTGCTTATAATTATTGGTTTTTTTGCATCTTGGAGTCTTAGTTGTCTGTTCAAAATCTATACATTTTTTAAACATTTAAACCATTCTTGTGTGTATTTTAGTATCCAATATTGGCTACTATCATAGTATTGCTCTCATAGTATACAATGTTCTCAAAATCCTCTAATAACATACCTAATAAAAGTAATTCTGGTTCCAAATCTATATAATTTTGAGGTGATTTAACCAACGAACTTTGTATTTTATATTAATAATAACTGAGTAGGTTCCTAACACATAATAGATGTTAACAATTTGAAAGCATGCAAATGCACGTAGATAAATAGTTACCACCATGGTGGAAAGGTAACAGCATTTCATGTCTAGTCGCATTGGCCACATGACCACGGAAACTGTCTACAGATAAACGCTGACACTACGGCTTGGAGACGGGGATGAGTACTGCCCCCTAGAGTCGGACACAACTGGACTAAATGTCAAGGGGAACCTTTACCTTCAAAAGCATTTTATACAGGTTTTCTTTATATAATTGTTTAGACATCTCCACATTTTCTATCATGTCTGTATCAATATCATATCTAATGTATATTCATTAAGTACTATTTGTTTTGCCCCATCCTTATATCTAGCTTCAATTTATCTTAAAAACCACCGTGTTATGCCTTTACTCTGATTACTGATCCCTTATTTCAGCCGAATTCCCTTTTTTGATATATATAAAATATGCCTCTTTACAATTCCAGAAGTTAGGTATATACATGCTTTCAATGTTGAGGGCCACCTTAATATTTTTCCTTTTTTTCATCTTTCTAAGCCAGGGGTCCTCAACCTTTTCCACCCTGCGGACCAGTTGGGGAAGGCGAACAAGTGCACACTCTCACACAAATGAGTGCACACTCATGCACAAATGGCGCTTGTGCAGGCATGTGCGCACTCGTGCAAATGACGGTGCATCGCTCGCACGGGCATGCTGGAGTGAATCAGCTGTGCAGGGTGAGTGTATGCAGGGGTGGGGAGGCCTGTCTCCGCTGCCCGAACTGGCTCAGGACACGGACCGGCACCGGGCCACGGACCGGGGATTGGGGACCTCTGTTTTAAGCAACTCCTCTTACAGTATTTGTTTTTCCCAATTCTTGTTTCTATTGCTCTAAACATTCTGCCGTCCCTTGTATCATCTGAAAACATTTTTATACACTTGATCTATCTCCAATAGATCTTTATGCACTTGATCTATGTCCAATAGATCTTCCAGGCTATTTTAAATTAATTCTGCTGATTTTCTCCCCTTATCTTCTCTTATCACAGTAAAAATTCTCCTCAGCTCTAGGATTAGAATTACATCTGCAAAATTTTCTCCTCTGATTTCCTCCAGCCCTTCCTTTGGTTGGCATACATCATCTACCACACTCATATTTCCCTGTTCATTATTCCCTGTCTCCTGCTGAATATAGTCCTTCTTCAGTTGCTCCTTGAATGATTTAATCCCTTCGTTATGGGATCTCACTATTTCTAAGACTGCTTGAAGGATAGCTTTTGTTTCATCCCAAAATTTCCCATGTTGTAGCATTATGTCCCAAGTACAGTGGTGCCTCGCTTAACGATTTTAATTGGTTCCAAAAAATTCGTCGCTAAGTGAAAACATCGCTAAGCGAAACACGGTTTCCCACTGAAATGCATTGAAACCCGGATAATCCGTTCCAATAGGAACAAATTGCCGTCCTTAAGCGAAAATCGCCATAGGAAACACTGCTAAGCGAAACGCAGTTCCCCAATTGAAATGCATTGAAACCTATTCAATGCATCTCAATGGGGAAAAAAAATTCACCAACAAATTAAAAGAGTCAGAACAAAGTCAAATTTGGTTAACAAAGGGTTTAAGTGCACTTTATGATTTCAAACATTTTAAACAGTAAACTTTAATTTTATAACATTTAAAAAACAGCAAACATGAGGCTGTTTAAACCATTGTTAAGCGAAACAGGGGACCCAAAAATTTAATCGTTATGCGAAGCACGGCCCCAACATCGCTAAGCGAAAATCACCCATAGGGACCATTGTTAAACAGAGCGCAAAAACGCTCCGAAAAAGTCATCACTAAGCAAATTCATCGTTAAACGAAGCGCTCGTTAAGCGAGGCACCACTGTACTTGTATTTCAAGTGAAAAATGTCCAGTAGCTTAGAGCAGTCAGTCCAGTTCCATCAATAATTACTTCAATAAGTCCACTTTAGTAAACTGATCACCTTTAGGGTTAATTTTGAATCCAGTCTCTGACGTACGTTGATAACCACGTCCACTCGATGTTTGTTTTAAATTTTCCAAAGTTAACTATGTTTTAGTCAGTTCACAGAGAAAATAAAGGAAAGTCAAAACAGAGTTCCAAGTTTGAATATTCAAGGTCATGTTCTGGGCTTTTTACCAACACTGTTAAGATAGCCATAACAAACAGTTTTACTCCCAGCATTGTATGGCTAATATACTTTTAAGAGGAAAATTTCTTAAGTTTAACACCAAAGTAATACCAAACTTCCTTCCTTGAAGTACAATTAAGTGTTAATGTCCAATTTATTTTCTTTGTGTCTCTTTCCCTTTCTCCAGATCCACCGCTCCTCTATTTGGTGGTGGGGCTAAGAGGCACTTATTTCTGTTAAAGGAATTATTCTGTCCAGGGATAATCATAGAACAGAATATAGAATAATTATAGTTAAGATTTTGTATCTCACCCAGTGGTAATGACAATGTTAAATTGGCTGATTTATCGCTTCTTCATTTGCGGGCTGCCGAAGACTTACAAGTAAGCTAGTTCAGCTGCTTGTTTCCACCTGCCAGTTGACTGGTGAGTTTTGTGGATCAAACATAGGTAACTGCTGCCCCCGCCCCCGGTGATCAACAGGCTTCTCCCCCATTTCACCACCTCTTCAGGGTGGTTTTAGACTAGAATTTCAGCCCAGGAGACGGAGCTCCACTGTCCTCGTCTCGTCGCAGCGTAAAGCTGGAAGTCCATATTACAGAAGTTTGTCTTTTCAGAGAAGCTTTTAAAAATTAAATTAAGTCTCTGGATGCTGGGTTTTTATTCTTCTAAATTATGTTTTGAAATGCTTTTAAATTATAATTACATAACTAATTAATTGATTTCTAATTATTATTCTATGTTTAACTCTTTTTTAACTTTCTAATTTACTATATTTTTACTGTGATTTGTTTTAACACTGCCAGTGTCTAGGTCTCCTCACCAGGAGAAAGAGGTCCTACTAGTACAACAAACAAACAGAAATTCAAAAGTAATTAACATGTGTTTGCCAGCTAAGTATTTATACCAAAGCAGAAAAATAGAATAACAGTAGCTAATATATTTAAGTTCCTAACTAAAAAGACCTATTTAAACAAGCTCTTTCATGGGTTTAAACTGCCATCCAGAAGAACTAAAGACCTCTGCAGAAGAGTATTCAAGCAATTCATGCAGGATTTCAGCTCTCTCTACAGCACTAGTAATCAAGACTTTGCCTACTTTATTTTTAAATACCACAGTAGCCAGAAATAAGTCTACTCAGCTATTCAGAAAAGACAAGAGCAAAACAACTAGGGTGAAAGAAGATACCTGAAACAAGTAAGGATCCAACTTCCTTCATTGCCATATTCTTGGAATACAGGTCAACCACACATCTTCTGCAGATCTTCAACTGCACATCAGTATTTTAAAAGTTCCCTAGGAATAAGCAACATTAAATTATAAGCTTATAAACAAAGAGCCAGACCTTCGTATTAGTGACATGTAACAAACTTCTCAAGCACTTTCCCCTGTATCAGGGGTCACTGGTAAATCATTAAAATTCATTTTACCATTACAGCACCACTGGAGAAGAAATGGCTCCACATCCTCCCCCAGCTTCCCATTCCCATTTGTTTGGCAGAGCTACTTAATTTGTCTGACTGGAGGCTGCCTTTATATCCATAATCATGAAACTGCGACTTTACTCCCACTACTAACAAGCACAGGACACATGCAATTACACTTACCCTGCTATCCAGGGTAAACAGAATTATCCATCCCCACCTACCAGCCAACACTGTTTCAGACCTTAAAAGGCCTTTAAAAGAAAGCACAGAAATGCCCCCCAGCTGCTGAAAATTGACCACCTCTGCTCAACACCCACTGGGTTATTCTTCAGTGACATAAAATACTACAGTACCTCTGTGCATCTGAGAAACTGGCAAAGGCCTCCCCTCCTCCAAAAACACATGACAAGAGAAGAATGCACCATGTATTTTCTACTGGTTAGCAATCAATAATAATGGGAGAGAGAATCTTTTATAAACTCCAGAAAAAAGACATCCATATAAATATTACTTTAGAGTACAGTGGACCCTTGACTTACAGACTTTTTGAGTTACAGACTTCTCTGGCCGCAAAATTTAGGTTTGACTTGCAGACTGAGAATTGACTTACAGACCAGGAAAAAACCAAAATGGAACAAAAACGGTCTGTTACGGGATTAATCGGTTTTCAATGCACTGTAGGTCAATGGAGACTTGACTTACAGACTTTTTGACTTGAGAACCGCCTTCCAATATGGATTAAGTTCTCAAGTCAAGCCCCCACTGTATCTCTTTCACCATCTGGTAATGTGGGGACCACACAGATAAAAAAAGTACAGTTAAAGCAACTTGTAACTGCCCATTTGTAACCGTTCACTTAGGGACAGGCTGTAATATTCCACTCTGGGACTGATTACAGAACTTGGCAAAGTTATCCTCTACTTCTAGTCTGTATGACTGTAAAGATAGTTTTCAGCGGTTATGGGTAAAACATAGTAATACCTCCAAGGTCAGAGAAGAAGTGGATCTGAGTCCTGAACAGAGTTTCATACAGAGACACTATTGTTAACATTTTTGCTAGCAGAAGTAAAATTTGGCAAAAATATACACACACAGACATTAAATCCAGTTTTCCAAGCAAAGATGCAGTTGCATCATGGATACATATATATCCAAGATGCATGCATGCATGCATGCATGTATGTATCTGTGTGTGTATATATGTTAGCTCTGATTCAAAGAAAACAATTTATCTTAATAACCCTCATTACTTAACTATATGAGTTCTCCCAATCCTAATATACAACAGAAACATACAAGACCCATGGCTGAGAAAGTGCCTACAATCTTAGAACTTGGGGTTCCTGCACCCCAAAGTAGATTTGGACTACCATTTGAATTGGTCAAGTCTTGTCAAACAACAGATCTGATTTAAAATCATTAATTTTGTTCTGACAGAAAAAATACTTTAACTAACCAATGTTATATTTACAATAATGTTTTTTAATTGTTTATCATGATTGTTGAACTCTAAAATAAACATTTTGTGGGAACAGACTTCACCAACCTAATGTTAGGTGAAAGTGTATGTCCATTGTGATTACTTTACAGTTCTTGTGTTTTATGATTGAAAAGTAGATGCAGCCTACAAGCAATGTAAGCACAGAGTAAAAACAGTCAATTTTAAAGGCATTTTTGCTATACGAACAGGAGCCTAACTTATATAAGCAACAGCTTCAACTATTTTTTCATGTCATCTGTACTGAAAGTCATTACCACTAGGCCTGTAACAGCTGCAGGAATAAATGAAAGCAGTCCTCATGCTTGCCACTGTTAAAAAAAGGCATCACAATATAAAACAGCAACTGCCACTACATAGTAGCATATCTATCTTATTCTGGCAATCAAACTCCAGCACCAGCATTGTACAGCTTTTTTTCCCTGTGTAATTACGAAGAATACTGTACAGTATCAGTTTTAAAATCCAGTGCACAAAACAGAGAAGACAGAGACAGCTTCATTTGCTTTGCTTTGGAGAGCCCTACTACTCCAACACATATGTACTGTTGAGGTTAAAAGCATGCAATTTGATAAAGCTGTTGAGGTTAAAAGCATGCAATTTGAAAAACAGGTAGAGATGTATATATTCTAGGTTACTTGCCTAAATTAGGACTGCTATTTTTTATGAATTACAAATGACTGTCTTTGCTGCTTCATCAGTGATACTCTTACAGTTAGTACATTCTGCATCTTGTCATTATTTTGACAATCTAATAACTTAGTGAGTTAGGTATCTGGCTGAGGAGCCAGAAGTTGGGAGTTCAATTCTCCACGTTGTGTCTCAGAACAGCCAGCCTGTGTGGCTTTGGGTAAGCTGCACAGTCCCAGCATGCCCTAGGAAGTGGATGGTAAAGCACTTCTAACTAGCTAGAAAACCCTGAAAAGGGTTGCCATAAGTCAGAACTAACTTGACAACACACAATTACAATTATTATTTACACTCACATTGTATTTACCTAGCCTGTTCAATATTGTCTCACAATGTGTTAGATAAAGTAAAGGTGAAGGGAAACGTCACTCACACGCTAGTACTTTTGTAGCCTAATCCACACAACTACGTAGATACTCTGAAATGACATGGAATCAGGTAGGCAGGGCTGCAGTAAATTATTCACAAAATAATGAAGTTGGAAGGTAAGGCCATGAAGTCCAACCCCCCTGCTCAATACAGGAATACAGATAAAAAGTTATCTGCCAGGTGGTTGTCTAAATTTCTCTTGAATGCTTCCACTGTTGGATGGAAGAGTGGAAGCATTCCACTAGCAATGGGATATTCATTATTTGTTAACGAATATGAATATCACTGGCCCAAATTCCCAAGCCCGTCTCCCGGAACCGACCTGTCAATTTACGGGTTACAGTGCAGTATGCCTGCACTGCCATCCTGCTTCTCAGTCCAATCTCTAATGAAGCCCGGCTGCTGCATCTAAGCCTTCCTGTTCTTCCGGCTGCTCAGCAGCTGAGTGGGTACACTTTTTTTCCAATCCCCTGGCTGGAGTGGCCAGAAGAGTAGGAAGGCAGAGACGTGGCAGCCAGGCTTCATCAGAGATTGGACCAATGAGCAGGACACTGGCCCCACCATGAACCGCAAGTGGACACATCAGTTCTGAGAGGTGGGCTGGGGATCCAGGCCAGAAATATTCGTATTTGTTAACGAATATGAATATCTCATCTCTACTCACTGCCTCTTGCAATAATTGGTTACATTGCTCTACTGCTCTAACAGTTAGGAAGTTTTACTAATATTCAACCAAAATCTGGCTTCCTGTAGCTTAAGCCCATTCATGCATGTCCTGCACTCTGGCATTATCAAGAACAGATCCTGCCCCTACTCTGTATGACATGCCTTTCAAGTCTTTGAGAAGTGCCATCATAGCTCCCCTGTCTTCTTTTTTCAAGGCTAGGATAGGGAGATTGAAGGAATTTAGTGGGATGCCTTCAGAAGTTAAATTACTTTTGTGCTGAAGAAAGTAATCTCTGGCTGCAAGTCTAAATATTTTGCAATTTACTGTCAAGGAAACCGTGTTATTACCCAATTCCTGGATAAAACATTTAATTCAATCTAAGTGAAATTTGCACTTAATCCAGGTGCTGCAGTATTACATTCTTGAGATATCTGTAGATTTCTATAACCCACAATATCTTCTGAATGATGTTACAAGCTTGTGCATCTGAGTTCTTACTACATCTGCAATTTAACTATGAGCGTATGGCACAGTAGTTAAACTGCAGCAATACAGCCAGACCTCTGCTCATGACATGAGTTTGATTCAATTGGGTTCAGGTAGCCAGCTCAGCCTTCCATCCTTCTCAGGTAGGTAAGCTGAGTACTAAGCTTGGGGGAGGGGGATGTTCATTGCCTAATTATTTTGTAAAACGTCCAGAGAACACTTGAACTCTTTGGGGTGGTATATAAGTAGAAACAGTATTAGTAGTAGTAATAATTTGTTATTAAAATTATGTTGCTATCAACCATCATCCATGGAGTACCATAATGATTAGTAGAGAAATCCCAGTTTGTATCCTGACTTGGAGATAAGTTATTCATCTGCAGTATGGCAGTAATATTGATTTCACTGTATTGTCAGGTTTCATAAGGACTGAAGATTTAAATTCAAAATTTGTTTATCTCTATAGTGCTGTACATGTTCAGTATTATTGTATCTCCCAATCAGAACTGCTGCATTTAATTTGTCCTTGAAGCATGTGTATTACTTCCCTTCACTTGCCATCATTTCCAACATTCTATGTCTAGCTTATTCCTTCCTTGTATAAAACAATGAAGACACTGAATTCATTCACTTCCAGAAATCTGCTCAGTATTTATTTACATTATCTTATTAATCCATTAAAACAATTACCTGTTATGTGCAGTATTTCAAGCAACTGTGCATCCCCATTTATGTTCTCTCCAGTCCACATTTCCAAAGCTTATTTAGGAGGATGTCGTATGTGACTAAGTCAAAAGCCTTGCTGAAAGAGAGATATAGTCCATTGATGGTACTCCCTTCTCTTCTAAACCAGTTATTCAGAAATAAAAGGAACTGTGCTGGTTTGTTACAACTCTTAGTTTGTCATGCTACTATCACTACCAGTTTCTCTCCACCTTTCCAATCACCATAGCTACTTCAGTTTACAATCAAAGCAACAGTTTTAAAACCAAGTTCTAGTACAGAATTTCAGAAGGGAAAAATATAACTAGTCTGTCACTCCCATCTGCATTTAAACACAATCTACCAGTCTTATCAAGCTGTTTTGCTTCTTCTGCTGAATAATGTGAAACCCAGTATTTTTGCTAAGAACAGGAAAAAATGAGGCTGTTTTATTTTTCTTCTCACATTTTCTCTTGTTAAGCATAGAATACTACACAACAGACCAATTTTCACTTTAAATATATAATGCACAAGAATCTATAGTGCTGGAAAGCAGCAAGTGGGCCTCATTTTGAAATGGGAATGTGAGAAAGAACAGATGAGACTAAGGCATAACAGTTTACTTGTCTCCAAGCTGAATAGGGAATGAAGCCCAATTAAATCTAAATGGCAGTGATGCACAACAAAGTGAAATACCGTATTTTCCGCTCCATAAGACGCACCTTTCTACAAAACACACCAAATTTTTAGAAGAAAACAGGAAAAAAATAATTTGTTTTCTTCTCCTAAAAATTGGTGAGCCTTATGGAGAGGTCCATCTTATGGAACACATCCTAGGACCCTTTGGAGGCTCAACCTGCCCCCCTGGGGGTGAGAGGGGGCGAAATCGCCAGCTTCTGGGACTTGAGGCTTGGGAAGCTTCAGAAGAGTCTCAGAAGCTGGCGATTCCCCCCCCCTCTGGCCCAGTGGGGGGGGGGGCAGGGTGAGCCTCCAAAGGGTCCTAGAGTGTGTTCCAGGACGCTTTAGAGACTCACCCTGCCCCCCTCAGGGGTCAGAGGGGGCAAAATCGCCACCTTCTGGGACTCTTCAGAGGCTTCCCAAGCCTCAAAAGACTACCAGAAACTGGCGATTTTGCCGGTGATGGCCCTATGCGGGGGGGGGGGGAGGCGTGGCAAGGGTCCTGGGAGGCTTCCTCAGACCCTTGCCACGCTCCCCCCACCCCCCCCATGGGGCCAGGGGGGTAGAATCACCAGCTTCTGATAGTGTTTGGAGGCTTATCAAGCTTCCAAACACTCCCAGAACCTGGCGATTTCGCCAGGGCTGGCCCCGTGGGGGGATGGGGGGAGCGTGGCAAAGGTCCTTGGAGCTTGCCTTGGACCCTTGCCATGCTCCCCCCACCCCCACGAGGCCGGGGGGGGGTAAAATCGCCAGCTTCTGGGAGTGTTTGGAGGCTTGGGAAGCCTCAAAACACTCCCAGAACCTGGCGATTTTGCCGGTGCTGGCCCTGTGTGGGGAAGGAGCGTGGCAAGGGTCCTGGGAGGCTCCCTTGGACCCTTGCCACCCTCCCCCACCCCCCACGGGGCCAGGGGGGGTAAAATCGCCAGCTTCTGGGAGTGTTTTTGAGGCTTGGGAAGCCTCAAAACACTCCCAGAAACTGCCGATTTTGCCAGTGCTGGCCCGCGAGGGGGTGGGAGGAGCGTGGCAAAGGTCCTGGAAGTCTCCCTCGGACCCTTGCGACGCTCCCCCCACCCCCACATGGGGTCAGGGGGGTAAAATCGCCAGCTTCTGGGAGTGTTCTGAGGCTTGGGAAGCCTCAAAACACTCCCAGAAACTGCCGATTTTGCCAGTGCTGGCCCGCGAGGGGGTGGGAGGAGCGTCGCAAGGGTCTGAGTGAGCTTGAAGGACCCTTGCGACGTTCCCCCCACCTGGAAGTTGGCGATTTCGCCAGCGCTGGCTCCGTGGGATGGTGGGGGAGCCTCGCAAGGGTCCTGGAAGGCTCACCTGGACCCTTGCGACGCTCCCCCCCACGGGGCCAGCGGCGACGAAATTGCTGCCTTCGGTCCATAAGATGCACGGACATTCCTCCCCACATTTTGGAGGGAAAAAAGTGCGTCTTATGGAGCAAAAAACATGGTAAGTCTCTGGAAACTGCTAGAATGTGTACCTGAAAATACATGCAAAATGTGAAACTGTTTGTTATTCTTTGTGGTCTGCTTTGATGGACTAAAAGCCACTGTTAAAAAACCAAAAACATTCTAAGCTTATAGGGCCAGTGCCCAGAAATGGGCTAAGGACTTCAATATAATTAAAATACTGCACAACAAGCTGATGTGATAATTAATTTGATATGTGCCACATGTGTGTTTTATGAGTGGCCACACACATCTACTAATGTGTAGTGTGGCTACTCTGTTCTGTTCAACAAAACTATAGATACACCCTATATCTTTAAGTCAGAATAGTCATAAAGTTACATCTAGGCCACAGAATCCTTCCTAAATTGATATGTTAGAAAAGAAATGTTTATATTAAAAGACAAATTGCACAATACCTTAGTGCAATACTATACGTAAGCTCTCTTTTCTAACACTTCCATAGTGTATCAAGCTTCCAGTTATCTTCTTTCCATTAGTATTTAAAAAGCTCTTCTGAAACACATTAGATATTATATCCTGTACATTTTAATGCTTACTAGCTGTCACTAAATTAAGTTTGGTCAAATATATAAATATGTTTCATAATAGTACATGGCACAGTGGTGAAACTGCAGTACTACAGTCAAATCTCTGCTCACAACCAGAGTTCAATCCCAATGGGTTCAGGTAGCCAGCTCAAGGTTGCCTCAGTCTTCACCCTCCTTCTGAGGTCCATAAAATGTGTACTTAGTTCATGGGGAGAGGGGAGGTTATCTGCATAATTATGTTGTAAACTGCCCAGAGAGTGGTCTAGCACTATGGGGTAATACAGTGGAACCTCTACGTATGAAGGTCCCTACCTACGAACAATCCAACTTACGAAGAGCTCTGTTCGCAAAATTTGGGTTCCAGTTGCAAACGGCGCTTCAAAATACGAACAAGAAAAGGCAGGGGAAAAGGGCAGGAAATTTAAATTTGCTAACTGTTGGTGGCAAAGAGGCTTTAGAGGGTTTTAGAGGGTAGGTTTGGGCTGTTTTTTTTTCAGTCCCAGCATGGAACTTGCTGTGTTTATTTCTTCTTCTTCTTCTTCTTCTTCTTCTTCTTCTTCTTCTTCTTCTTGGTACTTTTTTTCTTCAGCCACAACAGATTAATCAGTTTTCAATGCATTCCTATGGGAAATTGAGCTTCTACTTACGAACGTTTCAACTAATGAACATCTCCTGGGATGGATTAAGTTCGTAAGTAGAGGTTCCACTGTACATAAATTGAAACAGCAACAACAATATAATCCAATAAAGATTTACTAGCCATTTCTTCCAGCCATTGTTTCAACGTATGTTCTCAATAGATATTAATGGTCGATATCCTGTTGTTTAACTTACTCCTGAAGAACAGCTATGCCATCAAATTTTGGTAATTAAAACCCCAGTCTTTTTAAAATCATTAATAATTATATACCCCATTTAGCACTCAGGATGTGCTCCAAGAAAATGCAGCAGTAACTAAATAAGCAATAAAGAAGAGGTTTGCCCCCCAATATTTTACATTATGCCAGGAGTTGACTACCAGCCTACTTCCACAACATATGGTAGGTAGACTAAACCCCTGTTGTCCTAGAGGCCCAGTTTACCTCAATTAGGTAGACTAAACTCCGAAGAAGCACCCAAAAGGAAATGAAAGCACACATACCATAAAGAATCAACACTAAGTGGGACAGCTCTATTCAAGCTACTGGTGTATATCGTATTTTTCCGTGTATAAGACACCCCCACTTTTCTAATCCAAAATTAAGAAATCTAACTGGGGCTTAGCAAGTGTAGGGGGAAGGGATCAAAGTGCTGCAGGATCGCTTTGATCCTTGCTTTCCCCTCCTCTTGTTTTTGTTCTCTCCTCAGCTTACTTCCGTGTATAAGACTACCCTCAATTTTTAGTCTAAAGAGTTTAGACAAAAGTACAGTCTTATAGATGGAAAAATACGGTATATTTATCTTGCAATGCTTGACTGCTGGCACTAAAACTCTTTGAAGATTTCCCACATGTAATGCTTTTGATCTATTTGTCATCCTTTAATTCAATATTATTCACAACTGAGCTGCATTTTTTATAAACCGATGAGAAAAGAGAAATTCATACAGAAAGGGCAGTGCAATGGACTATAGACATTCATGTGCAAATCACATATAGTTTCAGGCCCCTATCTCTAATTTAAAAGATTATGGCAAAGCAAAATCACAATACCTTCAGTGCGATAGAAAAAGTACCTTAAATTTCACACACACACACATTCCTATTGTGTGGGGAAATCCTATTGAGCAACTTTATGCCACATAAAGCTGACTTTTCATAAATTAAACATTTCCAGTTCCTCCCCCTGCCCCAAAAAGTTTCCAAAACTCCTTTGGAAGATTATTTCTTTCTATTTATCTCTTATATTCAATTTTTTTCCATTTCAGATCCCACCCACCTGATTATTGTAATGTTTACATAAAATTACCTAACACAACAGTTGAGCTGAAAAAGATGTTCCACTGAAGCAGTCTATGACAGGTAGAAGGCATTGCTTTACAATTAGATCATGCCCACAATCGTCCACATGGAAAGACAAAATTCCACATCTGAGATGCACATGTAGTTCTCTTGCCTTAGTTATTTGGAGGGAAAAAAATTACAATTGAAACCCCAGGAAAGATCATCTTAGAGCTTCATTCAGCAACGACACATAGGCCAAGCCTAAAGAAGTTACATATAAAGTTAATTATACTTTAAATACAGTGGTGCCTCGCAAGACAAATGCCTCGCTGGAAAAAAAAACTCACAAGACAAATGGTTTGGGCAATGGGGTTGATGACTTGCAAGATAAATGTTCTTATGGCCGTGCTTCGCAAGAAGAATGTTTTCCATCTTTTGTTCCTGCCTCATGTTTGCTGATTTTTAAATGTTTTTCTATGATGTTTAAAAAGTTAAAAAATTTTGATTGGAATTTTTTAAATCATCTGCACAATATCTATGTGCATAGAGAGCACTTAATGAACCCTTTGTAAACCAAATTTGACTCTGTTCTGACTTTTATTGCCCATAGGAACACATTAATTAGATTTCAATGCATTCCTACGGGAAAACATGTTTTGCAAGACGAATTTTTCACAAGACAACATTAACCGCGGAATGAATTAAATTCGTCTTGCGAGGCACCACTGTATACAGATTTAAGTGTATAGGTCAGAAGCAATTTTTCAATAATCATAATTGAGCCGTTAGCCTGCAACACAGCTGATACAAATGGGAGACATTAAACACTTCTGGTATGCCAGGCCAAAATCTGAAAAGGATGTACGGTCTTATGGCAAAGCAAGTCTTTTATTACTCATAGCCTTTCCAATGCAGCACTGCTGCCTTGTTTCCTACCAAAAGAGGCTATACATAAACCCACTTGAATTTATGGGGATGTCATACATGTTTTAAATCGTGAAGAATCCACAATAAAACAATTTCATACTTGAATCTCGTTTGCCCCAAAGCATGACAGTGCATAAAACTGTCTTTCACTTTGAACTGTTTTTTTCCAATTATACCCTGACATAGTTATGCCCAATGAATCCAGCTGAAGTCAATACACAACCAATGTTATTTTGACAACATACATATGAGTGCCATAACAAAAGCTAAATACAACTATACATTACTATATGTTTTATTAAGAAAAAGGTACCCATGACAGCAGGGACAGGGACGTAGTGGCGCTGCGGGCTAAACCGCAGAAGCCTTTGTGTGCTGCAGGGTCAGAAGACCAGCAGTCATAAGATCGAATCCACGTGACGACGGAGTGAGCTCCCGTCGCTTTGTCCCAGCTCGCCAACCTAGCAGTTCGAAAGCATGTAGATGCGAGTAGATAAATAGGTACCACCTCAGTGGGAAGGTAAACAGCGTTCCGTGTATAGCCGCGCTGGCCATGTGACAATGGAAACTCTCTTCAGACAAACGCTGGCTCTACGGCTTGGAAACGGAGATGAGCACCGCCCCCTAGATTCGAACATGACTGACTAAAATGTCAAGGGGAACCTTTACCTTTTACCTATGACAGCAATCAATTAAAACTAAATACCAAATTATACATTCACATATTATGTCAGAAGAACTATATGTAAATTGTGGTATCAAGCTAACATCTTTCCTTTGCACGTGACAACCAATGGAGTGGGCACAGCAGAGTAATCACTCAACACAATAATTTAATGCTGTATCCAACTACACTATGTAAAAAACATGATCCTAAATCCAACTGATAGTTCCAATTAGAAGGGACCCACTATATCAATGTGCATGCCGGTGATTCAAGCGTTTTGAGCATCAGAAATCTGAGCTTGAAGACTAAGCAGATCTTTATGAATTTAGGTACTGACACACCATATGAGGAAATGCAAATAGAATACAACTGTCTTTCTTAAATCCCTCCCTCCCTGGTTGTGTATTAAGATACTGTTTTAATGTCAGATGTATTCCCATTCGGAGTGAGAAAAAGATACATAAAATGTTCTGAATGTATAATGAAAATGGAAGTTCATATTGCTCTCTCTACTAGAAAGCTTGCTCAACGTCCTTGGACTTGATGGCCTTATAGGCTCCTTCCAATTCAATTATTCTATGACTTTATGATGATTCTTGATCCGCACCATATTCCAAAATTTTCACTTCATAAAACTATATAAAAATTTAAAGCAATATTTTAGCAATATTTTATTTTGCTTAAAAAATGTTTACAAGATTAAAACCAAAGCTCCAAGTTCACATCTAAATCTGAAATAGCAAGCATATTTGCAAAACTGAAAATGCCACAATGTAGTTTTTGGTCTATTTCTTTCTTTTCTTCTTTTTTGGGGGAGAGTTTGGACAAACTGTATGCCCCCCCATCGAAATAATATGCTTACTGAAATTAATGAAAGACAAGCAACATGGCAGGCTTCTTTACAGTTTTTGTCTCTTGAATATTTCGGCATTGCA
This sequence comes from Pogona vitticeps, assembly GCF_051106095.1. NCBI lineage: Eukaryota > Metazoa > Chordata > Lepidosauria > Squamata > Agamidae > Pogona > Pogona vitticeps. The sequence continues at coordinate 243,975,989 of NC_135785.1, read as the reverse complement.
GCTGTTTTTTTTAAATCAAATCAATTTTAATGTGCAATTCATATTTTGTCTAACATTTGTAAGTTTTTTTGTTTTACTATGAGAAGCTATAAAACATATAAATCAACACAGTAAAATTAATATCCATACTTCCCTAACAATGCTCAGATATAAGTATCTCAGCAGCTACACCATACTTTGGATAAAAGCATAATTAAGAAAGTAAACATTTCCAATCCAGATGAAAAAGAATCAAGAGGCTATATAAATCTATGTGATTCAAACTGGCACATCACATATAGCACAATGTCTTCTATTTACCACAAGAAAATGAAGTAGAACCCTAAAACTCCTGATGTCTGAGAGAATTAACTTTAATCCATGTTTGTAGATATCTCAGATATTACCAATAAAGAATAAAACAACACCTTCTAAACATTTGAGACCTTACATCGTTAACACACAATTTCAGTTTCCTAGATACAAACCAGTATAAGGTGGAACTTTCAGAATTCACTTAGCTTCCACTCAACTCAAGGTTCTTCATGTCACCTTTTCCATGTCTATTTAATCTTACCTTTGACTGAAGCAGATACCAGGATAAATTCAATGTCTTAGTTCCACTTCCAAAATAGTGTCAGCAGGTTTAAAAGCTTTTCTGGAATTTTAACTTCTTAAGCCACGCCATGAACATGCAAGAATGACAGGGAAAGGAGAGGCTGTTTGCCACTGCAGATATTTATGGCTTAGTTTGTTCATATTCTCCTATACTTTACATTCCTCTGTTCAAATATATCTAATAAGCATAAATGTGTGGTTTAATTCAGTTATATGCAAATAAAATAAAATGTAAATTAAGAGGATATTTATTACTGACCTTTATCATTTCACATAACACATGAAGAAAGATCACAGATAAGGAATAGAAATGTAATTTCAACTAGAATTTTTTAAATAAAACATAGCATTTTTGCTGCCCTATGCAAGAAATCCCTCTATTACATCTATTGCTAAGCCACTTAACCACCCTTTGCTATTAAAACTAAAGTAAAAACACAGTGATTGTATTTTTAAAACCAGAGTCATTACTTCTTTGCCTTCCAGATCTTATTCCTTGAATTCCAAACACAACGTAACTTGTGCACAGCCTTCCCCAACCTGGCAACCTTCAGACATGTTAGACCACAAACTGCACCATTCTCAACTAGCACTCCTATTAGCCCTGCTGGTTGTGGACGACAGATATGGAGGACCCTAGGGTGAAAAAGACAGATTTAACCAATCTAAATATCTATACACATAACATATGTGTATAGCTCTTAAACGGTAATTCTGCCTCGTGCTATTCACATATACAATGTGCTAAACTTCACAATACTTAATAATCTGTCAACATAATGAAATGAACAAATAAATATTCTTGAGCCAGAGTTCATCAATTAATGTGCTAAAAGTACAGGAAGTGTTACTAATTTGAGCACAACTCAAAAATCAAGCATTCTGCTATGCGTATACACATCATGTTCCTGCTTTAGTATTTTTGAAAACCAGGGGGAAATACTGTAGAAACTATATATTATATATTTCATGGATACATTTATTCACCCTAGCCTAAGTAGAAAGGCTACAGACATAAACAACTGTGGCATTTTACAAAAATTGGCTCATCTTGAGACTTGACAAAGCGTTTGGTATTCTATTATAAAAAGACAGAATGCTGTTGTATACAGTCAGATCATCTACCTCAGTACAGCACTGACTGGTACCAGCTCCCCAGAATTTCAGGTAGTTTTTCCAACCATACAGAAATGTTTTACTTCACTACAGTCTCCCCGAAGCAAGGTACTACTGGAAGCTGCCAATTAAACCATGGCCCATTTATTTTGATACTGTAAACTCTGCCTAGCACTGGGTCTCTGGCATTTCCTTTCGTCGCCTGACTTGAAAATCCTGGTGTTAGCTTGTTGTCTCCTATCCAAGCACAGTACTTACCCAAACCCAGAGCTGCTTAGCTTCTGAAATTACACAAGACTAATGTGTTCATGAACTGATCTAACATTTCAGTTCACAATGGGTGAATGGACTCTTTTCTTAAAATACAACCAAAAAATACACATTATATATCAGACAATGGCTTGTCCTAACTCTTCTGACAAGGCTCTTGAGTGTATCACTCCAAATATTGGTGGATAAGTGTGTCAAAGCATGAACAAAACAATGTATTTTCAGCACAATCCTTTCAAGAAGGCATACTGACCAGCCACCTGGCAGCTGCAATCAGGCTCACAGAACATCTCTGTCAAGGTTTTGTTTCTCATTTGTTACAGTTCTGTCCAACATATGAATGCTGAGTACAAAGTGTACAAGAATCCTTAATTTAGCTGTAAAACTGGCAAAGTAAATTGTGATAAACATATCTGCCAGTTGCAATAAATTAGGGCAACTTTATGCCATTACTAGGTCTTGAAGCCAAGACTGATTTTAAAAATCCAAAACATCCCAGCATGGATTTTAAAAAGGTGTTTTTTAAAAAAATCTTTTAAACCCTGATTTTTACATTTTAATCAGTTTTCTCAATCTTTCAAGTATGTTTCATTGTATAATTTTTCTTAACTGACTTTCCAAAGCTCTTCTGCACGTCTATAATGCAGTTTGTCTTTCTGGCAAACAGTCAGTATACCTTTGATCACATAATAATTCATCTAATTTCATTATGACTTCATAGAGAGAATCAGGACCTGGTAAGTCATCATCAGTGTACTCAAAACTATCTGGATGCACCTTCATATTGCTATGTCTAGTAAGTATATGATCCCTGAAAATTTCTTATAGCAAGGTCCCAAATTATTAATAATTTAACTTTGAAAGAACATAGATATCTATCTTTCATATCATGAAAATATTCAATTTGTATTAACATATGTTTTTATTTAGGAAGTACTGTATTTTTTCCATGTATAAGACTATACTTCTAAAATCTTTAGACTAAAAATTGAGGGCCGTCTTATACACAGAAGTAAGCTGAAGAGAGAACAAAACAAGTGGAGGGGAAAGCAGGGATCAAAGTGATCCGGCAGGGCTTTGATCCCTGCTTTCCCCTCCACTTGCTAAGCCTTAGCAAAAGGAAAGCAGAGATCAAAGTGCTGCAGGATCGCTTCGATCCCTGCTTTCCCCTCTGGTTGCTAAGTCCCATGGGGCTTAGCAAAAGGAGGGGGAAAGGATCAAAGCAATCCCGCAGCTGTATAAGGAGGAGAGGGATCAAAATGATTGTGCAGTCACGGGATTGCTTTGATCCCTTTCCCCCTACATTTGCTAAGCCCCACTTAGATTTCAGTTCAACCTATAAAATATGTATCTCTAATTTTATGTGCCATTCAAATAGGACATTTAAATTGCTGAAGCATAAAATTCAAATATTCACCATAAACTTGAAAAGATTTCAAGTCAAAAATTAATGACAAAATCCATGTTAAAGACATGATGTATGTTGATCAGGCCAATTTATTGTAATGAGCTGTGCATTCCTTTTGTTATTTAGTAAATACAATTTTTTCCCAAAAAGTGCAGAAATATAGTATCACATCAATAGTAGATTCAACGTACAAAATGCTTCACCTATCTTCAATTCAAACTACTATAAAAATATTGAAGGGTAGCTGTAACTATTCAATATATTATTAGTAGCCAAAGGATATCTGCAGTCTGACTGCACATAAAATCAGTACATGAACACATACTGATATACTAACATGCACTGCTACTAACACCAGCACAAACTGCATGAAATGTCAAGAATTCTATTTTTAAAAAATGATGATTAAAGGTTCAATCCATAACAATATATAGATGTATACTGTCAATTACACTGTATAATAATCTCTGCCTCCAGTAGTTTTTTTAGCCATAAGACCCAATACATACATTTATATATAGATGTTTCTTGAAAATATTATTTGCTGAAATTCAAATCCCAAAGACATTTCTGAATTATATATTCACAGGTTCATCAAATACACATAACTGTAACATGGTATAGATAGGAAATAATCTCAGACAGCAATAAACAAATGTATTTCTGAAAAGAACTATGAGTGAAAGTGTCTAATTATGAAAGCATTATGGACACAAATTTGTTATGAGACAGGCCAACTTGCACTGTTTATTAACCGAAACATAGTTGTTCAACAAAGTAGCAAACCATGATGATATACATTTTACTGGGAAACAACTGTGTCCTGTTGCATACATGAGTCTCGGGTTTCCACATAAATCTTACCCCTCTTTCACATGCCATGGGAATACAAAGGAGCAAACTTGTTTTCTACAGCTCCAGAGAACTCAAAGTAATGGATTCAAATTTCAAGGAAGATTTTGCCTAAACATTAGGAAGAATTTCTTGATAATAAGAGGTGTTAGACAGTGGAATGAACTGTCTCAGATGGTGACTGAATCTCCTTCATTTGAGGTTTTTAAACAGAGGTTAGATAGCCATCTATCAAGCATTCTATAGCTGTAGATTTCCTGCTTTGGAAGGGGGTTAAATTTGATGATCTGTGGGTCATTCCCAGCTCTAGAGTTCTGATCCTATAACCCTCAATATTCATACAACACTTCTGTCAATTGAGATATCGTGTTCAGATGGAAAAAGTGAAACAAAACGCATCTTGCAAACGGGACAGCTCATAGACATTTCATTGTACTAAAGAAGTTCCCAATCATTTTTTAATCAACTGTCCCCCAGAGCAATTTATTTATTCACATCACAAAACATCTGGGACAAATTTTAAACGTACAAAGCATCTTAAATGATTCTGATGAGCTCTCAGTTAACACTGGATGGAATCCAGTGTGAGAGTTTATGCTGGTCTAAGTGTAATTGTTCCATTCTGAAGGAAATCAACCCTGAGTGCTCACTGGAAGAACAGATCCTGAAGCTGAGGCTCCAATACTTTAACCATCTCATGAGAAGAGAAGATTCCCTGGGAAAGACCCTGATGTTGGGAAAGTGTGAAGGCAAGAGGAGAAGGGGACGACAGAGGACGAGACGGTTGGACAATGTCATCGAAGCTACCAAGATGAATTTGACTCAACTCCGGGAGGCAGTGGAAGACAGGAGGGCCTGGCGTGCTCTGCTTCATGGGGCCTCAAAGAGTCGGACATGACCTGACAACTAAACCCAGGGGCTGATTTTGTTTTTCAGGGGAGGAATGGAATGAAAAAGGGCAACGCGGGGTGAAGGAACAGAAGGGGGATGATCTGGGGGCGATGGAGTAAACCAAACCTGAGAAGGCGGCTACAGCCGTGGTGCTGGCAGTGGACCTCGCAGGCGGATCCAGAGCAGTTGGTGCTGGCAGTGGATCCCATGCCGCCACCGCGGGGAGGGGGATAACTTCCTCAATGGCTCAAGGGGCCGTTTCTTTCAAAAAGGTTAAGAACCACTGGACTAAACAACAACAACAGAGTGTAATTGCATAAAACTGTAGTAGCATTATGTCCATTAATGGTTCCCAAACTTTCTGGGGCTGTGGACTGGCTGGGTGGAGAGCTCCATGCATGGGGGGGGCACCGCTGCACTTGCGCAGTTGGCATGGTGCACCCATGCAAATGCTAGTGAGTGTGACATGCCCAGCGCACATGTGTGCGGGGGGGGGGGATCCGTATCTGCAGTCCAGTTCCGGCAACCCTAGTTATGTGCCAAGCTCATAGCCGGGAATGCAAACAGCAACTGATTAGTGGCAATTCAATGCTGTAATATATGCAATTACATTTATGCCTATAAAAATTCTGGCATTTACATGTTTCTTCAAAGCTGATGCAACATCCACAAACGATAAATAATTCAAGCAACTTTACAATTATTTTTCATACATTTTGAAAAATTCACATCACAATGATGTTTTTAAACCTTCTGAATCATATGGGAGGACTACACAAAAGGTGTACTTCTCTTTTTATTCCGTGTCTTGGAAATTTCCTGTTGGGTGAACGTTGAAGATCACAGCACTGTTTAAGCCCTCTTTTCCCTTCCTCAAAAGTAATATTCATACCCACTGCTTTTCAGCTTGAGAGATAAGACAGGAACAGCCCTAGTGCAGGCACACTGAGTCAGAATCCTCTTGAAAGCTAAAAGAGCATAATGTTTTATCAATGTAACTCTGCTATGAGCATTCCTCAGCTTTCCATGTGCAAGTGGAGATCATTGAGTCAAATGAACAGGGCTTAAACCAAGCAGCACTGCAAAGAGGTTACCTGTAACCATAGTTCTTCAAGTGATCCTCTGTGAATTCACACATATGGGTCTTCTCTGTGCCTACACTGACGTTCTCAGAAGATTCTAGAGCTACAAGTAACAATTTTATGGTGTGATTCCCCCACAAGGCACATGCTCCTCACACCCACCATTCCCCTCAGTTCCCAAAATTACAGAATAATTAAGTTAGAATACCCATGACGGACAGAGGGGAGGATGGGTGGGTAGTGTGAATTCACAGAGGACCACTTGAAGAACTATGGTTACAGGTAGGTAACATCTTTTTCTTCTTTGTGGCCTCTGTGAATGCAAACATATGGGTGACTAGCAAGCTTCACTTACCGATAGGTGGGACGTCACGGTAGGAGAGATGTCAACACACTTCTGTCGAATGAAGCATCACAGTGTGCTCTGACATCTAGTCAGTAGTGCTTCACAAAAGTCAACGGTGTGGACCATGTAGCAGCACAATATATATCAGGGATCTTGGTTCCATGGTGGAATGCAACCGAAGTGGACAGAGCTCTGGTGGAATGAGCTGTCAGATGTTTGGGAGGTGTCTTCCCTGATAGTTGGTAAGACAGAGAGCTGGTATGGACTATCCACCTGGAAACAGATTGAGAAGAGGCAGGGCCATGAAAGCAAGCAAAGAGTTTATTAGTTTTTCTGAAGCTTCTTGTTCTGTCTAAATAGAATGGAAGAGCTCTCTTACATCGATGGTGTGGAGCATGTGCTCTAATGGAGATACTGGGGATTTAAAGAAGGATGGTAATATGATGGGTTGATTGATGTGGAAATCAGACACAAGTTTAGGTAAAAAGGACACATCAAAGTATAAAGTCACTTTCTTTATCAGGGTGAAATTGGGTGAAAGGTGGGTCGGCTCGGAGAGCAGCAAGTTCACTAGCCCGTTTAGCAGAAGTAATAGCAACAAGGAATGCTGTTTTAAAGGTAAGTAGTTTCAGGCTTGAAGATGACAAGGGCTCAAAGGGTGGACACATTAAGGTACAATGGGGTCTCTACTTAAGAATGTCCCTACTTAAGAACAATCCAACTTAAGAACAGCTCCATTTGCTAAATTTTGTTTCTACTTGAGAACAGAAATCCAAGATAAGAACAGGAAAAAAAACCTTTCCTGCTCTTTTTTTAACCTTAGGTCATCTTAGGTTAAAAAAAATTCTCCCCCTAGTGGTAGAGTACTATTAACCAGCTTTGCATTAGTTCCTATGGGAACTAATGCTTCAATGTACGAACACACCTCTACATAACCAAAAAAAACAAAAACAGCCAGAACGGATTAATTGGTTTTCAGTCCATTCCGATGGGAAATTCTGCTTCAACTTAAGAACGTTTCAACTTAAGAACACCATTCCAAAACGGATTAAGTTCTTAAGTAGAGGTTCCACTGTAGTTTCTATGGACGGAAAAGAGCAGATACGGATTAAATGGTTTTCAATGCATTCCTATGGGAAATGCAGATTCAACATAAGAACTTTTCAACTTGAGAACCACCTTCCAATAGGGATTAAGTTCTTAAGTAGAGACCCCACTGTATTCAGGACTAGCTGAAGGGACCATTGAGGTACAATACGTTGAACTGGAGGATGGATGTTCTTGAATTGCTTAAGGAATTTCTTAACTGTAGGGTGGAAAAACAATCTCGCAGAGGGAAAGTTGTCTGGTTGATGGGCAACGATGGCAGAGATATATACCCTTAAGGTGGAGAAAGACAATCCTAATTGGGAAAGATTAAGGAGGAAGGAAAGTAAAGTCTTCAAGGAAACAGGTATGGCAGATAAATTGTTTTCTTTTGTATATTTAACGAGCAATTTCCATTTATTCTCATATAGGGTCCAGGTTGACGGTTTACAGGCTTGGTCTAAAATAGCCATCACCGCGGGAGTATCCTCCAGCCCATGAGACTCAGGGATGTCAGGTTTGGATGGTGGATCATTCCTTGGTTGAGCGTGGGGAGGTTCGGCAGTAGAGAAAGACGGAACAATTTTATTTATTTATTTATTTATTTGATTTTATACCCCGCCCATCTGGCCTAAAAGGCCACTCTAGGCGGCTGTCAATACTGATGTCAGGCGACTAAACCATGGTTGCCTGGGCCACTTCGGAGCTATGAGGATTGCATTCACTCTGGATTGTTGGAGTCGAATAATCACTCATTGGATGAGCGGTATCGGGGGGAATAGGTAGAGGAAGTGCCTGGACCAGTTCATCATGAATGCATCTCCTATGGAATCGGTGTCTGCTCCAGCTCGGGAGCAAAAAATTGTGCGCTTGCTGTTTGTCCTTGATGCAAAGAGTCGACTGATGGCATGCCCCAACAAAGACAGAGTTAATGGGATACAATGTCATTCAGAGACCATTCGTGTGTCCCTGAGGGCAAGCAGCTGAGAACATCTGCCACAAAATTGTCTTCTGTCGAAATGTGTACCGCTATAGGGAAGATGTGGTTCTGATAACACCACTCCCATAGATCAACAGCAAGGTAGAAAAGGGAGAAAGAATGGGTACCTCCCTGCTTGTTGACATAATATAGCGCTGTCGTGTTGCCTGTTGCCAGTTGAACAACCTGACCTTTGATGAGAGGCAGGAATGCATGGAATGCTCTGATGATCGCTAGCAGTTCTAGGTGATTGATGTGAAGAGCCTGTTCTTGTTCTGACCATAGGCCATGGACCTTGTAATGAAGGCAGTGTGCTCCCCATCCTGAAGGGCTGGCACTGGTCATGACCTGTACCGTCAGTTGAAGAGGGGAGAAAGGTCGTCCAATCAGAAGGTTTGGAAGATAAATCCACCATTCGAGTTGATCTGCTAGTTCCTGGGTAACGGTCAGTTTTGTGGATGGGCATCTGTCATGGGATCGAACAAGGACAGGAGCCAAGCCTGGGGGACTCTCATCTTGAGCCTTGCATGCTGTATTACCGACGTCATTGAGGCCATGAGCCTGAGAAGGTGTTGTGCGTGGTTGTCAGACATTTTTTTGAGGTTGAAAGGATGTAATTGCCCTTTTTATTTTCAGAATCCTTTCCTGTGGAAGGAAAGCTCTGGCTTTAAGTGAGTTTAGTGTGGCCCCGATAAAGGTGACTGTTTGGCATGGTTGTAGATGTGACTTTGCGAGGTTGATGTTGAGCCCGAGCCTTTGAAGTGTAATAAGAGTGGTATCCCTTGCTCCTATGGCATCGAAGTATGATGTCGAGACGATCAACCAGTCGTCGATGTAGGGGTAGATGTTTATGCCCTGAAGGCGTAGGAAGGCTGCGATTGGTGCCATACACTTTGTAAAGGTTCTTTGTAAATTGTCTAGCCACAATTCTCTGGTGCTTAGCAAGAGCTATAGCTTCGGAATGAGTGTTGATTAAGTCGATTTTTATAGATTCTGCTGCTGATTCAAGGAGGGGGAGAACCTTGTTCCAGAGGTAGCGCTGATATGCCCCCATTGTGGCTTAATAGTTAATATTTTTTAATAAGAATTATTGTAGAGAATACATCCTTCTGCCCAGGACATCTATTTTCCTTCCTTCTTTATTCATCAGGGTGACTTTGGATCTTTTGTGGTCACAAGATTGGTTGGATTCCACTATTATCAAATTAGGTAAGGGGTGCTTATTTAGAAACTCGATGTCGACACCATGGATTTGTCTTGCTTAGACTTTTTTATAGTTGACTTAGACTTCTCCTTCTCAGTGAGATTATGTGCCCGGGAAGACAACTTAGCGGTAGAGGACTATCTTTGTTTAACAGATTTGGTTTTTTCTGCAGGCTCCTTGGGTGGCAAAACGGACGCCCCTGATTGAGAAGCAGGCTGTCCTGTAGCGAGCATTTTGCCCCATGAACTCGGGGATCTTACCACCTCTGTGGATGGTGTAGGAGGGTTCATCGCCGTTTGCCAGAGGTAAGATCTCAGCCTCTGCAGTCTTTGCTTCAGTGCTGGTCTTGTTAGGTTTTTACAGGCGGTGCAAGAATGGGTCAGGTGATTTTTGCCCAAACAGAAGAGGCATTTATCGTGACCGTCTGATAGAGCGATTCTGTTCACACAAGTAATGCAACATTTGAAGGGTGCCGGAAAGGCCATAAGAAGGGAAAGTTAGAGTAGGGAGAGGCAGATTTTTTGGGAGGGAGAGGGGAATCAAAACAGCGGGAAAGTGAAAACGCAGCGAAAATGAAGGGGAAGTAGCTGATTGAGTAATTAAGAATTGAAAAGTTCAATCAAGAAAGGAAACTGTTGCAAAAAGGAGTTCAAGGCTGCTCAGTCTTTCCAGAGAACCGTACAGCTTGGCGGAAAAAAGGAACTAAGCAGAATGATGGGTGGGAAGAGCATGTGCCTTGTGGGGGAATCACACCATAAAATTGTTACTTGTAGCTCTAGAATTGTCTGAGAACGTCAGTGCAGGCACAGACAAGACCCATATGTGTGCATTCACAGAGGCCACGAAGAAGAAATACCTCTTTCCATTCTCCACAAGCAGTTCCACTAAACAGAATTCTGGCCAAACAGCCTGACTAGCCTGAATCAATGTATACTTGTATAGCAGACTTTTCCAATCTAGTGTCCTGCCAATATACTGCAACTCACATTATACTTGTGATGCTGCTTTGTCATGCTGATAGAAGACTACAGAAATTGTAGTACAATAAACCTAAATGATAGTAGGATGGTAACAGCTGCTGAAGAGGTTGATGTACTCCTCTTCTACTGTGCTTCCTATTATTTTTGATAATACAACCACTTTTCAATTTTCAAGAAAACCTCAAGTTTCTCCCCAGCTATCATTTGTCATAATCCTACCCTTTTTTTACAAATTAAAATTAAAATTCAGTTTGTAATTTAAAACTACAACTACTATTCTGATGTTCTCATATTTTAAATTCCAGAATACACCTCCCTAGTTCTGAAGCATATTCATTAACCAGTACTGGTTAACCAGTACTAAATAAAGCCCTCTTTAAATTAATTAATTATTTAAGGTCATAATCCTATTGAACACCATTGGAGCAATATATAGGATAGTAAAATAGTATGGAAATGTACAGCATAATAATCAAGATACTCCTGTATTGCATCTTTCCCAGTATAATAGCACAGGGCATTTACTGCTTGTCATGACTACTGGTGAGACTAGGCGAATTATATTTATGCAGCAAAGTCCTGGATGCCTGATTGCACAAGTGGGATAAATGTTAAACTGCTTGTGTTGTGGTCCACTGCAGAAGTGATTAGACAAAATAAGATCCTGGCTTAAGGGTACAAATTATATCAGTATATTAAGTAATATATTCATATTCAGTATTATGTACTTTTATATCCTAGAAAAAAACAAGAAATAAAACTTGTTAATAATGGTGCATAAATAATAGATCTATGTACCCACTATGAACCTAAGAACAGTACTTCAGACAATATGCTAAAGATGTACACCCCACAATGTTTGACAATAAATTCCCTTAAAACAAATGTTCATTACTTACCCTAATTTAATTTTGCAAAGCAATGAAATAGAACAATTATAGCAATGGGGGAGTTAGTGAATTTGAGGTCTTAATCCAGTTTTCCTTTTTTGGGGAAAACATAACCTCATAAAACAGAACAAGAACTAAATTTCTTTAAATAGCCACTAATATAATCTGAAATGGCAATGACAAAGATCAGTAGGTGTCCAGGGACCAACACATCAGGCCAATTCTAATTTCTGTAAGTTTCTTATTTTTCCAATATTTAGGTCATTCCACTCTTGTTTCTGCGCCAGTTACTACTTTTTCAAAAAGTGTTCTTAAAAATTAATATGTATTCTTGTGCATGTCCTCTAGAACGTACATTTTTATAGAACTGAGTTCAATGTGTATATGTTTGCAGTGAACTGTTCCCTTATAATAGATTTGTACATTATGTTTTGCTAATACAGTAGTGCCTCGCTTAACGATTGCCTCATTAAACGACGAAACCACTTTACGATGAAGTATTGCAATCGCAAAACGATGTTCCTATGGGGAAAAATCGCTTAATGATGATCGGTTCCCTGCTTCAGGAACTGATTTTTCGCTAGACGACGATTTTAAAGCAGCTGATCGGCGGCTCTAAAATGGCCACCCGCTGTACAAAATGGCTCCCCACTGTGCTTTAGGACGGATTCCTTGCTTTACAGACACCGGAAAATGGCCATCCTATGGAGGATCTTCGCAAAACGAGCAGGTATTTCGCCCATTGGAACGCATTGAACCAGTTTTCAGTGCATTTCAATGGGTTTTTAAATTTCACTTGATGAGGATTTCGCTTAACAGTGATTTGAATAGAACGAATTATCCTCGTCAAGCGAGGCACCACTGCATGCTATTTTTATTGTGCATACATCCTACCTCCATTTTTGCATTTCTATTGCATAATAAAATTCAAAAAGTGTAAACACCAAACGATAACAGAATTTCATTTCAAAAAGTGTTCACTACATTTTTAGGTCTCAAAAGCAAGTTAATACTTCTACCATGTTAGAGAAATCTGCTATAAATTCCTATACTCTAATGTCAATAAATGGTAAGCTTTAAATATACATTAGCAACAATGTTTTGTATACATGTTGCAGAAGCTTCGAAGCTGGTGTTTTTTCCTTTTTGCATAAGAATACTGACTTGCAGGGCTAAACTGAAGCTTACTTTAAAGTAGTTACTTCTTTCAATGGTTTCAAATTTCATGTCTTTATCCTTTAACAATAACTGACACTTCATGACATTTTATTCAGTAAAAATTCACATAAAACATGCATATAGTTTCACATAAGGGTATAAAATTCAAATACATATCATGACTCACCTGTTTTTCGTATTTCCTTAAGAATTCATACAACTGAAGTGTGTTATGAACCACCAATTCATAGTGAAGATACAGTTACTTCTCTAGTTTTAGAAGATGAAACACTGTTGATTATATTAACTGCTGAAAATTAAATATACTACACATGACAGGAAAGCAAAAATAACACATATTAGCAGAAGGCAAACTATGAGATACTATAGGCAACAACTTTTAAGTTCCTTCATAGGTAGAGAATTGCAAGGTAGACAAAATGGGTGTTTAAAATTACCTTTTTATTGTTCTTCCTCATTTGATGCCATTTTTTGTTTTTCAATTCTGACACTGTACCTTCAGATATTATAATTTTGAAATACATAATGTTACTACATTCCTTGACTAATTAGGATCAGAGGTTAATAGGTTGTAGACAAGAATGTGTAGATCCACTTACATTTCACTGAAATCAATGGATTTAACATTGAATCAACTCTGTTAGCACCAATAAATCCAGTTGGAAGTATTTTACTTATTTAATTTCTACAATGTAGCTCTCTAAACTGGATATAACAAGATTTGAAGAATAAAGTTAATATCTGGACCACAACACAAAACAAGTGCCATGAAAGCATTTTCCACCTTAAAAACTCAGCAGGCTCTCTGGAAGCAAAAGAATTTAACCTGGTTCATAAGGGCCTATAATGACAACTGATTCCACAAATGGCATATCACCAAGATGGCTCTAAATATTACTTAAATACACATTTTGAACAGTAGGAGTGTTAGCACCCTTGTGTGTGTTGAAGACATACAACCAAACTGGTCAAATTATGTCCTCTGGGGGCCTTAAATATCAACACAAATACAGTGGTGCCTCGCATAGCGAGGTTAATCCATCGTTATACGGTGCGCTCATTAAGCGAGGCACCACTGTACTCCTGAATTAGTCTAGTAAACTGAGATATTCTCCTTTTAAATCTTTTAGGACTAGCTTTATTTTATCCCAGTGATGTGTACCAGTTAAAATCCAAGCATCTGAATTTTGCAACAGACATTGTTTCTGGTCTTCAGCAAAAGCCCCATACAGAACACATTTCAGCTAATTATGAATAAGCTACAAAGGCAGTCTTTTGGCGGATCGCCTTCTCCCACCTACATCTACTCGTATCACTTGCTCTAGCCAGGAGGGGTGGCTGAGGGGGCCTAACACCGACGGAGGCCCGGAGAGAAAGAACAAGAAACCGGGCCTTCTTGGCAGTAGCCCCTCATCTCTGGAACAATCTACCCCCAGAAATTTGCCTGGCTCCCTCGCTGGGTATTTTTAAGAGCAAGCTCAAGACCTGGCTCTTTAGGCAGGCCTTCCCTCCTGTCATTATTTAATTTATTTTTGCCATCCTGAATCACATTATGTTGCTGTTGTTATCTGTTATTGTTTTATGTGAATTGTTTTATGAACCTTGTTGTTAGCCGCCCAGAGTACACTTCGGTCTAGATAGGCGGGATATTAAATAAATAAATGTTGTGATAAAATTGAGAGCACAGGAGAAGCACATGACTTTTTGACAACCATTTGAAACACTATGACATAGAAACAGAGATGTCCCCATCCAAGGGACTTACAACTACATGAGGAATATAAACATATCTAACAAATCCTAAAATTATATGCTACTCTCAACATTCTCTCGTCAATTTAAGGCCTTACCAATTCATCAGCTTCTTATCTGGGCTGAGTTTCATTTTACTGCCCCTTATTTAGCCTACTGCTGATTTGAAGCAATAATTAAGGATTTCACTGACTCAGTGGAATTTGGAGGAAAAGGCTATGTTTAAGTGCTAATAATATCGTACTGGAAAGTACTCCTTTGGTGGTTTTGTATAGGTGTTTAAACACAGAATGGATAGAATAAAATGACAGCGTCCTATAATGCAAAGCAGCAGAAGCACCTAAGCACATATTTTTAATATCTGCTGATAAGAGAGAAGCAAACCTGCAAAGACACCCAGTCCCAACCCCACGAGGATGCATGAAAGGATATCATGGCTAATGACACTGACAAACACAGAAAGGTCCAGGAAAACGAATCACGGGGCACTATGTCCCCTTCATTTCCTTCTTCACCAGTTCGCCAAACATGATTCTGTCCTCAAAGAACGGCTGACTGTAAAGGGTACAGAAAACCAGTCCCAAAGAGGGATTGGCACAAACTGCCCATTTGGCAGTACATGTGGGTCTGGCAACAACCCAACAGATGTTTCGCAGTTTGGCACTTTGCTCACTTGGAGGCAGCACCCTAGGTTTCCTGCCCTGCTTCCTCTAGGTCAGACCTGGGCAAAGTGCAGCCACATACGGCCCGCGAACCGCTCCTGTCCGGCCTGCGGACAGTTTTGAACATCAAAACCATTTATAGCTTTTTGTCTAAAGTTGATCAGTTGCTTATCCTTAACATACCACAAAAGGCCTCTTTGGTATTTGTGAAGATTAACAGGTTTAAAATAAAAACAATCATAACATCACTGTTTCATTTTATTTTTAAGTAAAGTCGGTTTGGCCCCGGAACACAGTTCAGATTTTTCATGCGGCCCCCCCTATAGAAACTAACTGCCCACCCCTGTTCTAGGTGCTGCTTCTGAGGCGGTGTCCGCCAGAGGGAGCAGGGCAACAAACTGCAAAACATCTATTCAGACATTGGCTCAACCAGCAGTTTGTGCCCAGCTCTAGTCCTAAGTAAAATAGCTTGAAGATGTCCCATTATTATCTTGCCTCAATGTTATGCTGCTGAAACTTTAAATTACTGATAAATAATTACTGGCCAAAGTACAGCCTCATCAATTCAAAAAAAAAAAAAAAAAAGAGTTTAAGTGGCAGCTTAACAGCTTCAGCCAGCCTCAGTGGCTAGGCAGCCTGAACATCCAGCACACACTACATGAAGGAAAAGGATACAGAACAGTGCTGTGGGAGGATGCTGACCAGAATGTCTTTGGTCTTGTAAGTCTGCAGGAACTGAAAGTATTCAAACCAGCAGTGAGACAGGATAAGAACTCTTTGGATTCAAACACTGTCAGAAGGGTATCAATGTTCAACAAAATGTGAGACATAAATAATGAAGATGTCAAGCAAGCACTATCACCAGTTAGTTCCTCATGTACTCCTATAGCAAATTCAGTTTAATAGCTTTATCATCATTACTGCCTCATAGAAGATTTCAATCTGTCTTCTGGCAGATTTAGCATGAGTCTATCACCATTTCATCAAAAACCACTGTCTCAACAATTCATTGCAATTAATGATAGTAAAGAATGCAGTCTAACAAACAGAGGGGGCAAGTAAAAGAATTCAAGCATAAAAATAGTCTAGCTTACATATCCATAAAAACCACAGTGTACGTTTTCAGGCAGATACAATTATAGTTAATTTGTTGGGTCTATTACCGCACAATAAAAGGTTGACTAACTGACTCATAATTTATACTTTGTTGATGGTCGGATTCCAAAAGATCTCCTGTATGGAGAATTAGTGCAGGGAAATCGCCCCAGAGGGAGACCACAGCTGCGATACAAGGATATCTGTACATGGGATCGGAAGGCCTTAGGAATGGGCCTCAACAGATGGGAAACCTTGACATCTGAGCGTTCAGCCTGGAGGCAGGCGGTGCAGCATGGCCTTTCCCAATTTGAAGAGACCCTTGTCCAGGAGGCCGAGGCAAAGAGGCAGACCCAAAACCAACAAAATCAGGGAGCTGGATAGGACAGATTGTATTTGTCTTCAGTGTGGAAGGGACTGTCACTCTCAAATTGGCCTTCTCAGCCACACTACACACTGTTCCAAGTCCTCCATATAGAGATTACCATAGTCTCTCGAGACTGAAGGATGCCTAATCGCAATTTATATTTTGCACATACTGGCTGAAATTAATGCTTAGTACAGTAAATCATAACTAGAGCTGGCTCATTGTATCAGTGGGAATTTGTAAGTCATATTCTCAATAAATTCCACTGATTTAATGGGCCTACTCTAGTTGTAGGTACCCAGTTTGGTGTAGTAGATAAGAGTGGTGGACTAGGCCTCTGAAGACCACAGTTTACTTCCCCACTTGGCCATGGAAACTCACTGGGGCAGCCGAACTGGTAAAAACGAACACACCTCGAAATCCTATTACAGTCACTGTAAGTTGGTTCCAACTTGTCGGCACATTATTAACTCTAGTTGTAACGTACTACACTAAACAACAGGATTTCAGCTGATATACAGCAAATGTGAGCAGAAGAAATATATCCTTATCAAAGAACTGTAACTATTATAGAAATTCCTATGCAATTTTATTCAACTCAATCCAAACGCTACGTTCACCATCACAAATCCCCAGCAGTAGGCTAACATGTTAATTGTGCAACTTCTAATACAGCACCATCAGAAACAGTCAAATGTCTGTGTGGTAACATTAATACGGAACATTTAGAAGTCTAACAAGTGTAGATAAAAACAGCTTGATATCCAAACATGCTAAACAAATCCTACTGTAATTATTTTAACATGCTTGAACGCCAGTGTTCATGAAATGTTTGAGTTGAACCTCAAGAGCAGTGTTAGACTTACAATAGTTGACTGAACAATCCAGTAGTTTAGGTAATTACAATCCTAACAATGGCAACTCCAAAATCCCAGAGTTTACAGGTAAATTTATAGGATTATGTCTTGAAGAAAATTTAACACCATTTCCCAGTTCAAAGGTTTTAACATGGCCTCTGTTCTGAAAATATTTCTAGTAGCAAGTAATTCCTATACAAGAGTGGAGTTAAACTCATGAATTGTGTCACAGATTTTAAAAGTCATGTACATAATCCGAAATTTTACTTCACATGGCAATCTAAAGTGGTCAGATAAAGACTTTTAATCATGGTCTAATTACACAAATATTCCAGCCAAAATTCTAGTTTTATGTCAAGGATCACTTTCTTTTACTTTTTTTAAAGCAATAGTTTTCTTGAATATTCAAAATCTCTGAATTACAGTTAACATCTTCACATTTTTGTGATCAGCTACATGTTATATGTAACAATAAATTTATAAAATTGGCTCTTTTACACAACCGGCAGTATCCAATGGTACGTAAGTACAAGGATTCACAACTTACAGCTGATGTTACATATCCCATTTTCTTCTGTCCTGCAACCCTGTTCCCTTTTGCAAAACCTGTACTTAAAAGTCAGAGGACAGTTCAAAAATGCCTGAAATGTAAGAAGAGAACTGAGTAGCCTTGACTTTCTCACCTTCAACACTTCTTGCTACCATCATACTGTTGTGTAAACACATTTTAAGTAAACATTATGTACCAACTCATGCCCAATTCCACATAAAACAAATGTATTCATGTAGATCCAATATCCTTATCATACATTACCTTTACAATTTGCTAACAGTTACCACTCGTGTTAACAAATAAGGTTACTCATCTCTGGTTTTCATCACTAAAACATACAGGTGGCATGGTTTTTAGACTGGAGGAGAGAGCTCAGCAAAACTGTATTATTCCTTCCTCACCAGCAAATATTAAAATATCTAACATAGGTATTTACAGATTCAAACTTAAATACAGAATAGTATTAAACATATACTCCCATACATGGAAAACTTTTAATTTTGTCAAAATACCTTGTACATCATAAAAGCACTCAAATATTTGGAAACATCACTTCATAAAAATGCTAAATGAAAATGTTTTATAAAAAAGCCCTAGTAGCATTAAAGCAGATTTTATACACTATCAGTAAATAGTTTGTTAGTTATCCTCGAAATCAGAGTGCACAATTTTCAAAAGTTCAGAAGACACACTCACCCAGCAGTGGATGTTCAGTGCCTGCCATTTCCCCCCCCCCCATTTTTTTCTTTAGTTTTTTGTGTCCTCTAGAAGCAATTGGTTTGTTAAGTTTTCATAAAATTATGAGTGCAAGAAGTCCTTGGCAGACCCACAACATGCCATAACTGTTCCTACTAGAGGGTGCAAGAGTCTTTCAGAGGAAAAAAACTTTACTTAAAAATGAGGAAATTGTGGTGCAGTGTGAATACATTTAGATCCTTAGGACCACATCTGGCCCACACTGCCTATCACACTTGTAAATTTGGTATTGTGAACCCTACCAACCATCTACCCCCTGTATTTCTCCAAGATCACCCATTCTCTGAGCCACTACGTTTTCTACCTGCTGGCATAACTTCCATTGCTTTAATACATTTTCCCAGCTGTAATTTAAAATTCAGAGGAATTAGATGAAACTGCAAAGTGAAACATTAAAAATAAAATCCTCTGCATATTACTAATGAGAAAGTAGCAAAGGTCTTATAATAAACTATTGTGCATACAACTGATTTCTGAAGAAAGAATTTTCCTTTCTACATCTCCTTTTCACCTACTTCAGTGGATGCCGTTCTGTCCCTTCAGCGTTGTCTGGAGGGTGTACTGCAATGGATGCAGGAGAATGGGTTGAGGCTGAACCCAGATAAGACAGAGGTCCTGAGGGTGGGTGGCCCCTCCATTGGCAGCTTGGGAAAGTCCCTCTCTTTTGTGGGGAGTGACTCTCACTGCGAAGAGTGAGGTTCTCAGCTTGGGAGAACACCTGGACCCGGCACTCACCATGGAAACCCAGGTGGCATCTGTGGTCCACTCCACCAACTACCATCTTTGGCAGATTGGCCAGCTGTGTCCCTATCTTGATGGTGGGGCCCTCACCACTCTGGTCCATGCGCTCGTAATCTCGAGATTAGACCATTATAATGTGCTCTACGTTGGGCTACCTTTGAGGTTGATGCCGAAGCTTCAAATGGTGCAGAATGCTGCAGCCAGATTACTGAGCGGAACGAGAAAATTCCAACATATCTCTCCCATGCTGGCTGCTTTGCATTGGCTGCCCATTCACTTCCGCATTGACTTCAAAGTGTTAATGATAAATAATAAAATAAAAAAATAAAAAAATTTTACATCTTAGCTGCCTTTCACAAAATTAACTATTAAATAAAAATGATTAAGTGAATTGCTTTAGCTTATAAAACTAAAACATTTCTGCACTACAGTGGACCCTTGACTTACAGACGGCTTGACTTACAGCCTTTTTGAGTTACAGACTTCTCTGGCCGCAAAATTTAGGTTTGACTTGCAGACTGAGATTTGACTTACAGACCAGAAAAAAACCAAAATGGAACAAAAATGGCCTGTTACGGGATTAATCGGTTTTCAATGCACTGTAGGTCAATGGAGACTTGATTTACAGACTTTTTGACTTGAGAACCGCCTTCCAATACGGATTAAGTTCTCAAGTCAAGACTCCACTGTAATTTAAACTTCATCTTTGCCATGCAATGCAGCTGGTTACTATTTTAAAGATTTCTGCAGAATACGTGGAGCTGCTGCACAGCTCTGTGTACTATGATTTTAAATGTAGTTACAAAGCAGTTTTTTGAATGGGTGATCTGTTATGCTAAAAATGACAAATGGGAGCTGAAGAAAGTACAAACCAATACAAGTATTTCAAAAACCACAGATGTTTCATCTGTAGTAGGCATTTAGTCCATAAACTTGAGCTTGACCAAGATTCAGCAACAGAAAATATTCAGTAATAGGGAAAAAGGTACCACCCATTCAAAATCAATTCAGAAGTATTTTTTCAGTCCTTTAGCAGCAATGAAGGATTGTGTGTGTCATGTTACCATGTTGTCTTGATAAACTCATGGAATATATACAATGATTTCCATTACTGCTGCTTGTTTTAAAAGTGAACATTTCTGTTAGTTTAGCAGAAGAAGGAATTAGAGGCATGTTTTACCACAGATACTGCAAAATTTCAATCCACTCAGAAAATGTCATGCTGTGTAATAACTAGGTTTTCCCATACATTTCTAATGTTTGATTTTGTGCATGTGGCAATATTTCCTCCAATATAAAACCAGCCAATACCAATGTTTATGAAAACCCTTTTACAGTAAAATCATATCTATAACAGCTTCTTTTCTCTCCAAATTTACCTTGCATTTTTAACTGGAATTCCCAAGGAAGGGGGGTTGTTTGTTTATTTTCAAGCTTCTTTACTTTGTATACCCTTAATACCACACCTTGAAAGACAGGGAAGAAGCCCAGTGAAAATAAAACACATTTTTAAACGCATTGTACAATTTTGTGATTTTACCTGACGTAAAAGCTAAACATCAGCAGTATTTAGGATAAATAACTGTATGTACCATAAATTAGTTCCCCAAACTCATTTTTTCTTTGCAGTTCTGAGATGAAAATAACTATGGCACAAGTAACAGAGTGGAGATAGGAACTTGAAGAAAATACAGCCAACCTACTAGCATTTCTGAATCCTCCAAAGGAAACACCAATCTCCAGTCAAGAAGTAGTAAAATTAAAGTCATTTTCAAAACAAAGTACTGTATTATTTTTAAAACACAAGTATGTTATATTTTATAAATTAGCACGATTTAAGTTATCTGTGTTGAAAAGCTATTTTCATTCAAAAATCTATGAATATAAAACCACGGGTGAATATTCACTACTTTGAATTTTTTTCAAGAGTGAAAATGTTTATTTGAAAGTAAAACAGAGTATATTATGACGACAATCCCAATGCAACTAGGTTTGTACATGTTGATGAGAAGTAACATTATTTTAACAGATCTATAATGGCTTATTGAGCGATTCAGATATTCCAAAGTATCACTAGCTTTAGCAATTCTATTAAGTATGGCAAGCTGTATTTTCATTTGTATACAGTTACAAAGGATAAAGAATATTCTCTTCTGAAGACAGGCAACATAAAGAAAAATTAAAGTATGTGCTTACAATTAAAGTTAAGGAGAGTATTCATAACAATGCTTCAAACCCATTCAAAAAGATTTGTTTTATATTTTATTATAAGCATGTAACTCACTAGTTTCACAGCATGGTCACATAATATTTTGCTGAAGTCACAAACAACAAACATACAAAATGAAGCACATTATTTCTTCTCTATGCTAAAGCCTATGAGTAAATACAAAAAAGTCTAAGGTTTTAAAAAAAACCTGCTAAATAACTACATTAACAATAAAACTGTTTTCAAGGTAACAGCTAACATTATAGAGGCATAATACCAGATAGTCATTCAATATTGTCAACAATATGAAAGTTTCAGTATCTGCGACGCTTGTTAGGTCCTTCAAAGCTGCCCCCTGGGTTTCCTCTACCAAAGCCACCGGGTCCGCTACTGACGGCACCTACACCACCCATAGCTGGTTGAGGAGTTTCAGAGCCTGTCCTACTAACCATAGGTGAACCCATCTGGGGTGGGCCTCCTTGAGGGAATCTCTCAGAATGCTATATTATGTCCATTTGGAACAGAGCACCATTGGAATTATAACAAAAAGAGGGGGAAACGGTGTTTTCATGAAGTTCGGTAGACAATCCAGCAGAATCAGGGCGACACATAAAAGGAAGAGAGGAGCAAATAATTTTAGTCATTATTTTAAAAGTAGGCTGAAAAGTAAGGCAAACTGTCACCACCCGTGCATTAAGTTATAAAAAGGGGGATTCTAAGAAACAAGTAAGAATATCCTGTGAGTCACATCTTTTATATCATTTCTAGGGAAAGGGAAGAACAGCAACTTAGTATTTTGGATTTTCCTATAAAAAACTAAGTGTGAATAGTGAAATTTTTTTTTACTGTAATAAAGGAAATTGTATTTGATTCCATTATTTATTTGGAAGAAACACAATCACTTTAGATGATAAGTAATAAGCAGGTATAGCATATACAAGTTGAAAATTAACATAAGGTACAGATGTGAAAGGAATTCAATATATCAGCCAGAAATTATTATCCCCATGCATGTTCCACCAACAGATTATGTGTATAATCCCTTAGGCATTTCTTCTTTAAGCATGTTAACTGCCAGATATTAAGGATTTTTTGAAGTCTAAAATATGACCTCATTTCATAACAATCTAACATGCTCAGAAAAGATAAATTCACAAACTTAAAATTATAGTAAGTGAACATTATTTCTGTTTTGCATATGATATTTATGTCCCACTGATTTCAGGAGGTCTGTTCTAAACATTACTAATGCTGGTTGCAGTATGTGAATATCATGCATTATATTCAGTACCTGTGGAAAGCTTTCTAAAGAGGCTATTTGAACAATAACAAAGAATGAGCATGACCAAGGTAAGAATACTACCTTTGGACCAAAAAAGGTACAGTTGCATGAATTGAAGGAACTTGTACCTGCTCCTTCAGGGTGAATTTGTCCATAATTCCCTCCCTTTCTCTTACAGGCCTCCATTCACTCCTTCAGTGTTATCAGAGCAAAGGGAAAATGGGAAAGTCCTTACTCATAGACTGAACATGAGTCAATGATTTAATCTTTAATGGAAGAATGGAACAAGCTTGCTTTCTGTGGCTCCAGAGAGTAGGGCCAAAGTATGGATTCAAATCACAAGAAAGAATTAATAAGAAATTCTTCAGTTTGACACTGGATTTGAGGGCAGGGGACATTGATTCATTGCATTTTTCAAACAGAGGCTAGATGGCCCTCTGTTTGTTCAGCTGTGGGTCTCCTGCTTTGGTGGGTGGTTGGACTAGATGAGTTGGAGTCCATTCCAATTCTACAGTTGTATGATTCTATACTTTTAATATCAACAAAGAAGAAAAAACCATTTTCAGATAGAGGTGGTAGTACCCATTGGTGTCTGCTAGCAGAACAAACATTGCTAGTGCTGTGGATTCTTCCCTGCACTCTATGCATTTCCCCAGTCTATTTCAAAGGCTCCAGATCAAAAAGATAGGCAATAGGGGAAGAGGTGAAAAGACGTCTTATGGCATGTGCAAAAGTCTGTTCACATGACAATGGAACCGCTATAAGTCATATGGCCCAAAATTCAACTGTCAGTTTAAAACAGATTAAACCCAATGAATCAATATAATTTTCAAAAGTGCTGACTCAGCATTTAGCAATTTATTCAGTGGATGTACTCTAGTTGTGACTATAAACAGGATTTAGGTCTCTAACAATATGTCAGAGATTGGCATCCAATGAAAATTGAGTAGTTTAGAGTGCATACCTAGACTCTATTTTTTCCTTAGTAGAAAAACTGACATTTCAATGAATAAACATAATACTAAGACCTCTTTTTAAGAGAAAGAAGCCACTTTCATTATAGGGGTACCACCAGCAGTCCACATAAATCTATCTCGGTGCTGAGTGCAAAAACTGAGCCATTTTTTGAATTAAAGAAACTGCCAGTACTTGTGAAACAAACTGGTATAAACCCTGCAATTTACAATGCAGGGTCTACCTTATATCTATGCTAGAAGAAATTCATTATATGACGTAAACCCCAAATTCCATTATGTGCAAAGTGTTGTTCTTAACTTTATCAGCAATACAATACACTCCCATTTATATTTGTTCAACTACAACACAACTGAGAGAAAGAGGCTCATCAAGTGATTTCCATATTCTGGCCAAGCAACAGTAACCTGTTAAATTGGCTATTTTATGAAATAGATAATGAAAATTTTACTCCTTTGCAAATTTTACAAAAACCCTAAGCAAGTATCCTTCTGTTCAAAGAGTGTAACGTTCCAAAGAATCTCTTTCAGTCAGACATGTATGCGTGCACACACATACACAACTGCAAATATAATGAGACCTTCGTTATTTTGCTGCAATAGTTCTACTAACAAATACAAGATATTAAGCTTAATAAACAGTCTGTCTCTTCAATAATGGGAACTAGTGCAATAAAATAAAACAAATACATAGTTTCTTTGGAGTTTGGCCACAGGAAGAAACTGTGAACTAGCAGTGCAAAAGAAATCTTTGAATGTCTATTTTGCACTGTATAAGCTTTAACTCACAGCCATGCCTTGTTCATCTATTGAGCATATGAATTGCTGAATTAGATCTAAACTTCAGAAAAGCTGTTATTAATGTTCAGTCACAAAGGTAGTTTTTAAGTTATAACTTTATATCTGCTTTTCAAAAAGAATGTGCAAAGGTAACTTCACACTATTTCTCATTTCAATTCAAACACATGTAAGTTCACCTGTTCCGTGTTACAAAATAGACATTATTCTTCATTTTCCTTATCATTATATACGATTGTGCTGTTTTGTTTCTGAAGAAAGATAATTTCTGATACATAAAAATGCAAAAGTGTGTTTCATAAGTATTTTAAGAACAAGATTCAACTGCAATGGCACTGTCAGAAGCGAACTATGACGCAGATGTAGCATTTTCTGGTAATTAAATCCGTCTATAGAATTTTCAGGTAAAGTAATTTTAGTTTTCAACATAAAACAACAACAATTTGAACACTGTGTTGCTAACTCACTGTTAGTGTGAAGTTATCCTTGCAGCAAAGGGATGTGCCATGATGAACTAGAGAGAGAAAAAAGATTTTATGATACATTACCACAGCTCCATTATCTGGCATCATTGGGGTTCCAATGTTTGCAGCTCCTTCTGGCCCCAAGGTAGGACCAGGGCCCATTGCAGGGCCAGGCATTGTTCCTCTGCTGTTCATATTCATACCCATCATTGGAGGTGGAGGAGGAGGACCTTGGTTTCCAGCAGGTGCTGGGCTAAAGGCATCTATGCAAAACAGTCTACACTTAGAGCTGTCCTAGCTGAATATTAAAGAACTTAAATTTTAAATTAAACTACACAAAACATCAAGTATTTGAAACAAATATTTTTTTCTTTGAGACTGTACAATTACCTTCATTGTCTGGTTTTAAACAAAGCTACTGCTGCGAGAAGTTTGCACTTTTAAATTCTACTGAATGTTCAAGAAAAATCACTTAATGAACATTTATCTGCTATAACTTTCATAATGGCCTCATTCCAAAGAGCCGTACTACTGGCATAAGTATTTATTTAACAGTGTTTTTCTTCAACAAATCAATACCTGCCCCCTACATTATAAATGACCAACAAAACTGTAACAGCTCTCACAGTAAGGAACTGGAAATTGGGTATGAGGCACTGCCAAGTGTCAGAGATAGGAAAAGGTTTGTGTCCTGAATGGGACTTTACTTTGACATAATTTATCAATTTATATACAACTCTTGCATTGAAATCACTATGAGACTCTTAAAAGAAGAAAGCAATTGGGAACTACGTACTAAATAAAACTGACAAATTTATAAGGTTTTTATTCTAAAACTACTTTGTATACACAGACGTAAGTGTAAAGCCAACTAAAAGTAATCACTCAGTGTCACAGTATCATAGAATAAATGAGACGGAAGGGGCCTATAAGGCCATCATGTCCAATTCCCTGCTCAGTGAATTTTTCTACCATTTCAGAAACGAAAGTCTTAACAAGATAAGTAAAACATCTATATGATCATTTGAATTCAAGTTGTAAACAATTTAAACAGCTTTACACATCACAATAATCTATTCAGGTTTCATGAAAATAGTGAAAATAATCCTGACCGCTCTTCTCATCTGAAAACCAATTGTCTAAGAAGACCACTCTTCTTTGCACATACCGACTTTTCAAACGATCTCAGAAGCTGATTTCTTGTTGTTTCCAATATTTTATTTTTTAATTTTTATTTAAACATTTATACATACACAGAGGTAAGAGGAAAGCCAACTAAAAGCAGTCAGCCAGTTATCCCATATCACAGGATCTCAGGATGGGTTACAAAACTGAATAAAACAATTTTAAAATATGAGGTATTTTAAACCAAACAGCACAAAATTTAAATAGTCAAGTATAAAAAACATATTACTAAAACCTGTGCAGGCCACCATCCTCAAATCTGAAAGGCTTATGAATAAATAAGTCCATATTGAGTTTGGGCTGAGATGGTGCCAATTGGTGCCGTCAAGGGAGGGCATTTCCCAGTTGGGGTGCTACAGCAGAACAAGCCCTCAGGTGCACAACCACAACATAACAGAAAAAAGAACCCCTTGTTCTTCACATGAAGAAAAGAAACAAAGGAGGGGGAGGAGTGTGCCCCTTTCTCATTTGCTTATTTTCACTATTTTTATAATGGCTGAATAGAAATCTATGGTATATACCATGTGTATGCTCATGTTAAAAATGCATCCTGAGCTAAAGTGGTAAACAGTAATGTGAAGTATTATTTATTCACAAATTTAAAAGCTACTATTACATCAGAAAACAAGTATTGTTAAAGAGCATATGGCTGTTCCACTGCAGTTTAAGCAGGCAATTAAGGAAATTCGTTACTTTGAGGGATAGCTACAGACAATTGTGGCAGCTATATTTAATTATTCTCTCTGATCAGATAAAGCAAGGTTGCATGGCAGGCCTAGTTTTTACAGGACCAGAGGCTTATGGATGAACAAAGTAATTCTTCACACACACACCCATGCTACATTACTGTATACTAACCATGGTTTAGTGATCAAGCAGTAAGACCATGCATTTCTCCTTTAATTACCCATGATCTAGTGCCATGTTTTATCACTGCTATGTATAATCAATGTTTCAAAACTACATTTCAATATGGATTGAATGCTCTTAACCATGGTCTTCTCTCTTTTTTAATCATACCACTTTACAAAAAAGGTTTTTTAAAGTGGTAGGCAGAATAGTGAAGTTAAAAAACACAGAAGCTGGATAAGGAAACAATGTAAAATAACACTGGAAATTTTAAAATGATAAAATTTTAAAATTATAAAGGAGAAAACACTTTCAAAGTAATGAGCCGACACTGCAAACAACAGAGAGGCATGTACATCTTTCAGGGAAGGACTTTCAGAAAGTTTTGCTTGGCCTCCACACAAGATTAAATGTGAAGTATATGCCAGATGGTCTAGAACAATAGTTCCCAACCATGGGTCCCCAGATGTTGTTAGAAATGAAACTCCTGGAAGACTTCACCACTAGCTGTGCTGGCCAGGATTTCTGGGAACTGCAATCCATATGGGAACTCAAGATCTAGAAGCACAACGCAGGCTGATGGTTGTTGTGGGTTTTTCGGGCTTCTTGGCCGTGGTCTGAAAGTGGTTCTTCCTAACGTTTCGCCAGTCTCTGTGGCTGGCATCTTCAGAGGACAGCAAACTGTGCTCTGGGTAGGCTTGAGAGTGGGTGGAGTATTTATGGCTGTGAGAAGGCTAGTTTGTGAGGTAGGCTACATCCACAACAAAACACATTAATCAACCATCTCCTGATTAGGACAATAGCCTACCTCACAAACTAGCCTTCTCACAGCCATAAATACTCCACCCACTCTCAAGCCTACCCAGAGCACAGTTTGCTATCCTCTGAAGATGCCAGCCACAGAGACTGGCGAAACGTTAGGAAGAACCACTTTCAGAACACGGCCAAGAAGCCCGAAAACCCCACAACAACCATTAGATCCCGGCCGTGAAAGCCTTCGCGAATACATACAATGCAGGCTATTTACGACTATAAAAGATCAAGACATTATTAGCAAGAATCAGACCCTAGCCAATACATGGCTATCCTAGTCAACAACACCTAAAAATTATTTCTCCACATATGTTACTAGACAAATGTCCCTATAAAACAAGACCCAATAACCAGTAAAAATAGGCACACACAGAGTAGTGAGAAAAATTAAGAAAATGAATTTTGGCTCAATTTTACTAAACTACTTTTAGTAATTGAACTGGATGAAAAATAATCATTTTGTGACCTGAGTAAATAATACTAACATTTAACGTACATGCAAGTGTAACAAAAGTGGGTTTTTTGTTAAATGTTTTTGTTAAATGTTCTATAAAATGAGGCCACTTTGACAAACAAAAGACTGAGAGTTTAAGAGACTTAAATGTTTAACTGCATGATGTTTATTTTCTAGAATCAAGAATCAGATTCTAATAGCAACTTATACAAGTAATCTAGTAATAAATATATTTTCATATATTAGGTATAAATTACATTTGGTTTGGATTTCTTCCAGAAAATTTTGGGAAAAAACTAACATGAGCAGGAATTCATGCTTTTCAATCCATATTATGCTTATTTCCACTTGCAGTTTGTAAATACTGATAAGCTGTATGTACAGTCTCAAAGAATTATTCAAGAATAAGAACCTTGTGCTTCAGATCCCTACCTCCCATGTTTAAGGCTCCACGAGGACCCATATCACCCATTCTCATTTCCTGTTCTCTCTGAAAGTAAAGATAATTTTCATCATCAACCTATCACTTACTGCTTTAATATTCCCATCTTTTTAAGTAAAAGCAAAGTACTGCTGCTGAAGATTTTTTAAATAAAAACTCTTTATTGCTTGCATAAAACCAGATGATAAATGATATAAAGACATTAAACTGAAAATGCTTGTTAAATTAAAACAACTATCTCAAGACTTAGGGCTTGTTTAGAAATGGTTAAGTCCACAGACTTCACTCTTCAGTTTGTATAGGTTCCTCTAACTGCCATGAGCAGAGGAGGAAAAACTACATGAGACTGTCTCGTCTTACTTCTGGGGATAAATGAGGTGCTAGACAATGCCTGAATTGCCCTACAGAGTTCGTCTATACATTTGGTTGCAGCCTCCATGTTTCAAAACATGTATAGTCCTGACTTTCAGTGTGCATGCTCACAGGTCCAATGTTCTGGCCCAGTCAAGGCACTGAGGAAGAGACAAGGAAACATTTACATCTGCATAAGGTCATTTTGTGAAATGGAAGCACACAAAGAGCAGTATATATAATAAAAACAACTGAGGAGGCAGCAATACTTTATAGTAATGTGTAGGAGTACAAATTGTTGAAATAGTGTCAGAATTCTAGGTTTGCAAAAAACAGGTTCAAACAATCTAAAGTGATCACTCCCAGATTAAGTTATATGAATTGACTTTTAAGAGAACAAGAAAGCATTTGGTTTTGCTTTTCATGTTGTATATTTAATTAGGCCTTCATTACAGCAATGCAAAATAACATGCAGCGTTATAAAATACTGCTCAACTTTTAAAAACCATCAGACAGCTATGTATGGTGACTAAGTTCTCAAATTCTGCAAACTCAATATAATACAGAATATATAAATATCAACATTCATTGTGCATCAGGAATAAAAAATACTGCAACAGTATCAAATTTCTGCTATAAAGGAGCTTAATAAATACTCACTGGCCAAAAGGCTGTTTTGAGTAGGAATGATTTCAGCCACTAAGTACCAAGCAGGCAAAATTTAGAAAACTGGAGGGTATGGCTTTTCCTTTTGGTTTTAAAATTACTTATAGATATGAAGGCAGACAGGTTAATTGTAGGTAAATAAATCAGTGTACCTCTTTACAAGGCTATTCTACGGTCTTGAAATCATGCTACCAGCCATTTGAGATAGTTCAGTGTACAAATATCCTGGATAGTGCAACTAAATAAAGCACACAGCTATTAAAATTAACCAAAGCATTAAATCTATATAAAGCAGGTATTGAAATAGTACACCCTAATATTCAAACATCAGGCTAAGAGTAAATTACTAAAAATTAGATCAACAGAAGAATCAGGCTGTAAGTAATGTTTACCAAATGGTAGAATAAGACTGGGAAGGAGGGGCCTTCATAAATTTGTTTGGGGTAGAGGAAAGGAAATGATCACAAAACCAGCAACACTATGTGTTAAAAATGAAAAGATAATAGAAAAGATAGTATTGGAGATGCCATCTATGTGTAGGTTGCAGACAACTCCACTGATGAATGACCTGAAGAAATTTAGAACAGAGCAATTAAAAACTGCAGTATAGGGTAAGAAGGTTCAAGCACACATTTTCTTCTTATGTAATAATAATGTAGAATTATTTTTGTGACAAACTGCTCATAATATATATACAAAACTAAAAAATGCTACAAATCGAAATTATTCTAATAAACGATAAAAGTATCCACTCAAGATTAAAACCAAATTTTAAAAAACTTTTAAACGAAAGACAGGCGAGAGTAGTACTGAATTTTAAGTTTAATTAAAATATTTAAGCAGCAACTTCAAAACACAGTATTTCTTTATTTACAAGTATATTCAAAAGAATGATAATGTAATCCATGACAAATATTTTAATATTTAGCATGAAATTCCACTGAGGTCAGTAGTGTGGGATTATGCATGTGGCAACAGTAAGTGAGATAATTTTGAAATAGTATGGAATTGGTTTATCACTGAACCATTTTCCATGTTGGTTATACGTATCAAGAAACTCCAGCAGAATTCAACTGAAGTCATTCATTTGACTCAGAACATCAAAATATTTTTAGAATTGATTTGCAATAAATTAAGAGAAAACACAGATTAAGCAAATAAAATGTGCCTTGTGCGCTCAGATTCCAAGGTGTCTAGATTATTATGTTCCAAATCAGTTTACTGATAGTGGCAGCACATCCTCTCTGCTACATGGCACTGAGACCTCAAAAGAACTCCCTCTGGTGCCAAGAAAGCCATTATAAAGCCTCACAACAGTGCGGGGAACAATTGGAAGAAACAGTTGATCCTTTCCACCTAATACTGTGTCCTGACCTTTGCAAACTACACTTCTCCTGCAGTAATCAGGTGTTAAAACCTGCGATGGATTAGCCACTCTTCGACCTGGCAGAAAGACTCTGCCTCCTGACAGGAGTGGCCAATCCATTGTGAGCTCCAGAGTGATAGGAAGGGATTGCGGAGCCCGCAGCAGCGGCAGACAGGTAAGTGGTCAGTCTGGCCCCAGGGAGCCGGACCCTCATTATCTGCACCTGTGGGGGGGATATTCATATACGAATACAAATACCCCCATCTCTAGTTATAACACCCTCCATTCATTACAACATAGACTTTTCAAAAGTCTCATTGGAGTAGGGGAGGGATGTATGTTTGAGAAATAGAAACTATATATGAAGCATGATTATTGCAGATAAAACTATAAAGAAAAAATACCTGAGCATACAGGAAAAGAACAACTACAAAACAATCCAGATCAAAAAACAAAAGGGACCCACATTATTCCAAAACATGCTTTCAGGAAACAAAAGATCTAATAATCTTAAATGCATCTTTACCACTTGCTCTTCAAGAAGAAAATTCAGTAAAACACGTGTAAAGAACAAATAAATGAACCAAAATCTGTGCTAATTTTCTTTATATTTTAATCATAAGGACAGACTGTTCTCCCAATGTTATTCTTCAGTCACACAGTCATGCTTCCAATTTGATAGCTAAAGAATTGGGTGTGTATTGCAGGATCATGCAACTCTTACCTCAAGTGAAAACTGTCACCAGTGGAAATGAAAATTCGGTATTTTGTCTGAAGCCAAGTTTATAATGGTTGATGTATAATAGTTTCCTTCTCATGCAGGATTTTAAACACGGGACGTCTTAGCAGTCAGAACTCTCCTATGAAATTCCTTGCTTCTGTTTGGTCATTTAATATTCTCCAAGAGGACATTTTTTTAAAAAAAAAACTTAAAATGTACAGTATAAGCTACTTCTTAGTACTGTTTCTTGAAGTGGCGTATCTCGAAAACACAATAAAACACAGTGAAAGATCAAAAACAACAGCACAGAATACTCTAGAACACATACTATTTTTTATGAATACCCCTTAACCATGCATGGCAAAGTGGGTGGAGAATGAGAAATTTTCTCTAGCAAAACCACACTAAATTCCTGCCTGGTACTCACTCTGCTATCATTTTAGTGCCAGGTAATAACAGTTGCTGCCTTTTTCAATCCTGTTTTCAATAATTTAACCAACTGATTTTACCTACTGATCTTCATTGTACTGGATGTGGTATCAATTCTATTGTTTCATTTATGAATCACCTTGGAAAACATCATTTAAATGTACCAATCAAGCTAATTAATTAATTAATTAATTATGTCTTATCAAGTTGACTCCAACTTAGGATAACCCTTCTGGTCTTCAGTACAATACGAATGTGCAACTTTGCCAAAACTATATTTCAGAAGCAAGAGGGGAATCAATCTCTTGACCCCAGTTCTATAGCCAAACACAAGAATTCACTGTGCTATCCAGCCACATAATTAAATAAAACTACAATTTATTTGGGCATATAGTTTTGACCCAAACAGAAGACTCACTTATGGGATGTAACCTAGCCACATAAGACAAACAGATCCACTCTCCCCGGGACACAGTTACTATGCTAACCAAAACAAATGAAAGGAAGCTCTACCTACACTGACCACAGGGTGGCTATGATTTATATCACAATTTAAATTTTTAAAAAATCTTTTTTTTTTGCAATATAAAATCAATTTTTTATTTAAATCAATTTGATTCTTAGAAATCATTGATTTTTATCTACCCTGATTGACTACTCCAGAGAAAATGAACAGACTATGCTTCTATCAGACTTTTAACAGAATCTAGGTCTTAAATTTTGCTCCTTTAAATTTTATTTTACTTTGCTTACTTGTCTTTTCATTATTTAATTTTAATAGCACTGCTGTGATATTATTTAATCTATAAAACCAACAGACTAGTTTCAGTGTGAGCTTTCATGAATAACAATTTATGTCTTTAGAGTTCTTGGTTTTGTTATTTTGATCTATGCTATTAGACACTGCCATAATTACACTGTAGACAAATATTTGAAACATACAAAAAAGATAAAACTACAAGCATGTTTATGCTCTTGCAAAGAACCTTTAGTAGCAAATTACAGATATTGAGTATGTAATTCTGAACTTTCCCTCAACTTCAAATGCAGAAATCTAAGTTCTTCCCCTAACTTTACATAACTACTCCCGCACCTCTTTTGTTTATGGTTTTGGAGAGATAAAATCCTATTGTGATCTAGACAAACAAATTGATGACCATTACTAAGGAACAGTAGAGTTGACCTCATATGGCTCCAGCTCATATGGCACAATCCTTAAAGTTAATAACTAAACACTGCAGCTGTATTAGTTCAAAGTACATGGGATATATTCTGAGAATTTCAAACAATCCTGTGAAGTACACCAGTGTTATCCTCATTCCGCAGATGAGAACCTATGAAAAGATATTGTCTACAACCACCACATCTGGAAAACTAGCAAAGGGTAAATACCTCAAGGAAAGGTAGTTTGTGACTAAAAAGACCTCTATAAGAAATCAAGCCTTCTTAGCTATGGCAGCATCATTATGGAATGGGCTCCTATTAGAATAGGCCTCCTCCCTACCAGTTTTCAAGAGGATGCTCAAGACAATGATGTTTAAAGAAACTTTTAAGGGCATCCTCTCTTGAGCCAGAATGCATTTAAACTGCCAGTCCCACCATCATTTAGGTTTTAGATCCTAGGTTTATGTTAGGTGTTACTGAACTAAACACTGAATTTTTTTCCTTTGTATTATTATTTACTGATGATCTGTCATAATATTCTTTGGATTTCACTCTTGATTGTAAATTGACCAGAATAGTACTTGTCACTATTTGAGTGCTATAAAAATATATTAATTAATAGACTCTTAACAGAATTCCTCCCACTTGTTGGAAAAGGAAGGGATTCATTCCTCTTGGCTGTACGTAGGAGGGAAGGTGGATAGAAGCTATTAATGTTTGCTGTGGGTTAAATCACAGAAGCCTCTGTGCTGCAATGTCAGAAGACTAGCAGTCGTAAAATTGAATCCACATGACGGAGTGTGCCTCTGTCACTTGTCACAGTTCGAAAGCATGTAAAAAGGTGAGCAGATAAATAGGTACCACCATGGTGGGAAGGTAACGGCGTTCCATGTCTAGTCGCACTGGTCATGTGACCACGGAAACTGTCTTCAGACAAATGGCTCTACAGCTTGGAAACGGGAATGAGTCGGGCACAAATGGACTAAATGTCAAGGGGAACCTAAATTACCTAAACTTCCCAGAGACAGAAGGTTTACACACACAACAATGAGATTTATCACACTCCACAGAGTACTTTAGCATGTTATGGTTTACCAGGAAGTTTCAATATACATGAAAAATTTTTGAGACAGGGAAGATTTTTTTTAGAACTGCTCATTGCAGAGATGAAACAAACAGGTTGTTCTTCAAGGACTCGATCACACAATAAATGAATAAAACAATCCAACCTACAGTTAGGATTGTTCAGAAATTTGTTCATTTGTTACACCTGAAGCCTTTACTTCTGTCATTCCCAAACCAGATCACACTATCTGTGTAAACTACAAACTGACTTCCCTATTAAACATCATTGTTTAAATATTTGCTGCAATACTAATGCACTGCAGGAGATTACAGCTACATAGATTTATTCACATCAAACTGATTTTATTCAGCATAGGTAGGGATCCAGCTGCCATTTCACTTGATCCTGAAAAAGCGTTTGATAAAATTAATTTGCAATATATTTTGCAAATTTGAAACAATGTCATTCCTCAGCAGAATGCTTGAAACGGATACAAATATCTCATCTCCTTCCTATGCTGAGTGATTACAAATGAAATACTATCTAGTTTTTTTCATCTAGAGGTTCAGTTTTTTTTACACCTAGAGGTGATAAAGGTCCTCTCTCTAGTCTTCAAAGATGTAGTCATGTTAGTCTACACAAGCATATTAGACAAATAAATACAGTAAAGTGCAAGACTGTCTTTTTTATGGAAAAAGACTCAGATCAGGTATTACCATTTTCAAACTTCCCTTCCACAGCCATATGACAATATTCACAAGACCTTTTCGTACCTACATACAGGTCATTAGCTTTAAGCATCTTGGCAATCCCTTCCACTCTGGAAAGATTAATTGCATCTTCAGATAAATTAAAACCAACAAACATAGTTTATAAATGCATATTATGAAAGCACTAAATGTGATGTTAGGGACGTGGTGGCGCTGCAGGTTAAACCACAGAAGCCTCTGTGCTGCAAGGTCAGAAGACCACCAGTCATAAGATCAAATCCACGCAACAGAGTGAGCTCCCGTCGCTTATCCCAGCTCCTGCCAACCTAGCAGTTGGAAAGCATGTAAAAATGCAAGTAGATAAATAGGTACCACCTTGGTGGGAAGGTAACGGTGTTCCATGTCTAGCTGTGCTGGCCACGTGACCATGCAAACTGTCTTCAGAAAAAAAAACTGGCTCTATGGCTTGGAAACAGGGATGAGCACCAAGCCCTAGAGTTGGACACAACTGGACTAAAAATGTCAAGGGGAACCTTTAGCTTTAAATGTGATGTTAAAGAAATAAAAATTGAGTGGAACAAAGAACTTAATACAAATTTACAAATGGGAATCAATCACTGCAGCTCCAAAGCTATGCTTGGTGCAACTGGTATTTTAGACATACTCTTTGTTTATTTAGAAAGAAATTGGCCATAATTAAGACTAGGAAAGATTTCTTCTTAAAACAAAAGTAACTGCATGGAAGATTTTTCCGTAATCATTCAACTGTGTGATATTTTTTGCACCTAATCCGTGTAAGCAAATGTTGCATGCCCATCTCACGTTCATCTTTTAAGAAAATGCTTTCTACTTTGCTCTTCAAGTAAGCTTATGCAGAAAGTTGGGGAAATGTTGATGTTAGCTCTTTAAAGAGAAACAACATTTTCTTCATTTCAGAGAATTAAAACAGCAGATTGGAAATATAATGCTCAAGCGTACATCTAAAGTAAATTTAAAACAAGAAATAATGAACTCCACACAATGCAAGTGACTATACATATTGACATACTGTAATCAGGTTCACTGGAAATCAATTGATCGGACCATGTGTTTTTCATTTAACTAATAAAACAACAACTTTCTTCCCAGGAGATGACTGTGACTTTTAGAGCAGTCTTAAGTGAGACCACATCAAATAGTACCATAATGCAACTAGTGGATTTAACATATTTTAAATTACATACTGTAGTATTTACATTTATAAATCATAATGAACCCGAGACACAGCACTCATTTCATAAGTAACAGAGTATCAATCTCAATCCAGGCACTACTTTTCTCTAGAATAATTGGACAATCTCCTGCCTGTTACCTGTGAAATTGTTTATTTCATATCTGCTGTGATGCCATAAAATACTCAAATAGGACTGTGGAAAATCTAGTTCAACTGTATGAAACAGAAAAATATCAGTTTGGTTAACTAATATCTTATACTATGCATATTAATGAGGTATGTTTGTGTTACTGAGGTCGGCAAGATAAAAACTTCATAGGGCTTTGAAACACCAGAGGCTGGATGACAGGACAGTAAACAATTTTTTTCCGTATTAGTTCAACATGACCAACTGCATTTGTGGCTACTACTCAGTAGTTACACTAACAATTCACAATGCAATACTTTGAAGAAAATATATTTACAGAATGTATTTATTTATTTATTGGACTTATATACCGCCCCATAGCGCTACAAGCACTCTCCGGGCGGTTTACAATTTAATTATGCAGGCTACACATTGCCCCCCCCCCCCAGCAAGCTGGGTACTCATTTTACCAACCTCGGAAGGATGGAAGGCTGAGTCAACCTTGAGCCGGCTACCTGGGATTTGAATCCCAGGTCGTGAGCACAGTTTTAGCTGCAGTACAGCGTTTTAACCACTGCGCCACGAGGCTCATGTACAGTGTACAGTGGATTCTATTTCTAGTTTGTAGCTGATATTAAATTTACCACATTTCTTTCTGTGAGAGTGACAAATAAAGATTCAGATCAGTTAATAGGATGGCAGCAATATAGTATGTATTTGCTATATCAAAAAATGTTTTAAGTATGTATACACCTTTCAAGATCAATAATTATCTCCACAAACAGATAATCTAAGCCTCATCACCAAACTCCTCACTGTAAACTGTGCTTTCCTGTAAAAGAAAGAAATCTTCAGAAATGTAACTGTACAATTTATCTTTGAGGAATACAGAGATTAAGTAATTTAGCTACAATGCACCCATTTTTCTTTTATCTACCATGTTTCCCTGAAAATAAGACAGGGTCTTATATTAATTTTGCTCCCAAAATGCATTAGGGCTTATTTTTAGGGGATGTTTTATTTTACAGTCATATCTTCTGGCTGCTGCACAATGATGGAGGGTGGGGTTTCACTTAACCGGAGATTATTTTGTGGGTAGGTCTTATATTACGAGCATCCTGAAAAACCATAGTAGGGCTTATTTTCAGGTTAGGCCTTATTTTTGGGGAAACACGGTATTAGCAGAGCATTTAATCATACCTGGCAAGCTTTCTGCTAATGCAGTGGTTGCCAAACTGTGTGCCGTGGTGTCATGGGGCACCAGGAAACCAACCCAGGGGCACCACAGAATCCTCTCCTCCTCCCTCTCCCTCTTTTCCCTCCCTGTCCCATACCATACTACAGCATTTACTTTCAGTTTCTCTGGTGTCCCTGCACTGAATAGAGGGAACCTTGACCCAGTCTTGCTGAAGGACTGGGTTTCCTGTCCTACTGCTCACAAGGGAGACTTTGGTCCTCTCCGTCCACAAAAAATGCAGCGTCTTCATTTTTCAGGTCATGGGGCATTTCCCTTAAACTATCTGTACATAGCTTAGTCTCTGATTCTATCTAGTGGCCAGTCCTAGTAATACACCTTGGGGTTGTTTTATAATAATAATAATAATAATAATAATAATAATAATAATCATCATCATCATCATCATCATCATCATCATCATCATCATCATCATCGTCGTTGTTGTTGTCGTCGTCATCATTACAATGGTGCCTCGCTTAACAATTACCTCATTAAACGACGAATCCACTTTATGATGAGGTTTTTGCAATCGCAATAGCGATCGCAAAACAATGTTTAGATAGGGAAATTTTGCTTGATGATGATCGGTTCCCTGCTTCGGGAACCGATTTTTCGCTACATGATGATTTTAAAGCAGCTGATCGGCGGCTCTAAAATGGCTATCCGCTGTGCAAAATGGCTCCCCGCTGTGCTTTAGGACGGACTCCTCGCTTTACACGCACCGGAAAATGGCCGCCCTATGGAGGATCTTCGCTGGACGCTGAGGTATTTAGCCCACTGGAATGCTTTGAACTGGTTTTCAATGCATTTCAATGGGCTTTTTCGTTTCACCTGATGAGGATTTCGCTTAACAGCAATTTCAACGGAACGAATTATCCTTGTCAAGTGAGGCACCACTGTATCATTATTATTATACCCCCCCCCCGGCAGAGGATAAGTGAGCACTGATCCTATGGCTATGGCAGTCCTATTGTACTGGGGAGCCACGGCCAGTGGCCGGTAAGTCAGAATGCTTTTTTTAATGATTCTGAATAGATTGCCAATCTTCAGTGTAACAAAGTGGAGAAGATTACAGGACACTAAAGTGAAGGCTGTAACATGCCTGGTGAATGTCTTACTTGGATGCCACTTCAGTTTAAAAACTATTCATAATTGCAAGCAATAAATACGTGTGTATACTCCTACACGGCCACACACATACACACAAAGGAAGACATCTTAAAGAGTACTTTTAACTACTAGTGAATATTGTACTAGCACTTGGTGCAGAACTGAAGAAGTGAGGAAAGCACAGATTCAACAGAAGCCTAAACTGGAAATCATTAAGAGCCTTATTGAAGCATAATACTTTTAAAAGCACATTTACAATGTCCAAAAGATAAATGTATTTGTTCATTATGCCTGAAAAGTAACATACATATAGAAATTTATCATATAAGAAGAGCTCTTTGAACATCTCAACACCAAAAACATAGTACAATTGTCTCATCTACAAAGGCCAAAAAGTTCTATCCAGTTACTTTGAATGTTACAGCTTACCCAAATTAAATGGCAAAAGATTTACATATTCATCTCTATGACACTTTTCTAGAACTGAAATGTGTTTGATGTACCACAGGAAAAAAATGGCAAGTACCAAGGGTACTTTTGCACCTCAGATTTTCACAGAGCTAAATTAAATTATTTTAGCTGCAAACCTACTCCCATATTAAACATCTTTATCACAATTAACATCTCATTTTTGCTGACAGGATCAGCACAACTGAATGTTATGACCTTCTTTGTATTTTATCCTAAGTATCTGCATGTACATCACTACTGTAATACAGATAAATATATGATTTAACATTTTCCTACAAATGCAGAATAAATAATTGGAATGTCAAACAGTAAGCTTTAGCAATAAAAAGAAACCTTAGCAAAATTGGTGTCTTGAAGCATACTTTGATACAGTTAATCTCATCTACAATTGTCTGGACTGCTCAGTGAACACCAAGAACGAACAACAAAGAACGATTTGTGGCATCAATTCCTGGGAACAAAATGTAGAGTGAAGTGTGTGTTTGTTTGTGTGTGTGTGTGTGTGTGTGTGTTTGTGTGTGTGTGTGTGAGAGAGAGAGAGAGAGAGAGAGAGAGAGAGAGAGAGAGAGAGAGAGAGAGAGAGAGAGTATCAATTCCTGGGAACAAAATGTAGAGTGAAAGTGTTTGTGCGTGTTTGTGTAATTTGCTCCAAGATGCTCAAGACAGGCATTCAGCTTTCTTCCTATAAATTTTCAGCATAGTCATCTCCACTGCTGTTAAGTGGAAAATTAGATACTCTTTCCCGTTACTGTCATGTACCGTAACATCTCACCCCATTTTGAGCAAGCATATTTTTCAAATAGATAAAACTTGTAAAACAAAACTCCTATATTGCCCTCCAAACATATTTAGCTTTGAGAATACCAGACAAAAGTACAGTAATAACACAGCCTTCTACAAATTGGGGAGTTGTCAGCATAGGAAACCGCTTTATACCAGGTCTAAATTAGGGCAAGCAAAGC
Organism: Pogona vitticeps; assembly: GCF_051106095.1. Lineage (NCBI taxonomy): Eukaryota > Metazoa > Chordata > Lepidosauria > Squamata > Agamidae > Pogona > Pogona vitticeps. The sequence goes on along the minus strand of NC_135785.1, from coordinate 243,935,263 downwards.
TTAAACTTACATAGTACAGATAGTATTATCAGAAGCGCTGGAAGGTCTCCTAATTGCCATAACTTGAAGTTTGTCATCTCCACTAACTTGGAAATCAGCTTTAATCATTTCGTAATTGGTCAGATGGGGGCAAACAACTGTTTCATTTCTAAGTCTAATATCAGTCGATATTCCAATGAACTTAGTGTAGTTTAAAGTTACAACTCCAAGCAGTCTGGGTTGCAGGCCTGATCATGCAACTGAGCTGCTAGGTACACAACTGCACCTGTGGAACTGCTTGCTGAGTAAGACTTCTGTCTTGGCAAGAGATTTTGCAATGGCTCACACAACTTCAAGTTGTGCTGGCATAGCTAGACAACAGGTTTTAGGCCATTATTCATCAACCTTCACTGCACATTCTAAATATCTATTTATGTTACTATAAATTAATACATCTTACTTATACAGAGACTGTATTTCAAAACCACTCTATCAGGCTCTGAGCAGATTAAAAATCAAGTAAAACATAGTATCACCTTTTCCACTATTTCCTCTAAATAAAATGCAAGTATATGGACAATTTCCACCTTTACCACAGCTAAGCTTTTCTTCTATAAATTCCATCACCTGCACATGTGACACAAGATATCATAGAATATTACTGAGCAGAATTTTCATGCCACTTTACATGCTTTCTTACAGTAGCAGGACCTTTCACTACACAAAATATATATGAACCCGTCCAAAGCTACACTGAATTAAATTTTCCATTATCTTCAACAGTAAAGATCAAAACATTTAAAAAAAAATAATTCCAAGAGATCTAAATTGTTTTTAATAAATGTAGTTCAGAAGCATATAGATGAAGAGTATAAATAACATAAACACCACCCTACCTTTTTACTAATTGCTGAACATCTTAGACCCTGTGTTAAAGGTGCAACATTACAACAGAAAAGGTTTAGTAAGCTCCAAGAGGGATCATACAGAAATCCAGAAAAGGACAGGGAAGGATAAAAGCAGGAGTGGCTAGACAATCACTTTGTTTGATTTTTGAAATGTTTTTTAAATGTTTAGATTATATATATATATATATCTTAAAAATTAACTGCCAGTCTGGAACTTTCCACAAGTGGCAATTCACTATTTTAAGCCATAGATTTTTTCCCAAGAGGAAGCCAGTCTAGGGAGCTGCAAAAACAAAAACAAAAAAATCCTAAGTATAAACCGTGAGAACACTGCAAATTCTGGTTACTGTCTTTGTGCAAACCTTTGAAATAAATGAGTTCCCTCTCTATAAAGAATAGAGCAAAATTTACTCAAAAGCACAGGGCTCTCCTGACTATTCAGATGAAATAGACTATGCAGAAAACAGGGGTTGGTCATATTTATTCCTTAAAGGTTTCTGAGCTTTACTGAAAAGTCTGAAATCGGGGAGATTAAAAGTCTCACAAGTTATTCTTCTTTTAAATGATAAGAGAGACTTTTGAGACAGATTTTAAAATAGCTATCGTTCACTCCCAAAGTGCATTCTAATAATTATGTAAGAAAACTACAAGAATAGGACATTTCAGCTCTTGCAATGCCAGAGGCATGTCCTCACAGTGTTAGGCTATTTCAATATTTTCATCTGTTTCTGGAGAATATCAATGTGGAGAGAACGCCATTTCCAAACACGTATGATTAAAACTTCCTTTTCCTTACTTCAGTGTTGATGCATTTCATTTTCTGCTCCAAGCCTTGTATTCTCAATTTACAAAAACAAAGGAATATTTACAAAAACAAAGGAATATATGAAGATTGAGCCTGCAGCTCAATCATGAACACTAAGTTCAACTGTCAAAAAATGGCGAAGATTTTAATATTTTATAACTAAATCAAGCAATATAACTGTGAGTAATAAAAAAAACAAAAGCAAAGCAAAGTGTGCCACTTATATACTGCCCCATAGTGCTTCAAGCACTCTCTGGGTGGTTTACAAGTTAATTATGCAGGCTACACATTGCCCCCCGCCCCAGCAAGCTGGGTACTCATTTTACTGACCTCACGTTACTGAATTCATGCCTGGAATACCTGAGATTGAACCCCACGGCGTAAGCAGTTTCGGCTGCAGTCCAGCAGCTTAACCACTGCACCACAAGGCTCTAATAAATAGTAAACTCCTTAATATTTGCCCAAATCCTCCTGTCTGGTTATGCTAATCTAACATAAATGGCACAAAATTTGGAGGCTAATTTCCCTATGTTAAGAAATCGATGTAGACATTATCTGTTACATACTGAGTTGAGGGACTCAGCATACAACTTATTATATTTATGGGCCAATTTTCATCAAAAAGTAACACCTTCTAGGCAGCTAGTAAGAGAATTAAGCCAAGGTTTTGAACAATTTGTTTGTTGCCAGTATTCTCTACTCTAATGGGCAGTGGTTCTCTAGGGTCTAAAGCCTCAGAGGTATTTCACACCAACAGCAATCCAATTCTTTTTTAAACAATAGGGATGCCTTGAATAAGATGTGTCTACAAATGCTCAGCCTCTGACTTATGTCTCCCTTCTATGTAATACATGTATTTTCTAAATTAGCTTCATGTCAGAAGAAACAAATACAAATCTTTAAATTTCCATATTTTTAAGGAAATATGTTTTATTTTTGGACTTAAAATGTTGAGAAATTTTACATCTCTATTCCACAGTAAAAGGAGTCCAAGTAACTAGACTCATTTCCTACAATGAATGAGCCAATGAAAGCAAAGAAGAGACTAATTTCTCTCCTTTCTGGAGGAAAATATACTAAATCGACAAGGTCAAAATAGCTGCTTTAATATTTCTGGTCTTTGGGAATGTTTGTTTTAAATTTCTATACTTAAATTCTGTTCCATCATTTTACATTTATTTTCTGCCACTAGTGATACTTTTAAAGTAGCCTGATTTTGGAAGAATATATACTCATATCTTTATAAAAAATAAAATAAAGAAAAATCTTAAGGCCAAAATCCAGTAGTCTACTACTCTCCTACAACCCTTGCGATGCCTCTTATCCTGCAACACAATGTTGAACTGTAAACATGTACTCTGGAAGTTTCGGGCTCACCTGGAACAGGTTCATAAGCTTTCCACATAGGAATGATTTGAGACAATTTTCAATATTTTTTCTCTATTACTAGTACTACACTGCAATGAAAAGTGTACTCTTCCTTCAAATTTCATGTGTGAACATTTCATCATATTACATGTTTCAGAATGGGAAAGCAAGTGGGGGCCTTCTTAAGAGGCTGCTCCCATGTTGCATTTAGTGTCAAGGACAATTTCCAAACTGAGGCAGAACAAGGTCCATGATAATCAGCAGCCATACTTGACAGGTGTGAAAAATGCTGAATCATGCAGTCTGGGATGATGCAATGTCCCAGAAGAAGAAGAAAAAAGATTGTTGAAAGAAGAAAAAAGGAATGAGAGGTCCCAAGTCAGAATGAGAAATTACATCCCACAGCAGAGAGCTGCTTCCAGGAGCTGCTTCCAGGTGCTTCGAAACTCAGCTATATGAGCCTGACGAATGGAGAGAAATCATCAGTAATGGGAGAGAGAACAATTTACACTACAGACAGGTTTGCAAAGGGAATTACATGGTGTATTGCATGTGCCCAATTTAGACTGTAATATCCTAAGTGTCTCATGTTTGGACAAGAAGGGGTTTACAGTTACATTTCCTGATAGCACATGTGTAATTAAGAAAGAGAACAGGATATGTGCCACAACAAAACTTGAAAATAATTTATATGTACTGAAGGGAAGAACACAAAACAATGCAACACATGCCATAGTCAAAAACACCCCCCACACACACAAACACACACACACACGACAAGTGTGCTCATTTGATGCACAGGAGACTGGGTCAAGCTAATTTCAGAGTGGTGGAAAAAATGCAAAGGATAGCAAAAGGTTTGAAAATGAAACCCAATAAGAATTTTCTGGATTGCGATGTATGCAAAGTTGCAAAGTCAAAGGTCCAAAGAATAAGCAAGGAAAGTAACAGGCAAACAAAGAGGCCTTTCCATTCAGATATAATAGGGCCTCTGGCACCATCTATGGGAGAAACTAAATATGTTTTAATCTTGGTGGATGACCACACACATTTCTCCTGCTTTCTCATGAAAAATAAGGCAGAAGTGTTTGATCATTTCAGGGCATGGGTGAACATTGTGGAAAGACGTTATGGCCAGAAGGTGGGCCAGTTGCAGACAAATAGAAGGTCTGAATTCATGTCTGGAAACTTCCGGACATGGCTGACAAAGATACATCACAGAAAAACAAGTCCCTATTCTCCATTTCAGAATGGTGTGGCAGAACGCAGGAATAGAGCCCTGCAAACCATGAAAGACGCCCTGTTAGCGGATGCTAACATGAGTAATCTGTACTGGGAGAAGGCGTTTCAGACGACTAACTACATAGTTAATAGAATTTAATCTTCTGCCATAGAACAGACCCCATATTTCATGTTATATGGCAAAGAACCTTCCATGCAGCATATAAGAGTGTTTGGATGCAGTGCCTGGGTGCACATTCCAAAAGAAACGAGGAGAAAGGGGAGACCAAAAGTCAAGAAAATGAGGTTTCTGGAGTATGAAAAAGGGTCTAAAGCATATTCTTAGATGGAAAGAGAAATGTGGTTATTTCCAGATCAGCCAATTTCTGTGAACACGAAAAATGGGACAAGGTTCATGCAAACTCAGAAGTGTTCATACCTATAAACAATGGTGAAAAATCTCAGGAAACAGAGGTGGTTCCAAAGCAAGAGGCTGAAGGAAGCTCAAGTCCCAGCAGCTCAGAGGAGGAGGATGGGGAATGTAGTGAGAAAGAGAGTCAGCCTGTCATTAAAGAAGAACCAGAGGTTCCCAGAAGGCCAGAAAGCTCTAACAAAGGAATATCTCCATCAAGGCTTGGTGTGGTGGAAATAAGTTTGTCACGTGTCCCATGAACCTATGAAGAGGTGTTGTTTCTGCCTCAGGCAGAGAAAATGAAATGGCAACAAGCCATGAAAGAAGAGTTACAATCCATGGATGACCACAGAGTGTTTACAGAAACCACATTGCCACCAGAACATAAAGCAATTGGAAGCAAATGGGTCTACAAAAGAAAAATGCAGATCAATGGGGAATATAGGTACATACTTGTAGCCATACTTGTAGCCGAGGGATACACACAAAGAAAAAATGTACACTATGATGAGGGTTTTTTCCCCAACAGTAAAGGCAGAATCTTTGAGGGGTTCAAATTCAGAAAAAAAGACAATGGTTATGTCCTAAATCAGAGATTAAAGACAGAGGAAATGCTAATAAAATACAACATGCAGGACTGTAAGTGTACAGCACCCATGACAGTAGATTTTCAAAAGCCAAAGGATGAAAGCAAAGAGTTTGAAGAACAAGAAGTGTACCAATCAGGAATTGGAAGTTTACAGTATCTAGCAAATTGGACAAGGCCACATATTGCTGTAGTGGTCAATATTCTCAGTAGGCATACTGCAAAGCCAACACAGAAACACTGGTTGGGATGAAAAGAATATTTAGATACCTAAAAGGTACCCCTGACACATGTTTATTAATACAACCCTCTAGTGATTTAAAATTAAAGGTTTATGTAGATAGTGATTGGGCCAACAACATAGTTGACAGGAAATCAGTATCAGGTTTCACAGTAAAGTTAGCTGAGACATTGGTGGGATGGAAATCAAGAAAGCAAAGTTCCGTTGCCACATCCACTGCTGAGGCAGAGCTTGCTGCTCTTTCAAAAGTTTGCTCAGAGCTAGTGTGGTATAAGCAGTTGCTTATAGATCTAAAAATTAAAGTAGATCAGGCCATAACAGTGTTTGAGGACAACACCACATGTATACAAGATGGCAACCACAGAAAAAATGAGAAGTAGAAGAAAGCACATTGATATTAAATATCACAATGGTAGAGAGGCAGTAAAAGAAAAACTAATTCAACTGCAGCATTGTGAAACAAAAGAATGTAGCAGACATTCTAACAAAACCACTGAATGTGCAAAGACACAGAGAACTAACTGAAGAATTGGGAATACGTTCTGCTCAAGTAAATCAGCAGGGGTGTCAAGGATAGTTTCCAAACTGAGGCAGAACAAGGCCTATGATAATCAGCATCCATACTTGACAGGTGTGAAAAATGCTGAATCACGCAGTCTGGGATGATGCAATGTCCACACTGATTGGCTGTGCATGTGTATAACTGTGGAGATGTGGAGATGTATGGATCTCTTCTAATGAATGTCATGCTGCCAGTTTGTACTGCTGAACTTCTGTATATATTGTAAATACAGTTGGAGTTGGAAGAAGCTGTCTTTGTCTGTGTGATTCAATTAGACTGCCTGGACTGAAATAAAAACTCTGCTAACTCATACCAACATTTAGTTTGTTTCCATCCCTTTAATTTTTTGGACATCTGAATAAGGCAGGCTTTTATGAACCAAATTAGTCAAGACCGAGTCCTTTCTGGATGCAGCGCATATGTTCAAATATGTTTTTAAAGCTTTTAAATGTTAGATTTTTATTACAATCGTATGTTTAATTCTTTTACAACTTCTAATTCATCTTGATTTTTAAATCTAATTTATTTGAATTCACTTGTGAGCTGCCTTGGTTCCCCTCAATTAGAGAAAAGCAGCACAGAAATAAAACAAATATATTACATTTGTGCAAGATAAACAAAAACAGAGCTGGATAAATAAACCTCTATCTGTGGAACTCTTGACATGGAGAAAGAAATGAATGAGAAGTAGAACAATCACAGTAGAACTGGTACACATGGTTTTTCTTAAAGTATGTCTCATCTCTAAGAATTTGAGAGACCAGCAATGCTCTCTATCCTTTATTACGTGACAGTACAAAGAAGCAAACTTTAGATCATAAAATGGTGCATAAAAATATGAGAAGCTGAAAAAGATCAGTTAAGAGCATTATCATCATTACCATGAAACTGTGGCTCCAATATATCAATTGCAGAAAGTTACAACAATAAAATATTTCTAACAATCTCATCAATGGGATGAGAAACAAAGCCACATAAAGTGATATAGTTATGTAACAAAGGGGAAAATTCTGTTAACAAGATGATTATAGTTCTGTTTTGTCAGATGCTAGAAAAGCATTCAGTGGCCAATTTAGCTAAAAGTTCTACTCACGTTATCCATGAAATTTGGCTTAAATCCTCCTTCCTGCTGCCTCCTCAATTCCTCCTGTTCTCTTTGGCGCAGCATCTCTTCTTCACGCCGTCTGTGCTCCTCTTCATGTCTGGAGATTGTGTTACACAATACATATTTTTAAAATATTTACTACATATTTAAAATATACAAATACAAGTTCTTATAGTAAGTTAAAAGACCTTTGCTGAAATCTTGCTATGTGAGACCGATTACATCCCTTGGAGGGGCTGATTTGGGGGAATTACAATATTGATTTTTAGTGCTTATAAGACTTCCTTCTCTCATCCCATTGCTCCCACAGCTTGCACACAATGTAAAGGATTTCATGGGAGCAATAGGAGCTGCAGGACAAAAGTAGGAAACAATTTCCAAAACTCACCCCCACTAATGATGTCATCAACCTTCAGGAATTGTAATTATGTTAACAGGATTTCAGCCAAGTTCTTACAAATCTTACAATGGTTAAAATCCTTGTTGCTAAGTGTGGTAAGTTGCACCAGAGCAAGTCCATTGAATCAGTGGAGATTTGGTGAGTCATCTTTTCCATATGTTCCACTAGTTGAAACAGGACTACTCAAGTTATGACTTATTTTTGTGTAAATAATCACAACTAGAGTAGACCCATTTGAATCACAAAATTTACAAATGAGTTGACTCCCCAAATCACCATTGATTCAATGGGCCTACTCTAGTACAATTTACTATACCAAATAACAAGGTTTCAGTCGATGGGTAACAAATCATAAACAAATAACTACCTCAAAAGATAATTTTATTATAATTATGCCAAAGATTACAAATTCCCTAGAAATTCATGCTTGTATATTTTGTTAAGTACAAATGGGAATTTAATACAGAAAACTGGATTCCAGATTTTTCTCAATCAGACAAGTATGTTGTTTGAATCAACTTCCAACTGGAGCCAATGCACATTTTCATGCCAAAAAGCCATCTTCTCCCAAGTTTTCTCATATACACAGCTTTTAGTCTAACAACATATCCTAGACATCTTTTCTTCTCTGGCCACCATCATATTTCAATACCATCCAAAATGTCATGACACTTTGTGAGAAACTCCAGAACTACTATAAATACTCTAGTTATTATTGTAACTAAAACAATACACAGTTATAACCAATGCTACACCATCCAAATAATGTCAAGGTAATTTGCAGCTACTAATACCATCTCTGATCTCTGGCACTGTAACAAAATATAGAGAATTAAAAGAAAAATCAACACCAGCTGAATTTTGTATGTTTTACAGGGGGAAATGGGCTAATTTAACTTTTTAAATGAAATCCTTTTGATTCATAAAATCTTGTACTGCACACAATTACAAATGACTAGCTTGGTCTACAGACATACCTCAGTTGTATTTGCTTCCGCTTCTGCAGTTCTTGATTTCTAAGTTCCTCTAGGCGTCTCAATTCCTCCTGACGCCTCATAAGATCTGTTAAAATTAACAGCACTAGTTATCAATTATCATTTTAACAAAAACAAGAATACGTCTGAAAATACAGACTACCAGAATAACCCACAGTACTAAGCTATCTGAATTTCAGAAGTATCTTTTAATTAACTATAATTTATACCCAATTACTACTGCATTTCATCTCCCAAAAATAGTAGCTACAAGTTTGCCACTTTGAATTCTTTAGAAAAGATAATCTATGATAGCATAACAACGAATTTCTAATTCTAGTAAGTAACTAATAAAAGGCTAAAAACTTTCCTTGTATGGAACCCATCATTTGTGGGTCATGAGGTAGAAGACAAACTGTGTTTCTTGGCTAAAAGAAGCTAAAATGTCCTGTCAAGTGCCATACTACAGTAAGCTCTTGTACTGGCCAACATGCTTGGTGAATCTCTCTGCTTGTGGCATATATAATTGTAAAATGTAAAATAAAATTCAGAAAGACCCTGGACATAGATTTCCTATTGTAACACAGAGGGTTTACTAGACAATTTCCAATACTCTTTCAGTTTAAGCAATAAATGAATTGTACAGAATACCTTGTCTCATCAGCATTAACTGATGCTCATGACGAGCTGCTTCCATTTCTGCCTCCAGTTTCTCCTTAGCTTCCCTAATGTTTCTATCAACTTGTTCCCGCTGTTGCTTTTCCATTTCATCAAGAGCCTTCCATCGTGAAGCATACTCAAATTCAAACGTTCCAGGTTGGGCAAAACGTGGTGGCTGTTCTCTTTCCCTAACAGGACAACACATTTCACATGAATAGAAATCCTGTATATGAATGCATCAGACATATGCAAACAATTAAACTGCAACTCCTCTTTGTGTGTTTCTATTTATTTCACTGGTGATTTAGAAATCAAACAGGATTTGATGGCATCAGTTCTGTGTGTTTATCACAGCTGCACAAAGCAGAAATGGGTGTGGAAAGCCTTGAAAACAAAGCCTCATAAACATGAGGCGTGTAAAGTTTTTCTTTTGCTAAAAGCTTGCCAAACCTGAACATACATTTCTAATTTCTTATCCTCTAGTCAAGAAGGACCCTAAATGAGCAAACAAGGAAGGCAGGAATGAACAGAAGTCATCCTCAGCAACTGCCATCTCTTTCTGAACAGAACAGAAAAACCAATCCCGACTGAACCCACACAATCTTGAATGAAAAGGCATGCAGTAGCAGCAGCATATCAGTGTCCAGGCTGAAAAAGGATAAGCTAATATGCCATTAATGGAAGGGAACTCACCTTGCCACAAACTTGGAACTGACCCTATCTCTTTGTTTCTAATCCAAGATGTTTCTAAAAGATGTAATTGCACAGGGAATGCTGGACCTTTTGCTCATATTTACCCACCAGTTCTCACTTTTTTATTGGCACAAAGACAGCATTTCAGTCATGCCTGGACTTTCCTTCTTGCCATATTCTGTGATACAGTATTCTACCAATCCATTTGAAATAAAACATACAGTACAATGTTTTCTCATATTGCTCTTACTAATACTAGCAGTAATGCTTTTAAATAAATTTTCATTTCTTTTAATTAATGTTTTCTTCCTTTGTTACTTCTCTTTAGTTTATAATATGCTACAGTATGAATGAAAACTTACTTATGATATTGTTGTGTTTTTTGCATTAGTTTTTCAGGCAGCCCATCCTCATCATCAAATTGCTCCATTGGTTCTACAATAACAGGTCGAGGAGTTCTAAAAACACATATATACACACACATTGTTAACAGATTAGCCACAATGCTGTAAAACAAAATATACAACATTAATGTTAATACATACAACAAACATCACAGTTTAGTACAGTTTTTCCGGTGGAACAGTTTACACTACACCAAGACTGTTCACAGCACACAACAAAAAGAGTTACTGATTGCATACTACTGAAATTAAAACACAAAAAACAAAATAGATAAAAATGAATAGGCTCAGTCAGTTCTATGACTGTACATATTTAAAAATCTTATCAACATAGACATTTCTCTTCTATCTGTCAAACAACACTAATAGGGACATAGTATACTCCTATATTCCCAATCCTTCCTTTTTAAGAGTTGAGGAAGCACAAGTAAGATAACTCTTTGCTCACTAGAATGTACAATTTCTGTGTATGACTGAGGCAAGCAAGTACGAACTCAAAGTCAACACAAAATGGTCAAGACCATCAAATAAGCTATGTACAGCATGTCATTTTTTCTAAAATAATAACATTTATGATACAAGTGAAATTCAAAAACATGCCAGCCATAGTGGGTGTGGAGTGGGCAGAAGCCTCCTATGCTGGCTCATCTCAGATCCATTGGCAAAACTGAGTCTGCTAGCAGAACTGCGATATTTATTGAGACTAGCTAGCAGAATAGACCAAAAAAAGAGGGCAGCAAAGGGAAAGAAAGAGAGAATCTAAGTTATTACAAAGCTAAATTTTTCTCATAGTAGGCCTAGCCACTATGCTGGCATGACGTTAGACCCATTCTAGATAACTTTATATACAATTTTTCCGGGGGGGGTGTGTGTGTTAATTTTTCCCTGTTTTTTTCTGGAAAAAATGGAAATTTTCAGAAATTTTCTCTCTAGTTGTTATTATATGCCATCAAGTTGCTTCCAACATATGGTAAACTTAAGAATTTAATAACAATAGAACTTTCTGGAGGTCAAGAATCCCACAATGGTCTCGCAAACGCTGTGGCTTCCTTTCTTGAGTCTTAAAATCATGACGTTGGAAGGGGCCTATAAGGAGATTGAGTCCAATCCCCTTCTCAATAAATGAATCCAAATCAAAGTATATTTTACAGATGGCTGCCCAATTTTCTCTTGAAAGCCTCCAATTTTGGAGCACTTGCCACCTCCCAAGGTCACTGGTTCCACTGTCATACTGCTCTAACAGTTACGAAGAGTAGACATGGTCTAGAGGGGCGGGGTAAAAATCAAATAAATAAATAAATAAATTTTCCTAATATTTAGCCTAAATCTGGTTTCCTGTCACTTGAGCCCATCGTTGCATGTCCTACATTCTGGGATGATCGAAAACAGATTCTGCCCCTCCTCTGTATGACTACTTGCTATCGGATCTCCCCTTAGCCATTTTTTCTCAAGGCTAAACACACCCAGTTCTTTCAGCCTTTCTTCATAAGGCTTTGTTTCCAATCCCATGATCATCCTTGTTGCCCTCCTCTGAACTTGCTCCAGTATGTACGCATCCTTCTTAAAGTATGGTGTCCAGAACTGAACACTGTACAGTGGTGCCTCGCATAATGGGCACCCCGTTTAACGATGAATCTGCATAGCGACAATGTTTTTGCGATCGCTTTTGCGATCGCATAACGATGTTTCCTATGGGGGGAATCGCTTTGCAATGATCGGTAAGCTGTTTCGCTTACCAATTTTCGCACAGCGATTTCCCCCCAGCTGATCAGCGGTTCCAAAATGGCCGCCGGGTAAAACAAGGACGGATTCCTCGCTTACCAGGCAGCTAAAATGGCTGCTGTATGGAGGATTTTCGCTTAAAAGGTAAGTTTTAAGCCCATAGGAACGCATTGAAGGGGTTTCAATGCATTCCTATGGGCTTTTTAATTTCGCATTGTGACGAATCCGCATAGCAACGATTTTTGCTGCACGGATTATTGTCGCTGTGCGGGGAACCACTTGTACTCAAGCTGAGGTCTAACAAGTGCTGAATAGAGGGGTACTAGTACCTCACCAGATTTGGAGATTATACTTCTGTTAGATGGCTCATATTCAGCTTTTGTTCTATAACAATTCCAATATTGTTTTCACTCATAGAATTAAGTAACCTCCATTTTATAATCCCCCCTACAGAACTTTGCACATCCCTGTTAAATTTCATTTTGTTTTTTTCAGCCCAGTGCTCAAGCCTACTAATACCTTTTTTATTTTGTTTCTGTGTTCCTGGGTATTAGCTATTCCACCCAGTTTTGTGTCATCTGCAATTCTGAAATGCATTCCCTGGACCTCTCAACCAAGCCATGAATACAAATGTTGAAGAGCACTGGGCCCAGGACTGAGCCTTGTGGTACCCCACTTGTTACCTCTTCCCAGCTTGAGATGGAGCCATTGATAAGCACACTTCGAGTACGATTCTGTAACCAACTGTGTACCCACCTAACACTTGTTCTATCCAGCCCACAACTAGTCCCATGGTATACTGCTAATCAGAATATTATGAGGCACTGTCAAAAGCTTTGCTGAAGTCAGGATATATTACATCTACAGTATTCCCACCATCTACCAAGGAGGATCAAAAAATGAGACAAGATTAGTCTTGTAGGATTTTTCTTGACAAATCCATGTTGGTTTCTAGTTATTACTGCACTATGTTTAAAGTGCTTGCAAAGCAACCGCTTTATAATCTGCTCCAGAATTTTCCCTGGGATTAATGTCAGGCAAACAAGTCTGTAATTCCCAGGCTCCTCCTTTTTGAAGATACAAACGTTAGCCCTCTTTCAATCATCTGGCATTTCATCCATCTTTCATGATTTCAAGAAAATAAAAAGAACACTGTTTGCTCTAAGGTGCGTGCCTGCATAACTCCACTTCCCTCTGCACAGCTTTCTTTCTCCTCTGGCACGTCGATTATTTTTAGCCCCTTTGGTTATAGTTGCCATACCTTGGATATGAGGGGCCAGAGTCACATACACATGCAGGGGCTAAATCGTTCGTGAGAGAGGCAGAGCATCGCCCAGCAGGGCTGAAAATTAGAGGGTACATTGAATAAGACAGTGGAGCCAATCCATTTCCTGTTTTATTCTCCTTTTTGCCTCCAGCCTCAAACCTTTCTGATTCTTTCCAAACCACTTCTGAACCACCTCAAAAAACCCGAAAGGGTTCAGCACACTCTGAACTAAATTGGTGGAACTTAGTCTTAAAAAGGCTTACAATGTATAGTCTCTATTCAAATTTCCAATCAGTCCAACATTCTATTATAGTCCCAACTTGAATAAATTTACTTTTATATTCAGCAACTGATGCAATGTATCTACTGTACTCTAGCTGGGACTATCAGTTGGATACCAACTTAGTTAATATTACATGCATACCAGAAAGTTATTATACATTTTTATTTAGGAAGTGAGTAAATAATTCAAAGTTTCACAATAGTACACTTGCTGTTGATATGTGCTGCTGCTTTTAAATATAAATTAATGACTTCCAAATGTTCTAATGATTAATAGTTATGTTCAAGTATTCCAAACTAAAGGCTATGGCTTCTTTTATTGAATTAATTCCTCATATAGGTCTTCCTCTATTTCTAAAACTTCAGCTTTTCCTAGTGTTATAATCATTTCAGCTATACATTACATGTAAATCGCACGTAAATCAATGGTTTTATTTTTAATTACTGTAGTCTTCTATATATCTCCTTGATTCAAAATCAGTCTACCAACAGAATGATAATTAGGGATGGGATTTTCATAATTCTTGGATTTTTAGTCCCAGACATTGCTCAGAGTCCTTGACACAAGGGATTGGGACTAGAGCAAGAGAAACTGGAAGGCAAAAAAATTGTTTTTCTGCCAACATTGTCTGGTTTACTCCATGTGATTTGTCTGGAAACCAGGAAATGGCCCTTCAATTGTACTGCTTCCTGGGAGTTGTTTCACTGTTCCATAAGAGGGCAGCTAAGAAGTTCATTTATAGACCTACAGTAATAGGTAGCAAAACTACCATATGCACAGACTACTGGTACAATTCCCCATAAACAGTGTGAAAATGGGGCATTCCCTTCTGCTCCCCAGCTAATGAATGTAGAGAAAACACAATATTGAGGTAGAAGGACATCTCTTTCATCTTTAGGTTTATCTTCTCCCAGTCCCAGAAGTCTACCTGTGAGATTCTAGGTAAGATATCTAATCTAGTTGTGATTTGTCAGTGGATTTCATAGTTGGAACAGTTTACCTTCTTTTTTGGAGAAAGTGGCAAAGAAACTAGGGAAACTAACTGGGAGATTCTGGGATTGTAGTCCCCACACAAAGAAAAATTTCCAAGACCCCATACACAACTGGAAACCTTACGGCTTTCTGTGGGAGCCATTGTCAGGAGAAAGGCAGCACAGGAATGCCATAAATAAAATAATAATAATTTGAAAAGAATTGTCTGAAAATCATTGTCGCTTGTATTGGGACTATCAGTAGCAATTTTCAGGCATTAAAGGATTCCCCCTTTCTATCCTGTGCATTATTCCTCTAAAATACATATTTAAAAAACAAAATAATTAACTGGCATCAAATAAAAAAAACAGGACTCTACAAAATAACAAGCAAATAGTATGATTTTATTGTTTCCCACAGATGTAATTGACCTAACACATTCACATAAAGTATACTCAGGTGAGAGTAGGTAGAAAGATGAGAATGGAGTTGCACAATGTCAGGTTAATCTAACTAGACTATGCTTCAGACAGATGTCTTCAACATTTCTGTCCAGTTTCATACATTTAACTTTCTTCTATCAACAACAGAAACATTAAATTAAAATACTCTGACTGGAACATATGACATTCCCTGTAAAGTTCCCTTCAAAAAAATTGCCACACCAAGTCATTTTAGAATAAATCAATAACAATTCTACACAACTGAGCTGCTCAATAAATGTATGAACAAGTAATGCAACCCTTTAGGTCTACAGTACAAAATTGCAAATTACTTGACTGTTGTTTGCTTGAAGAGGTGAGGAAAATGGATTATCATCAAAAACTGCCTGTCTGCTTGACTTTTTTAGTGATTCAATAAAGTTATCACCTGCTCTCACATCAGTATTGTTTTTGGGTGTGGGGAACCATGCAGCCTTCTTACTTTATTCAAAAACTGCATTCACACAACATATTCTATATAACTGTTTAAAATTATAACTATATTACACCCAGGCATTTCTCAAGGATTGTTATAAAGTTAAATATATGATACGCATAGGAAAGCAAGCTACCCGTTATTGTCTACTTCTGCCAGGAATTAGACAAGAGTACCAAACAGCAATACATTTGACAGCTGAAATGGTGCTGCCCACATCTCAAGAATTCCTTAGGAGTTACAATGTCTTACAGCACTGGTTCTTAACTTTGGGTTACTCAGGAGTTTTGGACTGCAACTCCCAGAAGCCTTCACCACCAGCTGTCCTGACTGGGGTTTCTGGGAGTTGCAGTTCAAAAGCATCCGAGTAACAAAGATTAAGAACCACTGTCTTACAGGATGAGAAGAACAAAGAAAGAATGTTCGCTTCACTCCATCTACGAAAATATTTTATCGAAGTGGTCAAAGCAACTTTTAAATACACAACTGAGACACAGAACAAGAAACCCATTCTAAATAATAGATTGCATGCTGGACTTAGACGTCATTTTGAAAAATAGTTTGAAAAATAGACTTACGTTGTTAGCAAGAATGCGCCATCACTGCATCGTTCCAGAGCTTTACGAGCTGGAGGTTTAGCAGCAAATTCTACAAAGCCTTTTCCTGTGGCTCTACCACGATCATCAACAATAGCAACAGCTCTTTCCACGGGGCCAAACTGAGAAAAAGCTTGTTCCAGAAGCTCATTGGAAACAACAGGTGAAAGATTCTTGACTGTTAAAGCAGCTCCATGGGTAGCAAATCGAATTCGGAGAGGTCTGCTCTTCAAAATTGTTCCATCAAGTTCTGCCTTAGCTATTTCCGCCAGAGTTCTAGATTCCTTTCAAGAAAAATACACATAGCATAGTTGAATACAGAATGTAAGCAATATATCATTTAACCATCCATGCACTTACTATCATAAAGAACCCATAATCAAGTTTCAACAATTCTTCTTGCCACCACTCTCAGCAAGTACAGTGGTGCTTTGCTAGACGATTACCTCGCAAAATGGTTAATTTGCAAGACGATGGGTTTTTGCTATTGCTATAGCGCTTTGCAAAATGGTTTTCCCTATGGGCAATTTTCACTAGACGATGTTTCAGTCCGTGCTTTGCAAGACGGTTTTTTTTGGGGGGGACCGTTTTCCACAGGACGATTTTGACAGCTGAGTCCACGCTTTGCAAAACTGTTTTTTAAGGGATGGTTTTTCGCAAGACAGCGATTTTGACAGCTGGGTCCATGTTTCGCAAAAAGGTTTCTCTATGGGCGATTTTCGCAAGACGACGATTTCCCCCACTGGAATACATTAAATGGATTTCAATGCATTCCAATGGGGAACCGCATTTCACAAGACTATGTTTTCACAAGACAGCGATTTTCGCTGAATGAATTAACATCGTCTTGCAAGGCACCACTACATGAGGAATGACCAGCATTTCCCCCAATTCTGAAGCTGTAGCAGGGGACAGGAATCATTTTCACAAGAAAAAAAATTCCTCTCCTTTCCCCAGACTGAAATTTACACTGATGGTTGAGAGTCAACTGGCAGCTATAGAGGGTCAAGCATATAACACATCCTTTCCCACTCTACAGCTTGCGGTTTGGAACCATCAGGAATATGATCATACCTCTAAGCCATGTGCTGCACTCCACTCCTATGTTCTGCTTGGAAATCCTAGCAATCATAATTTTTGGCATGCCCAGGAAACTATAAGGCCCTAACTCCAGCAATTCTAAAAACAATCTCCAAAGACATCAATGAAACTGCAACTGCCTCAAAAGAAACATAAACAGTAATATATTATGATCTGCTGGACCAACCTACAACAACAAAACCTCCCACATCTCTTCAAGGAAGCTCCATTATCATAGCATACAATATCCAGCAGTCTTCCAGGCATTCTGTTGATACAAGAGGTAAACAGAGCTGGGGAGGTGGCATTATGAGGTAGTATGTAATGGCTTGACTACAGACAAAATACTTAGATAAAAATGCCACATAAACTAGAAAAAAGTGATCTCTGTTCTTTTTGAAATAAAATGCTCAGTACCAGCCATATGTTTGAGTTATTTAGTCTCTATAAGAACAAAGTAATGAATACAAGGTGAGGGAGCTTTCCACAGAGTACTTCATAGCACAAGAGACTGGGAAACTAGGGCATTACTACACTGTATGTACACAAGTGAATTTTTGTTCTGCAGATGTAAAAGGCACAGGAATCAAGTCCATAATTCAATTTTATAGACAACAGTTCTGTCTTTGAGCAAATCTCAGAAGACTGATCTATATTTTAAAATATAGTTTATCTGAAGGACCGTTTGATCTGAGTCCAAAATAAAGAAAGAAAATAAGTAACAGCCAGGCCCCATCCACAGCTAAGCAAACTAAGCAGATGCATCAGCCATTTAAGTTCTAGTTATCCAAACTATGCTAATCTATCTTAATTTGTATTATTATTTCTAAGGTTACCTATATGCATACATATAAACCGACACATGAATTTTTACATAAATGTGTGTCATCCATAAGTGGCCAAAAACAAAGACTGGTACATCCACTGACACTGTCTACCAAAGAGAGACGATAGTCCCTGGATGTAATAATGGGTATCAGTATTTTATTCAAAGAGTCCAATGCATTTCGGCTAATATATTTTCAGCCTTCTTCAGGGGCACTAATATTGAATCTGACTCTGAGGATTTTTTAGGGGCAGTTTCCCACACTTTTTCGAATAAATGGACTTATAAATGGATTAATCCCCCCGAAGAAGGCTGAAAATATATTAGCTGAATAGTGTTGGGCTCTTATCATTGAATAAAATACTGACACCCATTTTTACATCCTGGGACTATCGTCTCTCTTCACTAGACAGCATCCATAAGCAGCCACCATAACACTGGGATCAATAAAAAAGATCACCTATACAGTGGGGCTTCAACTTACGACCATAATCCCTTCCAGAAGATGGACGTAACTCAAAATGGCCGTAAGTTGAAACACCATCTCCCATAAGAGTGCATTGAAATGCAATTAATTGGTTCCAGCCAAAGAAAAAAAACACCAAAGGAAAAAAAATCACTGCAAGACTTATTGGAAACGCGATTAATCTCTTCCAGCCAAATAGAAAAGAAAAAAAGAAAAGCAAACAAACGTTCAAGACCCATTGGAAATGCACAGAAAACAAACGGAGCAGGTCAGAAATGCACAGAGAACAAAGGGGGCAGGTCAAAAATGCAAAGACAGCAAAGGAAAAAGCAAGGGAAGCATGCAAGACCCATCGGAAATGGGGGAAACCCCAAAAGCAACCAAACCCCCCCAAGACCCATTGGAAATGGGGGGATACAAAAAAACAAACAAACCCCAAGACCCATCAGAAATGGGGAAAAACCCAAAAGCAACCAAACCCCCCAAGACCCATTGGAAATGGGGGGAACAAAATCAAACAAACCCCCAAGACCCATCACAGCACAGAAATATAACCCCTCCCAACTCAAAACCACGCTGCAAAAACACCCAGGTTTTAAAAAGCAGAAAACTGCACCTTACCTTACCATGCAGCCCAAAGCCTCCCTGCAAACACATACACACACTCTCAGAAGCAGAAGGAGACAGTTCCAAGCCTCCGACAACGACAACGCACTCTCTTTAACTGCTGGGACGAAAGAGCTACAAAGAAGCTGCCTCGTTGCCACCTACAGTTAGAAATTTGAATTTTCCACCCTTTTCTGTTCGTAGATGGAAGCTCTGGTCGCAAGTAGAAGCAAAATTTTGCAGCCGGAGCTGGTCGTAACTTGAAATGGTCATAAGTAGGGACGTTTGTAAGTCGAGGCACCACCATATTAAGAAAGGGCTGATGTTTCTATGAAAAGATATTCCACAGCTAGCTTTGATATCCCGGAGCAAGGAAGAACAGCCAACTGCAAAAATATGACTGATAACAAAGCAAATGGCAACCAGACAGGAGAGGCTTTTTACAGGTATTACCAGCCATACACTTTCTACTGTCCAGCTGTGAAGTGCTGTAATGTCTCCATACAAAAAAAAAAAAAAACAACAACAACAACAACAACAACCAGGGACAAGAAAACATGAGGACTGCAATGTTTATTGATATGCACTGTTAAGTCATTTCCAACCTATGACTACCATAATGGAATAATGCCCATCCAACTGTCTTATCATTAACAGCTCAGTTTTTGCAAAGTAAAAGCTGTGAGTTTCTGCTATCTTCAACATTCCCCAGGATTATCGTCTTTTCCTGTGAATCTTGCCTTCTCATCATATGTCATAAGTACAATATTCTCAGCTTCAACATTTTGGCTTCTAGCAAGAGTGCAGGCTTGATTTCATCTTGAAACCACTTATATGATTTTCTGGGAGTACTGTACATGGTATACACAAAATTCACCTCCAACATCCTGCAAACTTTTGTCACTGTCCAACTTTCATATCCATACATAGTAACCACTCATTCCACAATATAGATATTATCAGCCTTGTTCTGCAGTGATACAACCTTATACTGTACTTAAATCCTCTAGTTCCTTGGTTACTGTCCTATTCTTTGGATTCCTTGACTGCTGCTGTTATTTGCTATCAAGAACCTTTCCAACGTAAGGTTATCCTATGAATTAGCAACCTCCAATAGTTCTATCATTAATGGCCTCTCAGGTCTTGCAAATTCAAAGCTTTGGCTTCCTGCTACCTTCAACATTTCTCAATGCTGTATTTGCCAGTGAATCTTGTCTTCTCATGATACGCCCAAAGTACCATTGCTTCCATATAGTCATTTTCACCTCTAGGAATATTTGACCCATTACTTGATCTAGCATCTACTTATAAGCAGCATTTCCCTTCATGAGCCTGCTCAGGTTTTTAAATCATCAGCGGATCATCTCTTGGTCCCACCTTCCTTACAGGTGTGTTTGGTAAGCACACAAACCTTCTCTGTTGCAGTTGCCAAGCTATAGAACTTTCTCTCGCTGAAGGCAAAGCTGGTCCCCTCTTTACTGTTCTTTCAGAAGTTAAGACCTTTTGCTTCAAGTATGCTAATGCCTAAGAGAAAATACTTAAAAACAGGGGCTGATGTGCTATTTGTTTTAGGGTAGCTTTTTAAAAAATAAATGCATTTCTATAAAAGTTTTAAACTGTTTTAATCTACTAATACTTAATTTCATATTTGGTTATTTCTTTTTTAATATTCTAGTAAATTTGTTTGCTATATTGTTTTTAATATTGCTTGCTTTAATACTGTGAGCCGTCTTGAGCCCTCTGGAGGAGAAAGGCAGAATATAAATATTCTACCGTAAATAAATAAGAATTTCTGTCAGTCTATAAAACTATCCTGCAGCACCACATTTTGAACTAACTAATTGTTTCTAAGTGCTCTTCCTTGTCCAGCTTTTACATTCACACATTATAATAAGAAACATCATAGTTGAGATTACCATAGCTATAATCCTCAGCAACACTTAAAGGGATTTTCTAGTCCCTATCTTCTGATTTCTCACGAGCAGTATCTGCTTTGATTTATGATTAAACCATAGTATTAAAAAAATTAACAATTTATTTATTCAGTGTCAATATTAAAGTTACTGTATATCAATCTTCTATAGTCATGACTGTGGTTTTCTGAATGATGAAAACTATTTTTCTGCTTCTGGAATGTCTTCTTTCACATTCCTTAAAGTCTCCTGTCCCTGCTGCTTTCTGCCATCAATGTAACATTATTTGTGCATCTCAGATACTATCTACAGTACATATCACGGAAACAATGTTTTCCCACAAAGTTTCATTCCTCCTTCATCATAGTTTAATCCAACTTTCCATATGACATGTTCAGTACTGTATAAGACTAAAGAAACAGGAAGATAAAATGCATTCCTATCTGACATCTTTGCCTATGGAAAACCATTTAGCTTTTTCATAATCTGTCCCAACAGCCTCTTTCACAATCCTTATACTGTCATACATGCATATAAAATGCTTTCAGTCAGTTATTTCTTTGTTTCCATATTTGTTGCCATATTCTTCTCAGAATCTGGACGGATTCTGCCTCAGTACCTTAGAACAATTCTGCTTGTGCTGAATCTAACTAAAGTGATGTATTTCTTCCCATTGCTTTGACAACAGCTTCAACTTTAGTTTTTAAAACTGCTGGTTCTTCATAATGATTCTTGTTCAAGAGACTGTCTTCCTTATCTCTCTTCTGTACAGTTTCACCAGTTTTCATCTTCTCTTTAATTTATCTTGACCAAATTGCCTGCACCCTTTTTGATGTTTCAAAATCCCTAATCTGATTTATCCTTCCTTTTGGTTTCTTGGTTCTCATGGGACAGATCTCTCAATGCTTGCTTTTTTTTAAATTGCCCTCCTCTATTATTATAATAGTTCCCCTTATCCTTCTTACTCAGTACTAAGGTGCTGCCAAGAAATATGGCACTGCATTAACTAGCAGCAATTTGCCACCATCATGTATGCCACTGCCCTTACTCTAGCATAAATAATCAATGGGATTCTGGCCATAGTCATTTAGAAGGCCATCCTAGTACAACAAATGGTTGCCCAAGTTCCAAACTAGGAGCTGTGGTCACCAGACACCCAAATGAGAATATGGAACAAGTGAAGCGCCAAACAGCAGCCTGATTAAAACAGTCAAGTGTAGGGACAATTGGGAGCCGCCCTCATCCTCTTTTCTCAGGAACAGAGCCAAACCTTTTTCACATTTTAACCACATTCCTGCTGAAGGCTTTGTCTGGCATCGTTTACATACGTAGAATTTATTGAAATAGTACACAGGCTAGCGAGTAAGCCGCCTAAAATAAATACCATTTCAGTGTTCAATTCGCCAGCATTATATATCCCCTGCACCACAGAATTTCGTAACATTAATATACTGTAAAGAATAAAAGGGAGTGCGTTGGTCTGTGAAACACACGACGGAGTTCCCGCGTAAAAAGACTCATAGAGCAGTCCTTGTCACGCGGAGATCAGCTTCCTCGCGCGCGCACCGCGTGCATGTGAGGGGCGGGGGGGGGTTGCTCTCGCCTTCGCACGGGGGGGCGGGTTCCGCAGGCTCGTTCGCCTGCGCTGGCCAATGCAGAATGAATCTCCCGGGAGGAAGGATTATCTCATAGCCTGCTGCACAAGGGTTTGAAAAGGTGGGGGGAAAGGATGAGAAAACCGTTCCTGCAACGAGCCACGATGCGGAAAGGATCCCTTTTCTCGGCACCTGTCCCTTCTCTCTCTCTCTCTCTCTCTCTCTCTCTCTCTCTCTCACACACACACACACACACTTTCCTATAAATGTAAATAAAGGCCTCGAAGGGTTCCTCACCAGGCGGATGAAGCCGAAACCTCGGTCCCGATTAATAAAGACCTCGCTGGGCTCCCCGTAGCGCTCGAAAAGGCGCTTAAAGTCCTCCTCAGTGATGTCGGTGGGCAGATTCCCCACGAAGAGTCGGCACCGCTGCGTGTAGCTCTTCTCGCCGGGCTTGAGGAAGCTCTTGATGTCGACGGTGAAGCCTCCGCTCTGGTCCTCCTCCTCTTTCACCATCGCCATGGCTGCTTCGTTCTCCGGCGGCGGCTCCAGCCCCCTCAGCCCTTTCATGCTGCCGCCGCCCACCATACTCATCGGGGGAGCGGGCGCCGGCGAGCTGTTCTCAATCTTCACTTGCTTTAGGTTTCTACTAGCGGACATGACGCCGGTTTCCTGTCCTTATCTATCGAAGAGACTACCGGAGGGACAAGGAGAACAAAACGCACACAAGAGACCGAGCCTCCACCTCACGCGTCCTTGCTTCTTTCTGCTGCCAGGAAGAAAGGAAGGAGGAGGGGTGGGAAATCAAAGGCAAAATGGCGGCGAAAGCACTGCCCACTGTCGACTCGTAACGTCGCTGCTCCTGAGAAGCCCGGCCCCCTCCTCCCGCCTTGTTAATACGCATGCGCCTCAGATTTGACGGGGCAGCGCTTGCGGCGCAGGATCTCAGAGCGCTCGCGCAGGAACCTCCCGCCTAGGAAGAGGGAGGCGGAGTCAAGAGTAGCCGTCTCTACGCAGGATGGGGTCCTGATTTTACGGGTTGGAGACGCCCTGCCTACTAATAGGCGGGATTTCCATGCGACCAATTGCGTTATTTAATGTTATACAGTATATACAATATTTTGTGTTGAGTCCCAGGGTTATTTAGTCTTTACGTTTATTTGTATCGAAGAGTAAAAAATGGATTAGCTGCTTTGGGTCCTACATGTACCATGATAGAACTAGGGCGTTTCTGCTCCTCAAGAAGCCACAAAGTTGATTCTAGTTGTGGGTCTAGAAAGTGGGTGAGCAGTAGCCATGGAATACCCCTTCAACAAAGAAAAGAAATTTACTCATTCCCAAAATTCCATTTAGAGCGCCATTTAAAAAATTATCTAGAAGTCACAAGTATAACATCGTAAGAAGAACCACAATGGAGCAGACGAAGCTCTCATGTATCCAAGTGTTAGGTTTTTATGATGGCCATTTCTCACATGTTAATGTTTAAAGTTAGAATTACTTAAGTTAAAGTTGCATATAAACAGTTTTGAATGGCTGTATTGTAGATGTCCTGGGCAGAGTGTGAGAGTGACTGGTGGTTGACTAGCAGAACGATAATTGGTAAATTGTGGGACTGTTGTCTCTGGGTCTGGTGGGAGAAAAGTACTGTACAGATATACAGTTGTGTTCAAAATTATTCAACCCCCAATGCTGTAAAGGGGTTTAGGGACTATAGTGTACATTTGGAATTGTATTCAGAATGAAATCCTACAAGGACGTTTTAAAGAACCAAATGCAACTAAAATAACATCAATTGTTTATGTAATACAGTAGTAAATGTTTCTTTTGTGGTTTCTTCATTGCCACAATTATTCAACCCCTTAAAGACTACCACTCTGAAGAAGAGAGGTTCATTCAGGTGTTTTCGATCAGGTATTGAAAACACCTGTGGATGTCACCGAGCACCAATCAAGCATAATAAGCACCAATTAGGCAGCTTTAAAATGACTGTGATACTCAGCTCCTTCTAGACATTTACTGGTGTGGTTACAAACATGGTGAAGTCAAGAGAATGGTCCAGGAAGACAAGAGAAGAGGTGATTTGTCTTCACAGGAAGGGCAATGGCTATAAGAAGATTGCAAAGAAGTTAAACATACCAAGAGACACCATAGGAAGCATCATTCACAAATTCAAGGCAAAGGGCACTGTTGAAATGCTACTTGGTCGTGGAAGAAAGAAGATGCTGACTTCGACTGCTGTGCGCTACCTAAAGCGTAGAGTGGTGAAAAGTCCCCGTGTGACTGCTGAGGAACTGAAAAAAGATTTGTCAGATGTGGGTATAGAAGTTTCAGCTCAGACAATAAGGCGCACACGGCGTAATGAAGGTCTCCATGCCAGAACCCCCAGGCGCACCCCCTTGCTGTCTCCCAAGAATAAGAAGAGTCGACTGCAGTATGCCAAAAGTCATGTGGGCAAACCACAAAAGTTGTGGGATAGTGTTCTGTGGACTGATGAAACAAAATTAGAACTGTTTGGGCCCATGGATCAACGCATATGACGAAAAGAACACCTTGCCTACTGTGAAGCATGGCGGAGGGTCAATAATGCTTTGGGGCTGTTTTGCTTCTGCAGGTACAGGGAAGCTTCAGCATGTACAAGGTACC
Source organism: Pogona vitticeps (assembly GCF_051106095.1). Taxonomy (NCBI): domain Eukaryota; kingdom Metazoa; phylum Chordata; class Lepidosauria; order Squamata; family Agamidae; genus Pogona; species Pogona vitticeps. The sequence goes on along the minus strand of NC_135785.1, from coordinate 243,910,058 downwards.
ATGAATTCTCTTCAGTACCAGGAGATATTGGATGAAAATGTGATGCAGTCCGTCACACACCTGAGGCTTGGGAGACATTGGACCTTTCAACAGGACAATGATCCCAAGCATACCTCCAAGTCCACTAGAGCATGGTTGCAGAGGAAAGGCTGGAACATTTTGGAGTGGCCATCGCAGTCACCAGACTTAAATCAGATTGAGAACCTCTGGTGGGACTTAAAGAAAGCAGTTGCAGTGCGCAAGCCTAAGAATTTGACTGAACTGGAGGCTTTTGCCCATGAAGAATGGGCGAAGATACCCGTAGATCGCTGCAAGACACTTGTGTCAAGCTATGCTTCACGTTTAAAAGCTGTTATAACTATAAAAGGATGTTGTACTAAGTACTAAGATTGAATGTCACTTGGGGGTTGAATAAAAACTAATAATGATGTGAGCACAGAAAAGACATTTGTGGTTATTTCATTATAAACTTAAGGTTATATTTCTCTGACCTACAAGTGCCTCTTTCATGTAAATGTAAGCAAGATGACTGAATGATCAAAATCAATGTCGAAATGGCCAAAACATTCAATTTCAGTGGGGGTTGAATAATTTTGAACACAACTGTAACTAGACCTAGAGAGAGACAGTAGTGAGAACCTGAGATATGACTTCAAGGAGAAATACCAGAAAGCCGAAAGAAGCAGTCTGTGGGCAAGTTTATGAAGAAAAGTCTGCCTGCAGTATTTATAATATCTAAAGAAGACTGAAATTGTGTGTAAGGAAGATAGAGAATTTGTAATATAATTATTTTGAACTATAAATCCTGATGAAAGATATTTGGCTCTTATTGTTGTTTTAACCCTTATCACTTATATCCAAGAATTTACCTTTTACTTGTTTACCTTTTACCTATTACCTATAAATAAAAGTCCTGTTTGGTTGTTGTGGGTTTTTCGGGCTCTTTGGCCTTGTTCTGGAGGTTGTTCTTCCTGACGTTTCACCAGTCTCTGTGGCTGGCATCTTCAGAGGACTGGAGTAAGAACTCTGTCCAGCGTGTTGCAAAAAGTCAAAGAACTCTAGCCAGCCACAAGGACCAGGGATCATTGCACAAAACAGACCAGCTAGACACCCAGCAACCACAGTGTCAGATAATCTCTCCCCCTTATCACAACAATACATCCACAACAAAAACACGCTGATCACCCTATCTTCAAAAAAGAGGACAAGAGCTGTTGAATACTCAACTATCCAACAAACAGCAACAGAGCATGGACAGAGTTCCTATTCCAGTCCTCAAGATGCCGGCCACAGGGACTGGCGAAACGTCAGGAAGAACAACCTCCAGAGCACAGCCAAAGAGCCCGAAAAACCCAAAACATCCATCAGATCCCGGCCGTGAAAGCCTCAAGAATAAAAAGTCTTGTTTGTTTGAACCAATCTCTCCTCATTATGGTAAGGCCGCACCTGGAGTACAGTATTGCATACAGTTCTGGTTCTCATCTCAAAAAAGACATATTGGAACTGGAAAAGGGGCAGAAAAGTGTCACTAAAATAATGACTAGGCTAGAGTACCTCCCTTATGAGGAAAGCTACAACTTTTGAGAAAAGGCGCCTAGGGGGGACATGTTTGAGATGTATAAAATTATGCAGAGGATGGAGAAAGTGGATACAGGGAAGCTCTTTTCCCTCTCATGCAATACCAGAACCAGGGGACATCCACTCAAATGGAGTGTTGGGCGAGTGAGAACAGACAAAAGAAATTATTTCTTTACCCAGTGTGTTGTTAGTCTGTGGAACCTCTTGCCACAGGGTGTGGTGATGGCATCTGGCCTAGATGCCTTTAAAAGGGGATTGGACAGATTTACAATATTTATTTTATATAGAACTCAGAATAGGGAAGCCAGGCTACTAACAAACTAAAATGCATCCGCATAAACTATTATTTACCACTGTAATTTATTTGGGTTGTGAAACCCTTTCACAAAATACCTGAAACATGTGGAATAGCAGCTTGGAATGAAGGAGGCTTTGGCTGATACAGTATAAAAGAAGCAACTTCAAAATACTTGGGAGGAAGCTTAATACCCTGCCTTGTGACCTAAGGAGTGGTGTCTAGGATTTTAGGCATTAAAAGGTTTGAGAAACTATATGAGTGATGCCTATTACCACCTGAGTAGTTTCAGACCCAGCTAGTGTAGAAATTAGTGGAAAGGTCAGCACCTCTTTGGGGCAGAATGACCAACCAGGTGCTTATGGGAAGCGCACAAACATAGTCATATTTTAACATTTTAAAAAATAATCCCTTTTTGTAGTTAACATAGTATGCTCTTGAAAACTAGTGCTCTGCCACAGAATATAGCATAGGTTGCAAATTTTACTAGCTTTAGTTTCTGAACTGAAGAAATTGCTATACAGGCTACCCACAAACACATTTCTTCACAACAGTACTATGAGGTAGGTTGGACTGATGGATGGTGGCTTGTTGAAAGCCAGACTGCAAATTTCATGATGGAATGGGGAATTTAACCTTTTTTCCCAGTCTGTGACCAGTGTTTTATCCACTACTGTATATAGCATGTTCCCTAGCAGATATTATATATGAGGGAGGTTAAAAAACTCACATATTTATGAGTCCATCAAGCCACACTAAATGAGCACCTGCATTAGCTGTTTTCAACAAAATTCTAAATGATATGAGAGAAGACTTAGCTTTGGAATAAGACACTTTTTATTGTAGACTATCCTGCTCAAGGATGCTAACATAAATTAAAAAGCAATATGTAGTTAAAATATAAACAGACATAAACACAGGCCGGCCAACAAGTGTGGCAATTAAAACCATACTCTGGGGGAGCAAAAATAGTTCATTTTAAAAGCAATTAAGAGACCTATTAAAACAAAAAGTTAATGTTAACAAAGTATGAGTTAAAAAGATCCAGTGCAAAGAATTCCTCACCCTGAGCCCTTTTCACATGATTCTACTTAATGTGAAAACCACAAATCAGATTATATCTAGGTAGGCTGTCTTGATTGGAGGTTAAAGACATTGTATTTGGTAGTTTCTTTCCTATTTAGATTTTCAGTGCTGCAAAATGATGCTGGTAGACTTCTGCTCAACTCTGTGTTTCTCAATATTTACATGACAACGAGTCTGGACACCTCCATATTGTAGTCAAGTGCCACCAGTGTTCTAACAGTACACAAACTTCCATCAGAATCAGATTAAACAGTGGAAGTGCTGAAGTAATGCCATAGATCAACCTTCAGCTGGATGAAGCCCAGTAAACTGAATCTTAACCCTTACACACGAGATCATACTGACAGGTGATTTATCTGACTAGACTGATAATATGCAGTCTGGCTCAAGCTTATATCTGCAGTTGATGGTGCTAATAATTCCAACATTATCCTTAAATTTCCAGGTTGCTTCTATAAAAGATGTGTATCTCAACAGCTGTGACTACTATGCCAACTGTGATCTCTTCTAGACCAAAATAGTTTGGCAACAATTTTCAGTGTGCTGACCTGTCAGCTAGACTGGTCAAATGCATTACACTTTTGGCTGTCATTGAAGACTTCCCAGAAATCTAGTTGGTACAAAATGTAGCTCCTGTGCTGCTGACTGAGACCTGGTATAGGTAATGCTGTTTGCTCCTTGCAAATTCCTAAATAGCTAAGGACATGCGTAATTAAAGGATACTGTACTATTTTTTCACATTAACCTACCCCAGCTGTGGGGTGCATCTGATGTTCCCCTGCATAGTACCCCAACTATCCAATCTCAAGCCAATAGCTTTTTATAAAAGATAATGGTGCTTTGTATATGGAATAATCTCTCCAGAAAAGGTTGCCTATAGTTAACCTTGTTTCTTTCAACGTTGTGCAAAGCCATTTTTATTTGATCAGGAATTTCAGATACAGTAGTTTAAGAAATGCTGTATGCTTTACAGTGCAACACTGATTAGTTTTACTATTTGTATTAAAGTAATTTCTATATTTTTGTCTTTTTTCTTTTCTTTTTAAATCATTTATTGGGTTTTTTATCACCAAAATTGCAGAGATGAATTATACCCTATGGATAATTCAGATCATCCCGTCAAGAGTTTGGAAGTTCAATTTTCCAGTGTGCCTCCTGTGAGTAAAGCCAGTCTGTGTGACCTTGAACAACTTGCATTCCCAGGATGCCCCTAGAAGAAGAGAATGGTAAACCACTTCTGAGTATTCTCTACCTGGAGAACCTTGAAAAAGGATCACCATAAGTCAGAATTGACTTGATGGCACATAATTATTATTAAGTCAGAAATTACTTGATGGCATATGATTATTATTAGGAACAGATAATTATTCATTCATAATTAATTATAATTCATTAATTCTAGAATGAATTACTTTAGCCAGTATCCTCTTCAATATCTATGCGTGTGCAGAATTCCCGTTGTAGAAACTGAACACAACGTGCACATCAACAAATGATTGTGGCACCCTCCTCAGCTGAAGTTCTGTGCATGTAAATATTAACAGAATACCTGCCCTTCATGTTTGAAAACAAGGAAGCATTTTTACAACTCATCAAGCAAACTTTGGTAAAAGTCTTGCATACATAATAGTTGTCCAAAATATCATTTTGCTTTGTAAAATTGCATAGTTGTAGACAGAGACAAGAATAGTTAAATTGTTCTCAAGCTACAGGATTTGCCATTAGCACTGTAAAATCTAATATAATTGATACATTTGTTTTCTTTGCATTTTATCCTCTGTGTACCTGAAATTGATCTCTTTTTTTAATGTACTGTACAAAATATGGAATACTAACCTACCTTTCATTACATGATTAAACTTTGAAGCACTCTGACATTAGAATAAATCAATACCCATAACACATATTATTGTACTTTTGGAAATTTAGAGAATAAAATTTCTGGAAATCTGCTGGAGTGGAGAAAGAAATAAAAACCCTGTAAAGAACTATTACTGCCCCCTAGTGGTATTGAAAGTTCTTAGCACTATCCTATAAGGCTCAGAGGTCCCCAACCAAGGGTTCTTCACCGGAATTCACATGTGGAATTAAGCTTGACTTCCAGCATTTCAGCAGTATAATGCCTTTTGTATCTCATATCCTGCTATGTGTCCTCAACACTGCTGTACAAGAGGGGAAAAAAACCTGGGCAACAACTGTCACAATTCTGAGGACACAGTTTCTAAAATCAATTTGTAATCTGTTGATACATTTGTACTGAAGTGCAGATTAATTTATATGGTATTGCATAATAACATTTATCAGCTTTTTAAAGATTGAAGATGAAACAGAATTAAAATAAAACCAGCTTTGGATGCAATGTATTTTGTTTATCTTCGTTTTTAAAGTGTTTTTTGAAATCTTTGTGAAACTTTTTTTTGGAACATTCACGTTTTTGTCTTTTTTTTAACTATATTTAATAAATTATAAAACATTCTCAGCCAATTGTGTAGGTTTTTGGCTAAAAGGTTTTGTAGTACTAAATCCAGGCTTTGCCTTGACCAGCTACCAGGATCTTTGATATCTTTGTTGGTGTGATGGCAATTCTGCCTTCTAGGGTTGGAAGTGCCTGACCTTCTGGATTTTAAGAAATCCCTGAAAGCATTTTTCAGTCAGAGCAGACTAAAGTGTTGGGAAGTCTCAAGGCCATGCAGGTTCCCCAGACATCATATTTGACTCTCCTGGGCTCACCCACTCCAGGGTAATGTGGCTCAGTAGCTAGAGAGGAATCTCCGGAACTTGGCATACTGTCACAGATAGAGGACTAGGACTTAGGAGGCCTAAGTTCGAATCCCCATTCAGCCATAGAAACCCACTGGTAGAGCCACTCCTCAAATACCCAGTTACCTTGAATGCCCTATTAGGGTCGCTATAAGTTAGCTGCTACTTGACGGCTCATAACAACAATATAACTTGCAGATACTTTGTTTTTAATATGGCTCCTACTTCCTTGATATTTTTATACATATTAAACTAGTCATCTAATATTTTCTATTGTTGTACATTATTGGGAACACCAATTTTCTTTGGCTTCCCAAATTTGGATTTAGGTATTATTATGGAGTTTTGAATTTTAGCTAAACCCCTATAATTGTGAAGCAAAAGTGCAGGGATTCACAGAGCAGAATACCTTCAAGTTCCCCAGAGCAGACAACTCCTTTTCTCATTAACTGGCATTTAGTCTCAATAACTCACTCTGAGCTATCGGTATGATAAAGAATAAAAAAACATGTTCTCTATTTATGGTTGTAACAAATCAAACTGACAAAGATGGCTGCCTTCAACAACAGACTTCAACTATAGAGAGAAAAAAGCACTGAGCAGAGAGGCGAGGCTCTCTTTGAATTCAGAGGCAGGGCGGAACTATTGGTTAGCACTGGATAGATTGACAATCACCCCAGCCCAGAAAGGTCCCTCCCAGCCATACCTTCACCAGGCAGCATGTGAGGTTGTAAAAACTCCAACAGTTCTTATGCAACTCTCTATGTGATGCTGTCTTCATTTGTTCATTTTCATATTTCTTCCATTGACTCTACTATTTCTTCTGTCATCCACTTTTTAAATTTGCATTTCTACTTTTGTGATTATAGTTGGCCACTTCTATTAATACAATATTACTTTAGAGCATTTATATCTGAACTATTAATCCCCTCATTATAAATTTAGGGTAGAATCCCAGCTAGTCAAGATGTCTGTGAACTAGCTGAGATGCTATAAGGCTAGCGTGAACTGAAATGCCTCCGAGTATGTGGATGTTAGAAATATTAGGAATATCTTGGCCCTTGTCAACATTTATGCTGGTATAGTGACTATGAGTCTAAGCTGAGAGAGGATTAAATCTGGTATGACTTTACTCCTTTGCTGGCTCTTCTTTGGCTGATGTCAGCTAACACAGCACTTGTGCTGGCAGATCCAGTTGTGTCAGCAGTTCTGAGATAACCAGTACAAGGGAGTTCTGCCAGCACAAAAGCCCTCTGCCAATTCCAAAGTCACTACAAGTGGCATATCTTTGGGTTTGGATTGCTCTGTCTGTTGGAGCTCTTTTGTTTACTTTCTGTGTTTTTCCTGATTCTATTTTTTAACATTTTCTTTAACTTGAAGAAAACTACAGCAATTATGGGTTTACTATCTAATTTAGACCAACTCTAGGATAAAATTGCGGACACTTAAAATTGTCTCAGTACATCGGATTAACTAGAAAATAATCTATTTGGTCCCTTACAATGTTGTTAATGCCATTTGATATTAATTTTTCTATGTACAGCCATGTGAAAAATAAAGTACACCCTCTTTCAATCCTATGGTTTCACGTATCAGGACATAATAAAAATCATCTGGTCCTTAGCAGCTCTGAAAATTGTGTAAATACAACTTCAGATTAACAACAACACATGACATATTACACAATGTCATTATTTATTTATTAATAAAAATAAAGCCAAAACAGAAAAGCCATGTGTGAAAAACTACACCTTATAATGTAATAGCTTGTAGAACCACCTTTCGCAGCAATAACTTGAAGTAATTGTTTTCTGTATGACTTTATCAGTCTCTCACATTGTTGTGGAAGAATTTTGGGCCACTCTTCTATAAAACATTGCTTCAGTTTATTGAAGTTTTGGGGCATTTGTTTATGCACAGCTTTCCCAAGGTCCTGCCATAGCATTTCAATAGGGTTGAGATACGGACTTTGACTCGGCCATTACAACACCTTGATTCTTTGGATCATTGTCCTGCTGCATGAGCAAATTTCAGTCAAACTTTAGCTGTCAGACAGATGGCTGCACATATGACTCTAGAATACAGTACTTTGGTATACAGAGGAGTTAACAGTTGACTCAATGACTGCAAGGTTCTCAGGTCCTGTGGCTGCAAAACAAACTCAAATCATCATCCCTCTACCACTGTGATTGACATTTGGTATGAGGTGTGTGTGCTGATATGCTGTGTTTAATTTTCGCCAAATGTGCTGTGCATTATGGCCAAACATCTCCGCTTTGGCCTCATTTGTCCAAAGGACATTGTTCCAGAACTTTTGTGCTTTGTCCACATGCAACAAAGCCATGTTGCCATGTTCTTTTTAGAGAGAAGAACCTTGGAAACCCTTCCAAACACACCATACTGTGTGAGGCTGGGAGTTCCTCAAGGGGAACTCCTCAGAGTGTACTGTCTGCCTCCTCGGCCGAAGATACTAAGGGACAGATATCCACCCTGGAGGAGGCCCTAAAGGGACTGCATTTGGAAGAGCAGGGGCAGGAGGACAAAAAGAAGAAGAAGCCACCAGACGGTGCCATTTTGGCGGAAAAGGGAGAGGAGACAAAAGGAAAGGAGAAGGGGGAAAGGGCCAGTGGGAGACATTTATTGGGTGCAGGAGGAAGAAGATGAAAGTAAAAGGGACTGGGTTTAAATAGTACAAGAAGACCCCTGGACAGGGGAGTGGACAGAGTTTAAAGTCCCTAGGGAATATGCTGAGAAAGAATGGAGGAGAAAAAGCTATAGAAAGCCACCTTACTGGGGTGAGATGGAAGAGAAAGAACAGAGGAGAAAGTTCAGAGAAGAGCAGCAGAGGAAGGCTCAGAGACGGGAGAACAAGCCATGTCCAGACCATCATGGGAAACCCCGTGGGACAAGTGTTAAAATATTTGTACAGATCAGGTCACTGAGAAATAAATTAAAAGTCTTGAACATATTCACACAGGAAAGCCTGAGTAGATAGAAACAAACTGTATGTAGGTCAGCCAAACACCAGCAGTTGATTTACTGGTAAGGTTTGAGGCTGCAGTTATTTATTATTTATTTATTTATTTAATTTATATCCCGCCTATCTAGTCGTGGTGGACTACTCTAGTTGCCACGGGCAGGTGTTTGCGATTGCAGTGGCTGCAGTCTGTATAAAAGTAACTCAGGCAGAACATTTTGCTACTCCACCTTGCTTATGGGGAGCCATGCTGGCAGTGGGTTCGTGAGTAACCAAGTCATTATGTATTATGTACATGCTGTTATGATGAAATTAAGCTCTTTCAATTAAATGTTAAATACAAAGTATTTTGCTAATTAAGTTTGCCCGTCAGAAGTTTTTGCATCCTGAGATAAGAAGACAAAGCACTGTCTTTCTGTCAGGTCTCTCTCTTTGTCTCCAGAAGGTGACACCTACGCTTATTTAGAGTTCACTGTTTATGTACACATAAGCAGAGTTTTTCAACAACAAGTCCATTCAGGCCAGGCTGAGACCAAATCCAGGCAAGAAAGTACTGTATGGGAACCACAGATGAGGTGGTTCTTCCACCCTCTCCATTAAGGTTAGCTGCAGGTGTACCTGATGAATCAGGCATTCCACAAAAGTCTTCAATTCTACCCCTATGCAATTAGAAGGGGATTTTATTAGGGTTTAATGAAAAGAAAAAAGTGTACTGCCCCTGAAGCAAGAGACAGAATGTGTTATAAAAGTTGGAGTAAACAAGTTGTCACAAAGTAAAGGATTTGTTAAAAACACACGGTGTTCCAGACTCCTCCATCAAGTGTGACGTAGATGAGGGAGAGAAGGGAATTACACAAGATCACATACTGTCATGAACTTTAAGATTGAACATGCTAATTGGGGCCTGTAGATGTAACTCTTTGTTGTTGTTTTAATTTCTATTAACATTGCATGGCCTGACCTTGGGATTAATTTGCTTGGATGTCCACTCCTGGGAAGATTGGCAAACGTTTTAAATCTTTTCTACTTCTGAATAATCTTCCTCACTGCAGAATGGTGGACTTTAAATTGTTTGGAAATGGCCTTATAACCCTTCCCAGATGGATAAGCAGCAACAACTGCTTCTTACTATGATTGCTGATGTGTTAACACACTGAATGCTCCAGACCAGCAAACTGCTAAAACATCAGCTTTTATAGAGGTGGTCACACTTGCTGATGATCACTCAAGGGCTTTTGGTTAGCAGCACCTGGCTGCTACTTAGCCTCTACATTCCTGTGGAAGCATTAAGGGTATACATAGTTTTTAACATATGGCTTTATTTTTGTAAAATAAATCATGATATGGTGAAATATGTCATGTGTCATTGTTCAGCTGAGGTTGTAGTTACCTAATTTTCAGACCTACTAAAGACCATATGATTTTTATTATATCCTGATACTGTACGTAAAACCATAGAATTAAAATAGGTTGTACTTTATTTTTCACATGACTGTATACAACCTCCTTTGTGGCATTTTGAATGCAGTGCTGGTGACCACATATTTATTCTCACCAAACTGTTTAATTTGTTCTCCATCTTACTTTCATGTTCCTAATCTGTACTATATTTTCCTACAAAATCTCCATAGGCTTCTATCTTAGCATTACAATCCTCCACTAAGAACTTTTAAGTATTAATTTCTGATATGTTTTATAACAACTTTTCTTTCTTAATTGAGGTCTTCTTTGCTTTCTTCATCTTTGGGGCATGTACAGTGTTGATGTCTCTGGGATTTGCATTTGGTTTAATAAGCATCACCCATTCAGGGTATGGGATGATATTTGTAATTGCTGCACTTACTTCTTTTATTACTATGATTGCAACTTTATAATGGTGATGGGAATATTATACATCTCTCCGATTATTACCATAATGATCAGTAATAAAAAGTAATTGTATTATGAGTCTTCTGAGATTATAACTCAGGCATTTAGATACATTACTGTACAGACAAAACACAGGCTTATTCAGATAGAATATTTGTTCCCCTACATATACTTGACCATGTGCTGATGCTGTCAATATTTTTCCACCTATTCTGATGATATGAAACTCAGACGGATATTGACAGTAACAGAGTGACAAATAATTAATAAATCCAGCATAAAATAGTATTTGAAATGTGTTCCTAAAGTTTTTTTTAAGGTCGGCATGAAAGACATCTAATTTCCAAAAGAGATTAAGAGTGCAGTGAACCTCTGATGAAAAGGGCTTAGATTGGAAGTCTCCAGTGTTAGTGTTAATCTATTTTTAAGCATACCACATATACATATAAACACCCCAAAATCCAGTACTGTATACAGAATGTTTAATTAGTTCCATAAACTTTTTAAATTAACTTTTTATTTATTCCTTGGAAAGATGCTGATTTCATAGAAGATAAATCGTGTTTTAATGAATGAATGTGCATAGAAACCTCTGAAACATCTGGGCCCAAACTGCACCAAATGGTACATAAAAAAAGGAAAGAACAAATGCTCCATCTGAATGAACCCATTGTGTGCCCAGTATTTATATGTACTTGGCTGATTTTAAGTACAACTAACTTTACTTAATGCAAATATCTGAATGTTCATCATTTCCATTCCTTTTAGTATGTGGATTTTGCATGTCTTGTGCATAGTTCAAAAAACTTATTTTCAGCATAGATATTTTTAGCACCCTTTGGCTTCTTACGGACCCATGATCTTTCTTTTCCAGAAACTGGGCTATTTAACTGCTGCTTGGTATTATTTGAGCTGACTGGAAAACTCAGTGAGTTGTAGCACCCAGTCAGAAGTTTGATTCCCCACAGCATTGCCCAAGAGAAGAGCCAGCCTGTGTAGTCTTGGATAAGCTACAAAGTCCCATGCTCCCAAAAGGAGGGGCTGGTAAACAAATTGTGTACTATATACCAAGGAAATCTTGGCAAGAGTTGCCATGGGTCTGAATAAGCTTGACAGCACATAATTATAATTAATTTATATTTAGTAAAGCTGAGACTTGTATCTATGCAACTCACAAAAGTTGACTCGGGGGTAACACCATTGATTATTAATGCCTGTAATAATAAGTTACAATAATGTAATTGATTTCTGATTATTATGCATTTTGACAGAGAAGCTTACAAACTTAAATTGTTCTTCTCCTTTTGTCCAGGTTCCTGGAGATCTGTTTCCCTCTCTTTGAAGTCTAAGCTGCATTCCTAAAATCTACGTTTTCTGTTATTAAAATGCTAGGAATTGAAGGATTGGTGGGGAAAAACAAATTAATATGAGGAGACACACTGTTGGTGCATCTCTGCTTAAATATCATAACACCACAGCAAAATTTTGGAAAGCATTCTGTATCAAAACATTGCAAGTGGTTAAGTTCTGCATTCTTACTCACGCAACCATTTTGCAGTTTGTAAAAATTAAAAAAAAATCTGTCACCTCATATTTATGGTAAAGTAAATATTTTTCTAACAAGTTTACCTCCAGAAGTCACTGAATATCAACTTCAACTTTCACAAAGAATGAATAACCCCATGGAAATATGCTTGTGTGTGTGACACTCCAACCACTGTCATTCCTGGCCAAGCACTAATTAGCATTTTTGCTCTACAGGATCATAGCCCTGGCAAAGAACAAGCTGCCAACACACAGAGACAGTTCAACAGAAACTCTCAGAGGAGAAACAGTATGTCCACTCACCATCATTGCAGTCTCAATCGGGAAGGGGAGCCAGAAGATGAGAAGTAGCAAAACACTCAGCACCACTCCCTCTTCTTTCCCACAAAGACCTACTATGCATCCAGAATCAGAGATTATGTGATCCAACCGTTGACTACTGCTTATTCTTTCAGCCTACTCTTGATCTCCACACAACTAAAGGATCTGCCCTACATCCTATTCTGTGCAGTAGATAGGTGAAAGCTATAATCAGCAGCACCTAGCCTTTTCTTTATGTTATGACAATGTATTTGTTCAAGCATGTTCCTGTACCCTTGCACACTCCATGGCTTATATGAACGAGGGGGAAATAGTTGTTGTGGGTTTTTCGGGCTCTTTGGCCGTGTTCTGAAGTGTGAACGGGCGGATAAAAGACAAGAAGAGAGGGTGAGCCATCCCCTCATATTATAAAAGAGGAAAAAGATAGAGAGGAGAGAGAGAGAGAGGTAGTGAAAGTTATAGAAAGGGCGAAAGAGCTGGAGGTGGGGAAAAGGGGGAGGAGTTAGGAAAGATGGTGTGAGGGTTCAAATTTTACCTCCTCTGGTTTCAATAGAGACACTGGGGACACTCGCTTTGGTAAATCATAACTATGTTTTATTGGAACATGTAACAGCAAGTCCGTATGTTCAAGCTCAACCTCTGCATTGTCTCTCATCGCCAACGGGTCCCGCGAGGGCATCCAAATGTCTTTATTAAAGGGGTTACAATTTAAGTCATTCTACGGTTCCCTTCACACACAGGTTACTGCTTTCCATCTCAGCAGCTTCTGTTTCAGGATTTAATAACAGGGTGATCTCTTCATTTCATCCCTCCGACTCATAAGGGTCATCCTCTCATTGTAGCAGGGCCTACGGTCCATCAGGTATCCCCTCCTCTGGGCTTCCTCCAGATGCCATAACTGATGTTCCTTTTCCTCCCTTTCTGCTGCCTCCTTTTCTTCCCTAAGCCTCCTGCGCCACTCTCTAGCTTCCGACTCGCCCCAGTAGGAAGGGCATTGCGGCAGCCCCCTTCTCCGTCTGTAATCATTTTCGTACCTAGGGACCCGCACCTTCTCTCCTTTTCCAGTCCATGGGTCTTTTATCCATATCATTTCCCAACCCCCTGGTATTACGTCCACCTCCCCTTTTATATCTCCCATTCCTGCCTCTACAACGGACCTCCCTCTTTCTCCTCTTCCCGCCGAGTCACTCCCAGTCTGAGTGGCCACTGTCATCTTTGACAGTTTCCACTGGTTATCAACTCCCCGCTGTATAGTCTCGACGGGTGGTCTGTCTGTGCCTCTTGTTCCTTTTTGAGGGAGGACGACACTCCGGCGAGAGCTTCTACGCTCTTGCCTTGTGTCTCACAGGCAGGCAGAAAGGGGGTAGATGTTTTCTTGACAACGAAGGAAGGGGAGAAATCAAGGGAAACAAGAAAGGTGGTAGTTTTAGAAGACAAATGGCAGGAGGAAGAAGGAGGACTAAAAGTGTTTAAGATACCTCAGAAGGGAGCAAGAAGAGATGGAAGTTGTGAGAACAAAGAATCAGATATAAAAGGGAGTGAAGCAAAATTGCCAATAGAAGGATTAGGACCCGAAGAATGGACGGTGCTGGTATATACTCTCAAGGACAGGGTCCCTGGAGGAAAGTAATCTGGCCAGGACCTCTCCAACCAAACTAGAAGCCACCCAAGGGAGACTGATCTCATCATCCTTGTTGCAGGACAATATGTGCTGTGAGGGGTGGCTGTTTGAGAAAGCCAAGAGACCAGAAACGATTCGGACATACTCCCCATTGAAGAAAGGAAGTTATGAAGAGACTGTACTGTTGTTATGAATAGATTTTCCTATTGGTGTTGGACATGCTGATCCCATAAAGGTGGTTGTTGAGAGACCTAAGTGTTCTATTAATAAAGAGTTTATTGTTAAAGAACCCTCTCTCTCGTTGTTTCCCGCCAAAACGAAGGAACTGTCAGACTCTGACAAGGAACCTGAACACATGAAGGTTGTTGTTCCTAACGTTTCACCAATCTCTCTGGCCGGCATCTTCAAAGGACAGGAGTCAGAACTCTGTCCATGCTCTGTGCTGAGGGGAAAATAGTCCTAACATGGAGCTTGAAATATAAGAATAGCAAAAACTGCTCTCTTCTTCTATTAAATCACTCTCATAGATACAAGAGTTATGTTACAACAGTGACAATGACACATTTATATCCCACCTTTTCTTTAATAAGCCCATGGAAACACATATTTTGTTCTTCCCACTTTATTCTCAGGATAACCCTGTAAGATAGGTCAAGCTGAGAGGGTGTGGCTGGACCAAGGTCACCAAGTGAGTTTCATAACCAAGTGAGGATCTGAGGTCATGTCCTAATCCAGTCCCCATTAAACACAATAAGATTTCTTTCCCCAAATATGGATTAATTGGACTGAACAAATAAGGTTTACTTAACTGGTGTGCTCTGGTCCATGGGGTCGTGAAGAGTCGGACACAACTAAACGACTAAACACACAACTGTGGACAAGTGCTGTTTGTAAACATTTACATCATCAAAGCTTATGTTCTTGGGGTTAATTTAAGTTCTTTTGCACCACTAATGATATGCTATACATTATGCTGCAGTGTTTAGTTGAGGTGGAAGTAAAGATACTAGAAGTTTGTATCAGTGCGCCTATGCTTTGACTGAGGATGGAGGGGTTTGATCTGTGGTTTGAATTTCCCTGCTTTGTGAGTAGATAGCTTTTTTGTTTTAAACTGATCTTGGTTGTTTGTTTCTTTGTTTTGTTTGTTTGTTTTGACTTTTTAAAGTTAATTGTAGTCCACCAGCTATGTTAGGTTGGTACAGCAAAAAGAAAAGGTAGTCATATATACTACTGCTACCTTTATATGGGTTTGATACTCCACATTGTTGATGCCTTTGAGGAGAGGAGTTTGTTCAGCACCATTATTATACACTTATCTGCATATCTGGCAACATACATAACTTGAAACAACATAAGGCATACCTGCTGATTGTATCAAATGGTCTTTACAGGATAGTTAACAGAAAACTACACATAACTGTAAATTGAACTAGGAGTTTGTATGTTATTGGGAGAAATAAAATCAATTAAATTGTTTGCTGTAAGGGACATGGTGGTGCTGCCACAAAAAGCCTCTGGGCTGCAAGGTTGCAAGATCAGCAATTAGAATCCACACGACGGAGTGAGCTTCCGTCACTTGTCCCAGTTCCTGCCAACCTAGCAGTTCGAAAGCATGTAAAAATGCAAGTAGCTAAATAGGTACCACATCGGTGGGAAGGTAATGGCGTTCTGTGTCTAGTCACGCTGGTCATGTGACCATGGAAACTATCTATGGACAAACGCTGGCTCCATGGCTTGGAAATGGGGATGAGCACCGCTCCCTAGAGTTGGACACGACTGGACAATTGTCAAGGGGAACCTTTACCTTTACCTTTGCTGTAACTGATCTTAGTCAATAGTCTGGTTTCAGCATTTTGAAACATATTAAGTTTCTAAACACTTTTCAAAGGCAGACCCACATAAAGCCCTAATTCTGTTCTCCTGCAATGGGCATAGTATGTACTCTTGTCTTCACCAAACTTGTAAAATGTCAGGCATCCAGATTCAGTGTAGAATTCAGGATTAAATCCAAAAAGGTGTGCTCCTGGATTCATTTCTGAGCCTAGATTTCCCAGTTTCAGTGATGGTTAGGAGTGCCTTTGCAGTTAAAACTACTGTATGTACCAGCTGATCTCATTCTAGACAGGTGTTATATGCCTTAGTTATATCCCAGCTAGATTACTGTAATGCACTCTGCATGGGCCTGCCTTTGGAAAGTGCATGGAAGCTTCAGTAGGTCTAAAACACTGTAGCCAGATTGTTAACTGGGGCTGGTCAGAGAGATCACATAACCCCCTGTTACAGCTGCTCTACTTACTGCTGATCCATTTCCAGACACAATTCCAAGTACTGGCTTTAACCTATAAACCATTAAACAGTTTGGGTCCAAGCTATCTCAAAAACTGTATCTCCCTTTATGTGCCTACCCAGGTGTTAATACCGTAAGATGAAGCCGTTCTCTCAATCCTACCACACTCACAGGTGCATTTTATAAGGACACAAGAGAGGAGCTTCTCTGTGGCTATGCCCAGATTCCGGAATTCCCTTCCACAGGAGGCCAGTCTTCCCAACATCTTTGCTATCCTTCCACAAACAGGCAAAGACCTTTCTCTTCAGACAGGCTTTCCCTTAGCGATTGACTGACTGGGAGACAATAAATGGGGTGATTTATATTTTATTGTTTCTAAATCTTTTTTTATATAATGCTTATACGTAAAATTTGTAATATAATAATATTAATTCTCCTTTATTATTTGTATAGTTTACTGATTTAGCTTTTAATATTGCATTTTTAATATTGTAAGCTGCCTTGGCTCCTTTTTTAGATGGGTAAGGTAAAAATATTTTAACTAAATAAATAAACCACAAGCATATGTCTTTCAGAGGAGTGGGAACCCAGCTCTAACACATGTTGAATTTCTGACTTTAACTGGTCAGGAAAACTTCTGCCTAATTTGGTCTAAGCTTTAAATTATATTATTTTATTTTTATTTTTCTTCACCTAGTCCTTTACCAGTATCAGACAATAGCTGCGAATCAGAACAGTTTCTATGGATTTTTGCAGTAATCCTAGTTGCCATCCAAACTAATTAAATTTGGCTGGGCAGACTAATTCAGCCCGACAGCATGTGAAGAGGAGTGCAGCTTCGTGCTGGATATCTGTGTCTGAAAGTGTTAGAAGTGTTCTGTGGTTCCTGCATCTTTTTCTCTTTCTCCCTGTTTCACATCACCAGAGTTACTTATTACTGTATGAGGCCTGAGTCTACACAATATGAAGCAGATTCCCTGGACAACACAAGGACTTCAAAATATAGTCACATGCCCTATAATCCATATTATGATTTCCCTTTTGGCAATACAGTATATACACTGTTGTCCTTATGCTATAAATCAGACCTCGGCAAAGTGCAGCCTGAGGGCCACATACAGTCCACGAGCTGCTCCTGTCCAGCCCGCGGACAGTTTTAAACATCAAAACCATTTATAGCTTTTTGTCTAAAGTTGATCAGTTGCTTATTTTTAACATACCGCAAAAAAACCTTTTAATATTTGTGAAGAGTAACAAGTTGTTTTTTTTTAAAAAAATCCTAACATCCCTGTTTCATTTTATTTTTAAGTAAAGTTGGTTCGGCCCCCGAACACAGTTCAGATTTTTCATGTGGCTCCCCCATAGAAATTAATTGCCCACCCCTGCTGTAAATAGATGTGAGGATATCTGTTGTGCTAGGATATGGGCACAGACTGGTAAGCTAGAAACAGGGAAGAAAGTTGAGAGGGAAAAAATGATTCATTTGAAAGGTATTGGTGGAACACTTTACAGAAACCATTGACCTCCAGAGAGACAAGTCGGTCTCTCTACAAATTCTCTCTACAAGCAAAAGGCTGAGGGTACCCTGGCAGGGACTCCTCAGAGTGTTTCATTGACCTTCTTGAGTCAAGATGTGATGAGACAGATTTCAGTGGTGGAAGAGACCATGAGAAAACTGTGTGTAATAGAAAACAAACAGAAAAGACTGGGAAACGGGGATTTGACAGGGGGGCAGTATTTTGGCGGGAAAGGGAAAAGATATAAATGGGGAAGAAGGAGGGGGAGTTGTTAGAAGAGAGAGAGGAGGATACGCGCTGTTGGGTGACTGAAGTGAAAGATGAGGAGGAAAAGGATTGGGTTGAAGTAGTAGAAGACGATCCCTGGAGGGGAGAACGGACAGAGTTCAAGGTTCCTAGGGACTATGCTGAGAGTGTGTGGAAAAGACAGACATATTGTAAGCCGCCTTATTGGGGTGTAACTGAGGAGAAGGAACAGAGAAAGAAATTCAGAGACTGGCAAAAGAGGGAGTCCCAGTGGCATGAAAATAGAGCATGTACCAGAAACCCTGGGAGATTCCGTGGGGATAGTGCTTTCCAACCAACACCAGGCAAGAAGGCTTGGGAGCCTTAGGTGGGATAGATTTTTCACCCTTGTCAGTAAGGTTAAGCAATGTTGTGACAGAAGAAACAGACCTATCTCGTAAATGGGCAGTACAAGGAGTTTAGTTCTACACCTCTGCATGTTGAGAGGGATTTGTTATGGAAATAAAGCTTATGAAACAAGAGGACAAATCAGTTACTAATGTTGTCAATAGTAATCTGCTAAAAAGAATGGAACCTTTGATGTTAACGGATGGCGTCCGTGAGTCTTCTGTGTAATAACCAGCGGAGAAGAGAGAAGGGGAAACTGTACCCAGTCACAAAGTGATAATGCTAAGCTAGTTTTGGTGTATAATTAGATAACAAGACTCACTGGAAAAGATAAAAATTCTGAGTAAAGTTGAAAGCAGGGGGAAAGGGAATAGCAAACATATGGATTCACTGAACAAAGGAAACCCATCTTTCAGTTTGCAAGACTTGAGCAGGGTTGTGAGTGATAAGAACTTTCAGAAATCACCAATTCACAGGGTCAGAAGATACTTAATGGCATATACAATAGCAATAATATCATGCCCTGAAGGTTCCATATTTCATTAGGACTCTAATAATCTCCATTCTGCCACCAACCTCATTCTCAAATAGTGCACACAACAGGCTCCAGGACAGGAGTTCCACAAAGGCTTGAAAAAATGTTATTATCTTCTGCAGTTAAAATAGAAAGAAACAATGGGGGGGGGGGACAAGAAAGAAAAGGAAACATAGAATAAAATCTTAATTTCCCCTGCTTGTTTGTGTAAAAGTTGGCTTTTCTAACCTACTGTCTCCGTTTTAAAAAATGGTTATGAAAATAAATATTTGATAGCGAATAACTGTTTGATGGGACGTGGTGGTGCTGCAGGTTAAACCGTAGAAGCTTCTGTGCTGTAAGGTCAGAAGGCCAGCAGTCGTAAGATCGAATCCACACGACGGAGAGAGCTCCCATCGCTTGTCCCAGCTCCTGACAACATAGCAGTTTGAAAGCATGTAAATGCGAGTAGATAAATAGGTACCACCACGGTAGGAAGGTAACAGTGTTCTGTGTCTAGTCGTGCTAGCCACGTGACCACGGAAAGTGCCTATGGACAAACACTGGCTCTACGGCTTGGAGACAGGGATGAGCATTGCGCCCTAGAGTCGGACACAACTGGACTAAATGTCAAGGGGAACCTTTACCTTTACCTAACTGTTTGATATTTGTATACACAGTGAGAACATGCAAGTGAATGATGCTGAGTGGATGAGAAACAGCATGCGACATTTCTTGCTACTGCGCAGACAGAAGCTGAGAGAAAAGAGAGTCAGAGTTAGCACAAATGAGAGTGTGTGTTCAGAAGGACTTCGTGGTCACGTTTCTTCTTCAATTTCTGCTAAGTAAACTTTTTCATTATTGTCGGATAAAGTGACCAATATTATCACAGTGAATTTCGTAACAATACATTTTGGCTGAGCCTCAGAATGGATAGCTGACTGAATTTGAAATGTAAAAGAACTGATTATGTTGATGATGGTGCATCCTCTTCAAAGCAAAATCTTCCAGTCATCTTTAAAAGGGTCGCCATTATAGCAAGGAATATGTCAGCAAGACCCTTCATGAAAAACTTTAAATACATATTCAATGTACTCTAGGCTTTTAAATATTAAACAAAAGATATTTAAAGGAGGTCCGTGGTAAAGAAGAGGTTAAGAACCACTGGTTTAAAGTTATAATACACATGAAGAAGTAGAAAGAAAACATTTTCCATTACAAACCCCAAGATTAAGGAAGGGTGGTTCTTAAATCAGCAGTCATTTATGGGAACAAAAGCAGATGGTATGGCCTGCCATTAATGGTTAAAAATAGCAAAACACTGTTTACAACCAGGATGGTTTCTGAGACTGTACTGTAAATAGAATCAATGATTGGATCCAGGCTAGTCATATTTAGGATAGGTCCCCACTGAAATCAACACAACTTTAGCAGGGCTTGGAAAGGGCTGTTTAGTTGTTATTGTTTTACAAAATAGTAAAGTGCCAGTTGCAGTTGCAAGGCCTAGGAGATGAATTAGTTACAATTACAGTTTAGAAAACTTAGAAGTGTTTTCCAAGTACAGTAGTTTATTTTTGTGTAATTTTTAGTAATAATTTTAATAGGTCTACTCTTAATATGAATGACTAAGTCTAAAGCCAATTTAATGTTTATGTGATACAAGAATAAAAGGCAACAAGCAAGCACATGCTTACCTACTTACCAAATTTGGTTTTGAACAAGTTAAACTGTCATAATTCCCCACAAAGAATCCTGGTGATTGTAGATCAGTCATGGTACTGTAGTTGGTGATCTACAACAAGGATGCTAAAAAGGTAAATCTGAATCTACTAGATTTTGAGGTAATTTGCTGATTAGTAAGAATCTCTGGCTCCCAATTGTTTAAAATAGTAGCAGCAAATTAACTCTTAACCTTTCTGTCCTAAATTATTTTGCTGAAAGAAAGGAAGTATGTACTGTGTAAGAATTTGTGGATTTTGTGTGGAAGGATTGTGAACTTTGTTAAGTTCTGGTGCTCAAAACATATTTGAGGACTCAAATTTTTCTACATTTATGTCATTTGGATCAGTCTCTGTTTGGTGACTCTTGGGAGTTGTACAGTGAAAACAAGTAGATCTTGCAAATCTGATGTCACAATCTTGAACTTCAACTGGAAGTACAGTATTTTCTGTAACAGCACCTTCATTGTGGAATTCTATTCTTGAAGAAGTCAGATCAGACCCCTCTATGTTTCTGTGAAGATTATCAGTCATCCAGGTGTGGTTATCTGGAAGTTGCATCATAGCAACTGGACTTTCACTATTCATCCAAGCAGCTTCTTCAGAAGCTGGTAGGAGTTGGTAGGAGATCCCTGATATTGGAATATGAGGGAGGGGGGAACTGATATCAAAATGCAAGTCATTTCCCTCAAGACTTCAGGAGGAATGATCTGCATTGTACACCCATCTCCTCCCGCCACTAGAGCAGTGGTTCCCAACCTTGGGTCCCCAGATGTTCTTGGAATAAAAGTCTGTGAGGGTTCACCAGGGGTCTCCTCTATTTTAGACACAGGCGTAAGAGGCTCTCGAGTTGGAAAATCACAACTGCGTTTTACTGGTAACTCAAACAACAATCCTTATTTTCACGGTTAGTCTTAACATTGTCTCTTGCTGCCAACAGGTCCCACGAGGGCAACCAAACTTCTTTGGTAAATGGGTTATAGTCTAAATAATTCTAGGGTCCCGTGGTAAACGGATTGCTGTCATCGAAGTCCAGAGGATCAGCCCCTGGGTCTATCAACTGGGTCTCTTCATCTCTTAATAAGAACGGTAGGTGATCACTTTCTATCTTTGCCCAGCTGTAAATCCCTTAACCGAGCTGGCTACAGGGAAATTAACACAGAATCTACCACACTACTTCCCCTCCCTGAAATGAAAGTAAATTCTTCACAGTTATCAAACAAATAATTGCCATTAGCAATATGAAGAGAAAGGCGTACAGCCATCCAGTCTAGGCATCCTTCAGTCTCGAGAGACTATGATAACATGCTCTGTATGGCGGACTTGGAACAGCGTTTAGTGTGGCTGAGAAGGCCAATACGAGAGTGACAATCCCCTCCACACTGAAAACAAATACAATCTGTCCCATGTTCTGCTCCCTGATTTTACTGGTTTCGGGACTGCTTCTTTGCCTCAGCCTGCTGAACAAGTGCCTCTTCAAGTTGGGAGAGGCCATGTTGCATTGTCTGCTTCCAGGCTGAACACTCAGATGTCAAGGTTTCTCATCCTTTCAGGTCCATTCCTAGGGCCTGCAGATCCCACTTGCAGATATTCTTGTGTCACAGCTGTGGTCTCCCTGTGGGGTGCTTTCCCTGCACTACTTCTCCATATAGGAGATATTTTGGAATCTGACCATCAGCCATTGTTAGACCAAAGTCTTGGTAGGCCATGCTAAAATGATTCATGGGTTGTTGGAGGTCTTCAGCAGAGTAGGCAACAATGGCTACATCATCGGCGAAGAGAAAGTCCCACATGCATTTCAGTTGGACGTTGGTCTTTGCTCTCAATCTAGAGAGATGAAAGAGTTTTCCATCTGATCTAGTCCGGAGATAGACACCTTCTGTTGCAGTTCCAAAGGTGTGCTTCAGTATGACAGCAAAAAAGGTCCCTAAAAGGGTTGGTGCGAGGACACAGCCCTGTTTCACTCCATTTCGGATGTCAAAGGGATCTGATGTTGAGCCATCAAAAACTACAGTGCCCTTCATTCCCTCATGAAAGGACCTGATGATATTGAGGTGGACATCCAATCTTGAGAAGTATTTTAAAAAGGCCATCCCTGCTAACCAAATCAAAGGCCTTTGTGAGATCTATGAAGGCCACAAAGAGTGGCTGTTGTTGTTCCCTACATTTCTCCTGCAACTGTCTGAGGGAGAATACCATGTCAGTGGTGGATCTATTAGCTCGAAATCCACATTGTGATTCTGGATAGACTCTGTCTGCAAGCATCTGAAGTCTTTTCAGTACAATACGGGCAAGCAGCTTCCCTACAATGCTAAGAAGAGAGATGCCACTGTAGTTATTGCAGTCGCTCCTGTCTCCTTTGTTCTTGTACAAGGTGACGATGTTTGCATCCTTCATGTCCTGTGGTACACTCCATCTTCCCTCCAGCAAAGACGAAAGACTTCATACAGTTTGGTGGTGATGATCTCTTTACAGCACTTCAGCACTTCAACAGGGATGTTATCCTTTCCAGGTGCCTTGCCAGAGGCGAGGTAATCCAAGGGTGCTTTTATTTCTGCTAAAGTTGGTTCGCTGTCCAACTATTCCAAGACAGGCAGACGCTCAATGTTATTTAATGCTTCTTTGGTTACTACATTCTCTCTGGAATATAGCTCAGAGTAGTGCTGTACCCAGCGGTCCATCTGCTGTGCTCGGTCCTGAGTGATCACGGCTGTAGCAGACTTCAAGGGAGCTGGTTGCACCTCACTAGGTAGCTACCACCCGCCTTAAGCTGGGCAGTCCCCATCCAGTAAGGTGCTACATCGCCACAGTCTGTTAACCTCACGGAGTGCGTGGGGTTTAGGGTGAAAGCCGACAAGCAGATCGATAACCCTGCACCATGCAACAATCGTAAAAAAACTTCTGCCCTAAAGTTGGGCACCTGGAATGTTCGGACAATGACCCCTGCCTTTTCTGAAAACCTGCAAGAAATAGACAATGTGCGCAAGACAGCTGTCATTGTCATGGAACTGAGTAGACTGCAGATAGACATTGTTGCCCTGCAAGAAACAAGATTGCCAGGCTTGGGATCTGTAAAAGAAAAGAAAAAACTTCTCATTTGTCTGGCAGGGAAAACCACTGAATGAGACCAGGGAATATGGTGTTGGCTTTGCAGTTAGAAATACTCTGCTGAGATCCATTGTTCCACCTGCTGTGGGGAGTGAAAGAATCCTGTCTCTGCAGCTCCACTCATTAGCAGGACTGGTCACCCTCATTAGTGCATATGCACCAACACTGTCGTCCACAACAGAAGTGAAAGACAAATTCTACGGCGATCTGGCAGCTACTATCAAAAAAGTCTCTGAGAGAGAGCCACTGTTCATTCTCAGAGACTTTAATGATAGAGTTGGTGCTGATCACAATTCTTGGCCCACTTGTCTAGGCCGTTTTGGCATTGGGAAGATGAACGAAAATTGCCAACGCTTGCTGGAGTTTTACTGTTATTATGGTCTTTGTGTCAGCAACACATTCTTTAATACAAAGCTTCAACACAGAGTTTCCTGCAGACATCCAAGATCCAAGCATTGGCATCAGCTCGACTTGATCCTCACTAGCCTTCCTAGTATTATGATCACACACAGTTACCAGAGTTCTGATTGCGATACTGATCATTCCCTGGTGCGTAGTAGAGTAAAACTGTGAACAAAGAGATTGTATCACACGAAAAAGGAAGACCACATATTGACATCAACAAGACTCGCTATCAAAGAAAAGTGGAGGAATTTGCCCAAGCACTTGAGGAAATCCTTCCAGTCCTGGCTGATGCAAATACACCTGAACAATGGGAACATTTAAAGAATGCTGTGTATAATACCGCCTCGTCCACATTTGGCAAGAAGACCTTAAAGATGGCCAACTATTTCGAAGCCCATTCGGAGGAGTTGATGCCTGCCATCGAGGATAAGAGGAGAGCTCTAGTAGCATACAAAGCCTGTCTTAGTGAGTATAATTTGCAAGCTCTTTGAGCTGCTCGTAGCCAAATCCAAAAGGCTGCCCGGAGATGTTCCAACGATTATTGGCTTCAGCTCTGCTCTCGGATACAGATAGCAGCAGACACAGGTAACATCAAAAGAATGTATGATGGTATCAAACAGGCTTTAGGTCCAATACAGAAGAAATCTGCTCCCTTCAGTAATGTATACATGCTAAAAATTCTAGCTTGTTCTAGGACTACTTTATTTGGAAATTTTCCTGCCAGGTGATACCAAAAATGTGTCAGAGACAATGCATATGGAATATGTTCAACTTCCTCTCCTGCCGTGTACAAAGGGTCCAGGACTCACTGCAGTATAGGAGTGTACTCAGGACACAGGCTCTATAGACCTGGATCTTGGTATATGCCGTCAGCTTCTTATTAAGCCATACTCTCTTCATGAGTCTAGAGAAGCCATCCAAGCCAAGCATAATCCACTGTAGTTGGTCTTCAAATCTTTTGCTAGTCTATAATTCCACATGGCATAAGTCTGTACTAGTAACGCATCCAGAAGATTGAAAGAGGGGACAAGAATGAACCCTCAAATCATAGACCAATAAGCCTTCTCTCTATAGTGGGGAAGCTTTATGCCAGACACTTAAACTGAGCTCATGGATGGAGTTGGAGAACATTTTAGGACATGAACAGGCTGGCTTCAGAAAGAATTGCTCCACCTTTGACCACTGTATAGTTTTAAACTATCTTGCAGAGAAGTGGGCCCTCACGGAAACGGCCTGTTTACAGATTTTATAGACTTAAAGTCTGCCTTTGATTCAATTCTCAGAGAAGAACTATGGAAAAAACTTGATTTTTCCTTGATTGATAAAAGGCTTCTATACCTTATTAGAAGCCTCTATCAACAGTCCACAATGAAGGTAAGATGTGGAGTGGAGGGAATTTGGCAAACCCCATTCGATGGAGAGAGGAGTTTGCCAAAGTTGCATATTGGCACCCACACTACTCAACTTGTATCTCAATGACCTATCTAAAAGTTGTTTAGCACCAGAATATCACCCCCCGAAATTGCCTAAAATCAATGTACACCTGCTACTATATGCAGACTATGTGCTTATCATGTAACTCTCAGAATTTGGCTTTAAACGAATCATACGTGCCTTTATGAGCTATTGCAGAAATACTAACAATCAATTTTGAGAAAACCAAAATAATGAACTTCTCTATAGTAAAATCAAAGACTGTGTCATAGTGGGTCAGTGGATAGAACAGGTTAAAAATTTCAAATACCTGGGAATTAATTTTTCACGCTCCCTGTCTTGGTTCTACCACAGACAATCAGCAGTACAGGTGGCCAATAACACAAGTAAACCATTTAGACCAGTGGTCCCCAACCTTTCTAGCCCTGCGGACCAGCTGGGGAAAGCAGAGCACCCCCTGTGCTCATGCACATGCGTGCGCTTGTGTGCAAAGGAGTGGGGGATGCTCATGCGCAAAAGGCGGCGCAGCATTCAGGGGGCAATTGTGCACATGCATGAAGGGGTGGGGGAGTGCACTCGTGCGCACAGGTGCAAACTGGCTGTGCGGGGGGAGTGCATGCGGGTGAGGTCTTTCTCCGCGGCCTGGTCCAGCTCAGCCCACGGACCATCACCGGGCCACGGACCGGGGGTTGGGGAATGTCTGGCATAGACAAATTCACTATGTCCAGGATGGGGAGCTGATTTATGCAGTCAAGCATAAAATCTTTGCACAGCTTGTGAGGCCCCTGTACAGGAGGCCTATGTAGGAGTGCCGTCGCTCCCGTCGTGGACCCGAAATACTCAAACCTCACCCCCTCCTTCTCCACCCCGTCGCGTGGATAAGCAGGTTGACACTGCGGAATTAGGATCAGTACTAGAAGAACCAGGGACCAAAGGGATAGGGGTAGATACCCAGGACTTATCCCAGGTGCTGAAGGAGTTAACCCTGGCTCAACAGGAGGGAAAGGTTTTGGCGGGAAAAGGGAGGAGATTGAGGCTGCCGTGGGGGATATAAGAGAAAAATGGGAGGAGATCCCAGGAGGCTGGGAATGGATCTGGTTAGAGGATCCATGGACGGGCAAATGGGAACAAGTAAAAGTGCCCCATGAAGAGGCGGAGAGGCGAAGGAGGAATGGTTTGAAACCCCGACCCTCTTATTGGGGTGAAACTGAGGCAAAGGAGTGGAGGCGCAAGTTGAGGGAGGAGAAAGAGGCCGTGCTTAGGGAGATAGAAAAGAAAAAGGCATGGCATTTGGTTTGAAGGACCCTGGTTTGAAGGCACCGGAGAGGAGTCGCCCTTATGGGGATGGAGCGGCGACGAAGAAACCCTTCCCTTGATTCTGCCGGGCAATGAGATCCCTAAAAGTGAAAGGCCAGTGACAGATTTAACTGGACCTTGGACTGTAGGAGAAACCAACCCCTTTTTGGGCAAAGCATGGACACTCTTGCTCCCAGGGTTTGAGGGGCAAGAGAAGTTAAAGGTTCCGTTACAAACAGTTCCTGTTGAAGATAATGTTCCAATAAATAGTGACTCTGTTAAAATGTTCAAACCGTCTCAGCCTTTATTGAATGTGACTGACCCACTAACACATGAACCCTCACACAGCTATTGTATGGTATTGCTGTTTGGATTACGTGTTTCAACCCCTCGATTGAAAGTGCATTATCAAATATGTTGTGATCCTTATTTGCCATGTCTCGATGCACCTCTTCAGCCGGTTTGCAGCTTGAAGCTGGAATGCCCTCAGTAGAATGCCAAGCGTGGCTACATGCATTTCGTTATTAGGTAAAGGTGGTCTATGCCCCAATAACCAGTGGCTACCTATACTATTTGCAGAAATATGTCTTTGCCAGTTCATGGCATAAGGGATTCATAGAAAAACTAAATCTCTTAGGCTTTTCTAGGGACTTCTTACTGAGACAGCCTCAAGGTAGCATTAAGCCAATACTTTGTTGTTGTTTAGTCATTAAGTCGTGTCCGACTCTTTGTGACTCCAGGGGCAAGAGCACTCAGGCCGTCCTGTCTTCCACTGCCTCCCGGAGTTTTGTCAAATTCATGTTGGTAGCTTCAGTGACGGTGTCCACCCATCTCATCCTCTGTCATCTCCTTCTCCTTTTGCCTTCATACTTTCCCAATACAGGGTCTTTTCCAGGGAGTCTTCTCTTCTCATGAGATGCCCACAATATTGGAGCCTCAGCTTCAGGATTTGTCCTTCCAGTGACCACTCAGGGTTGATTTCTTTCAAAATGGATAGGTTAGTTCTCTTTGCAGTCCAGGGGACTCTCAAGAGTCTCCTCCAGCACCACAATTTAAAAGCATAAATTCTTCAGCAGTCAGCCTTCTTTATGGTCCAGCTTTCACTTCCATACATTGCTACTGGAAAAACCATAGCTTTGACTACTGGAAAAACCATAGCGTTGATTATTCGGACTTTTGTTGGCAAGGTGATGTCTCTGCTTTTTAAGATGCTGTCTAGGTTTGTCATCACTTTCCTCCCAAGTAGCAGGTGTCTTTTAATTTCGTGGCTGTTGTCACCATCTGCAGTGTTCATGGAGCCCAAGAAAGTAAAATCTGTCACTGCCTCCATATCTTCCCCTATTTGCCAGGAGGTGATGGGACCAGTGGCCATGATCTTAGTTTTTTTATGTTGAGCTTCAGAGCGTTTTTTCCACTCTCCTCTTTCACCCTCATTAAGAGGTTCTTTAATTCCTCCTCACTTTCTGCCATCAGAGTGGTATCATCTGCATATCGGAGGTTGTTGATATTTCTTCCAACAATCTTAATGGGCTTGGGATTCATCCATTCCAGCCTTTCACATGATGTATTCTGCATATCAGTTAAATAAGCAGGGAGACAATGTACAGCCGTGTTGTACTCCTTTCCCAATTTGTAACCATTCAGTTGTTTCTTATCCAGTTCTAACTGTTGCTTCCTGTCCTACATACTGTATAAATTTCTCAGGAGATAGATAAGGTGGTCAGGCACTCCCATTTCTTTAAGAACTTGCCATACATTGGTACCCCGCCTTACGAACTTAATCCGTATTGGAACGGTGTTCACAAGTCAAAAAGTTTGTAGGTCGAGCCACCATTTCTCATAGGAATGCAGTGAAAACCAATAAATGCATTCCAAGGGAAGAAAAAAATACCCTCTAAAAATTAAAATAAAACACTGCAAGTCCCACGCTGGGACTGCAAAAACACAAAAACCAAAACCATACAAATCCAAAAATAAACATTGGAGCAAGTCCCACGTTGGGACTGCAAAAAAATCACCGAAAAACAAAACAACACAGCACAGAAACATAACCCCCCAGGCCAAACCCACTGTGCAAAAGCCACTCAGAATGGTTTTTAAAAAGCAGAAAACAGCAAGTACCCGTCCGAAGCCTCCTGGGGGGTCCCCCACTGCTGTGACCATCACCGGCATGAGGCTTGAGCCTGGCCGGGGTGCTTCAGCCGGTCACCCCCGGCTGCGGCGGAAACAGCGGTTGCCCAGTGCCGGGATACTTGAGCTCGTCGGGTTTCAGCTCAAGCTTCCCGGTGCTGGGTGACTGCTGCCTCCAATTGCAGTGGCGAGGGTCTCCCAGGGCTTCCCCACCGCCATTGGAGACCTCCTGGGGGTCCAATCGCGGCAGCGGGGGAGCAATTTAAAATTTCCCGCCCTTTTCCGCCGCCGCGATTGGGCTCCCAGGAGGTCTCCCAGGGCTTCCCGACCGGCATCGGAGACCTCCTGGGGGTCCTTTTTCCTAACCGTTGGGGCAAAAGAGCAGCCTCTTTGCCACCAACGGCTTGAATGGAACAAAAAAAAGGGCAGGGGAAATTTGAATTTCCCGCCCTTTTCCCCTGCCTTTTTTTCGTTTGTAGGTCGAGGCTCCGTTCGCAAGTCGATGCAGATTTTTGAGAACTGAGCAGTTCGTAAGTTGAAATGTTTGTAGGTAGGGACATTTGTAAGTCGAGGTCCCACTGTAGTTTGTTGTGGTCAACACAAAGGCTCTTGCGTAGTCAATGAAGCAGAAGTAGATGTTTTTGTGGAACTCTCTGGCTTTCTTCATAAGCCAGCGTCTGTTAGCATGTTAGAAAAAGCCAATACTTATTCAACGTAGTAAAGATATATACCTTCAGTACGCTCTAGCTTGTGCAAATAGGACTTATTCACCGCTGTGTTTTGGCCTAAATTTTAACTTCCCCAAGCCAGCTAACTATACCAAATTACACTACCAAGATATTGCTTCTTCTTTTCAAGGGCTAGATTTAATTGCTTTCCCTCAGCCCTTTTTAAAGGGTGTTTTAATAATATCCCATACAGTGAAAGGTTCTCTCCTTGTGGGATAGAAATTATTGAGACCCTGTCACACATCATTTTAGAATGTAGTTTATATAGGAACAAACATATATCTCGATTTAACCACGAGTAACATGCTATCTGAAGTTTCTGCTGTCCGGAGATAATCAACTAATAATACATTTAGTGGCTAAGTTTTTATTTTCAGCTATGAGAATTCGCAAAACACTATAGCAAGATTTTTATACTATACTATGTATTTATTCTATGTATTTACCTGTGTATAATCAGGTCTATGAACGCATAATAAAACTTACCATACCTTACCTATTAATAATAGCTCACTGGGGAAGTGGAATGGATAAAAACACTCCGTACGTATCTCACTTACCAAGAAAATCCTAGGGTCTCTATATGTCAGTTCCAACTTGATGGCACATGACAACAATGAATGATATGTACAGTGGTACCTCAATTTACATACTTAATCCATATTGGAATGGCATTTGTTCATTGAAAACTTCGTAAGTTGAGGAAAGATTTCCTATAGGAATGCATTGAAAACCATTTAATCCGTTCAGGCTGTTTTTTGTTCGTATGTCAAGGTGCTGTTCGTAAGTAGAGGCATTAGTTCCCATAGGAACTAATGCAAAGCTGGTTAATCTGTACTCTACCACTAGGGGGATAATTTTTAAAATATTTTTCTTCTTCTTTTGACCTAAGATGAACTTAGGTTAAAAAAAAGAGCAGGAAAAGGTTTTTTGCGTTCCAAAGTCGAGGCTCCGTTCACAAGTCGAAGCAACATTTTGCGAATAGAGCCGTTCGTAACTTGAAATGTTCGCAAGTGGAGATGTTCGTTAGTAGAGGTACAACTGTACAAGTTGCTCTACCAGATGACTGAATCCATTAACAAATATTAGCCTTCATCCAAGGGAAAAAAGTAGAATCTAAGTGCTATAAGATTGGGAAGGTTTCCATTCAGTTTACACAGACCAGAATCTTATTGCTGATTTATGCTTGCTTAAGGGAAATCATGCAGATTTGAGCAACAAATTGCTTATAATTAATGGGGTGTTGGTTGAATTCCTTAGCACATGGCTAATTCCATGTGATTTCCTTTACCCAAATTTAAATTAGCTATGCATCAGGGCAATTAAGGGTTGAGGCACATCCATTTCTTTTAGAACAACCTATACTATTCCCTGACTAACACCTTCATAGGCTTTGGTATAATTTATAAAGCATGAACTGATCTTCTGCAAGATATATTTGCAATGTGATTTCTGGTATCTCTTCTGTTTCAGAATCCAACCAGAATATCGGGCATTTACTGTTTGATATAAAGTAAAATTGGGACGTGGTGGCGCTGCGGGTTAAAACAGTGGTTCTTAACCTTTTTGAAAGAAACGCCCCCTTGAGCCATTGAGGAAGTTATCACCGCCCCCCCTCCCCGCAGTGATGATATCTTTTATTTATTTATTTATTTATTTATTTATTTATTTATTTATTTATTTAAGACACTTAAATCCAATGACCCCTGAAAACAAAATTAAATTCCAAGAAAATGAAATGCCCCCCAAAAAGTAACATTTAATGATTTAGTTGCAAGTGAATTTTAAGACGCAAGTTGAAATATAAAAAGGGCATAAAAACAAATGCAGGAACTAAAAATTTCAAGACAAAAAGTCTGAAACTAAATTAAAATTGTAGGAAAATATATATTCATGCACACTGTAAAAAGGCTGCAGCCATCTTCACAGGTTGGGCTTGCTCCAGCGCCCCCTACCGCCCCCTTCTGCTCCAGCACCCCCATGCCACCCCTTTTTGTTCTACCGCCCCCCTAAAAAATGAAATCGCTCCCTGGGGGGCATTATCGCCCACGTTAAGAACCACTGGGTTAAAACATGGAAGCCTCTGTGCTGCAAGGTCAGAAGACCAACAGTTGTAAGATCGAATCCACGCAATGGAGTGAGCCCCCGTCACTTGTGCCAGCTCCTGCCAACCTAGCAGTTCGAAAGCATGCAAATGCGAGTAGATAAATAGGTACCACCACAGTGGGAAGATAACAGTGTTCCGTGTCTAGTCATGCTGATCACGTGACCACGGAAACTGTCTATGGACAAACGCTGGCTCTACGGCTTGGAGACGGGGATGGGCACCGCGCCCTAGAGTCGGATACGACTGGACTAAAAATGTCAAGGAGAACCTTTACCTTTTATAAAGTAAACGTATTTGTTTGCAACACCTTGAGTATCACTTTGCTTCCATATGAAATTAAGACAATGGCCCTATAGTTACTTCACCTATTGCCATCTCCTTTCTCTGGGATTAAAATGTGTATTTAACATTTCTGGTATGTAGGCCATTTGTTTTTAATTTTCTATATTTGTTTGTCTATTTAATGATTTCATTTACTTGTATACCACCTGATTAGTGGTAGGTATTACAATGGGTGGTTTAGCAAGAACCATAAACAAAATAATATACAGTGGTGCCTCTCAAGATGAATGCCTCGCGGGACAAAAAACCCACAAGACGGATGGTTTTTGCGATCACTGTGGTGCCTCGCAAGATGGCTTCTTCTATGACTGTGCTTAGCAAGACGATTCCCCCCCCCCAAAAGACTGATGCCTCGCAAGATGAAAATAATTCATTTGTCTTGTGAGGTTCCCATAGGAATGCATTGCAATACATTCCTATTGGAAACCGCTTTTTGCAAGACGAACATTTTGCAAGACAGCGCTACCCGCAGAACGAATTACTTTTGTCTTGCAAGGCACCACTGTAATATAGTAAAAGAAAAACAATCAATAATAAAATAACAAATAATAAAATAAATCAAAACTCACAGGTGGAGCAGCACTGGTAAAACCACCCTTTAAATCAGTTACCTGTTTAAGCACATTAACTCTATTAGTTTCACTATAAATCTGATGTGGCTTGATGGCGCATAACAAAATACACACAGCTAGAAATAGTTCTCTCTTTTTTTAGTATTTTTTTAAGGACAGGGTAGGGTATACAAAAAGTAAGGGGGAATAGGGAAAAGGGAAAAAAGGGTTAGGGAGATAGGAGAACAAAGAGTATACAATCATCCGATCAATTCATATTACAATAACAAATCAACTTTTTGCTTTTTCACAGTTTGGTTACCCTCCTGCTTTCATCTTATCATTTAATTTTAGTTTAATTCTATGTTACTCCAACACTAGTATCTGATAACTGCAGCCATTTATACAATACATCCAATCGTTCAGTTTCCTTTTGAGTTGAACAGTCTTTCAGCCCATCTGACAGGCTATCCCATATTTTCACAATAAATTTCTCTTGTTTCAGTATCTCTGCTTTCTTAAGCTTTTTAACATAATACTTTTTAATTTTGGGAGCTGCATAGGTCACTGGATAACTTTTTATCCCATCTATGTTACCTGGTGTCATGCCCAATAAAGATGGTTCTGAAGTTTGTGCAACTTCATTTAACTGTTGTTTGGCATCTAATGTCCCCTCTTTCATCACTTTCACCAGATCTTCTATTTTGCTAAGACGTTCATTCACTTGCTGAAACCCTGTTATTATTGTCTTTTGCATGGTAATCTGCCATTCCTTTTCTATTTGTTGTACTGTACAACTATTCCAAAACTCTGAGATTGAACAGAGCAAGTCTCCATTTGTTGTCTTAAATTTTTGGAGGCCATCTCAGGCTTTCCAATGAGTGGGGTTTGTATAGATGGTACTATGTCCTTAACCACAATGATTGCCCCTTGGATATCCTTCAACAGTTTCTACAATTTTATCAACAATCCAAACCCCATAATCATAAACCTCCCCTTAAATCTCCCTCCAATCTTTATCCAAATATTATAGTATAAAAATCAACTTTTAACCCAGCAAATTCAAATTCAAATAGAACCGTGGCACATTTATTTCTTCTTCTCCCGAGTCTAGCAAGCTGCTATTATCAGACTCACACGCAGTCCGACAAACCAAACAATCACAGAGTCTCAGACTGTCCAGTAGTTGTCCTTGAAGCCCGTCTTATGATCTTTCCATTAACCCGTTGATACTCCTCAGTCCAGTCAACCACGTCTGCTCCTTCTTTCTCCTCCAGAAAACCACCAGATTCTATTATCAAAAGTTCAGAGTCCAGGAAAGAGAAAGGAAAAATACGTCCAAGCCAAACTGCATTCACAAAACTCAAGTCTCTTGAATCCTGTCTGGTGGTATTAACGTCTGGGATTTTTCCCCCCAGAAGCACAAGATTTATTTTTCTGTCTCACTCTCTCAGCTTTGAAACCAGTCTGCTGTATTAAGAGTTAGTTAGTTAGTTTCGCTTTTGAAGCAGACTGATAAGATAAGCTCGCCGTTGCTTTTCTTCTTTCAGCCAAATATTTTCATTCTTATTTTCAGCTTAATGGGGCTGTTTCATAAATCAAATGCTTCAGCTTACTTAGTTGTTATATATTTTAACATTATATTGGTTGTTCTCTTCTCCCCGGGGTTACTCACGGCTCTGTGCCAATATGGCTCCCGCCTCCGATCCGTGCTGGATGATTTCTTCAGAGGGAAGAAGTCCGGGTTTGCATCCCATTTTTCTCCTTCTGCTGCTCACCAACTGCTTCAGAGAGAATTCTCCTAGACTCTCCTTCAATCCCCATTTCAAAAAGGGGATCCCGGACCGGACGGTTCCAGTTTTTCCAGAGAGCTCTTGTCTGGAACTACTGGCAGCACCGCAACAAAGCCCACACACAGAGCTAGAAATAGTTCTAATGACAACGAATCTATGCTTGCTGATTTATTTCTTACAAAGCTTTGAGACCAGCTTTCACTTCAATTTCCAAAATTTCAGTTTCTTCATCACAAGAGTCTTGTTAAAACAAATCTGTCATCCTTGCATCGCTCTGGTATAGTTTAGTCTATAGCTTCCACCTTCTATTTATTTTGCCCTGGTCAGATGGTATATTTCCCTGTTGATCTTCCAGTCAGATTTCCCTTTTATTTCCAGGATCTCATGGAAGAAATCTCTTTTTGTTTCTTTCCTCTTTTGTTATTCTGTTCTACCTCTTTGCACTATTGCAATAGTTCTCTTTGTTTCTACATGATAGTCACTTTAGGATTCTCACACTATTATTGTCACTTTTTACTTTTTGTTCTCATCTGTCATTAACAATTGTGTTTCTTTAATCATCCGTTTAGGCTTTTTTTCTTTTGACTGTTCATTTCTGATAACATACCTGATTGCAATCCACAATTCTTCTGTTTCTGAGTCAATGGAATTTAATAATACAAATCTATCCCTTATAGATAAATGCTATTTACATTATACATTGGCACTATGATTCTTTTATTCAGCTTTACTCTAGTTTTTGATACTGAGAATTAGTGGTGAGTTCCCCTGGACAGTTGCATAAAGGCTTTTGATTTATCCTTCTACTGCATCTGTAGTTGAAACATGGACTTGAATTATGCTTATATTCACAGATTTCTGAGAAACCTTATTTATATTATTTGTTCAGACTTTACATTGTAGTCCCAATTGCTTTAGTATCAGAACCACATCAGTTATTTTGGTTGTTGTAATTTCCAGAGCAAAATATTTTATAACTGTCTGACTAAAAATGTCCTATTCAAGACCACTTTACTTTGATCACACCAAGTACTACAATGCTTAAACTTTCTATTTCTTGTTTTATAGTTTCCAATCTACCTTGATTCATACTTATGTTTGAAGTTCCAATTGTACATGTCATTCAGCACTGAATTTTTATTTTGCCCTTGTGCACTTCAGCCACCTGACATCCCTTTGGCTTTAATGTAGTTGCTTAATTAGCAACAGAACCATTTGTATTTGCCTTTTGCTAAGCATGTTCTGATCTACAACATAGAATCTAAGCCTTCCATCAAACTGCAGATCCCAGAATTCCCTAGGATGGAATCGTAACAGCTGACAATAAATCAAACAATTTTAATAATTTAGAACTCTTAGAATATATTTTTACTTATGACTATTTAATGTTAAGCAGATTTACAGTGGTACCTCGGTTTGCGAACGCCTCGGTTTACGTAATTTTCAGTTTACAAACTGAAATCCATAGAAAATAATGCCTCGGGTTACATTTTCACTCCCCCCGCCCACAGTATGAACGGGTTTTCCCAGGGCGCATTGCACTATAGTGCCACCCCTTTCCTAGCACAATTGGGATATCGGTTTACGAAATTTCCGCTTTACGTAATGTCGCATAGAACGGATTAATTTCGTAAACCGAGGTATGCCTGTACATAGGATTGCAGACTTCATCCTAAAATGAAACTTGTTTTTCAAACTTACTCCAGAGTAGATTTATTTCTACATGGAGAAGCCAATGTTAAATACTCAGTCTTAACATTTTCTGTCTAAAACCCAAACAATAAGTCCTGAAAGCTCCTATCTGCAGTGGGTGCTGACTAAACTATTCACATGTATTTATTACTTCATATATGAAAATTCAATGCAAAATCCTTCACTGGAGGTGGGGGTGGAGAGACAGTTCTATGAGCAGAGATTATCCATTTGTCCACATTACAATTGTCAGGGCTTGCAAGCGAAATTCTAAGCTTTTCCTTTTTGCTGCTAACTGGCGTTTCTTTAGCGTCGTTTATCCACCTGGAAATGCAAGCTTTCGATATTTTCATAAATCGGCAGTCTCCTATTAATAGTTTCACGTACTTATTTGGCCAGACCTGTTGGCTGTTGCCTGCGCCTCCCTGTAGGAGTGATAGCGTGGTGCAGCGACAGCGCCGCGTTAAACAGTCTCGTGTTCGTGGCGCATGAAAATTAGCAAGCATGCACAGTATCGAGGGCAAAAGAGCGACTCTGAACTCTTTGGAAGGTACTCCCGCTGTTCCCGCCCAAGTTGTCCAGGGAGTTGACACTGCGAGAAGCTTGCATATGCAAGACGGAAATGGGGCCAGCGGCTCTATTCCACGTACATAAACCTTTCTCCAGGGAATCAAATCCTGTGCTGTGTGAATAGAATTGCTGCAAGGTGGAAAAAGAGGAGAGGCGCTGGAGCCCCCCCCCCCCGCTTCTTCCCTTTTTGACAGAGGGGTAATAATGGTGCAAGTTAGGTGGGTTAACCAACGCAACGCCCCCGTCCTTGAAGCGGGCGTCAATCCCATGGCCAGGGAAGAGGGAACCAACCGCGCAAGGGAAGTGCGCATCCTCCATTTTGGTTGAGGGAAGGTGGGGAGTTTGGCTTTCCGTGTTTTGCCGCCTTGGCAACTCTTGGGTTGTATTTAGCACGTTTAGGGCATTGCCAGAGGTGTCCTCCTTGCTCTACTATGACCCTGAGGCGAGACTTTCTGAAAACAGGCACATTTCAGAGCCCCATGTTGGTTTGAAGTGGTCCCAAGTTCCCCGCAGCAGCTTCCGACAAAATGGAGGACGTCACCACCATTACCAACCATCACCATCACCACCACCAGGAGCCGTGCTGGGCTGCTGCTGTTCACGACATAGCTTTCTTCCCTAGGAGTGGGCAGGAAAATAAAAGATAATTCTTAATGGAAACGGGGGCTTTTTATTTATTTATTTTTGCCCTTGGGGGAATGCTTCTGGGCTCTCCTTTTAACATTTGGGAGACTGTTTCCACTATTTTGCCCCCTCATGGAAATGGGTCCCAGGTTTCTAGTCCTGCCGTGCGCGGGCAAACGCGACTCAAAACAAAAGATAAAACGTGGATCGAGGGTCCCAACCACTACCAAGGTTCAAAAGCGGGCTTTAATGCCCGTTCTTCCACCCGATGTCCCCGCTACAAATTATTGCCCAGAAGGACCGTGGAAAATAAATGAAAGGGTTAAACAACACCTCCCTCCATGGTAAATGTCATAAACGGGGGGAACTAACCCATGATATGGGGGAAAGAGCACAAACTTATGCGTGGAAGTACCCAGCGGCAGCAACCACGAGAAGCCCCAACCCGCCTATCCACCAAGAGAAAGGCAGAGGTGTTGCAGCTGTTGGTGGTGGGCAAGGCAATTCGGGTTTTCTTTAATCTGATGGAACCACAAGAGGGAGGGACCGTGGGCGTGAATGAGCAGCAGAGTGACAGAGGCTCGGTTCAATCACTAGCAGGGATTGTGGATCGACCGGTGCTCCCTCCAATGCATCCTGTTAGCACGAGTGCCCTCCCCCTGGGAAAGCCAATGGGCGGGCACATGGGGCGGTCCTTTCCCCCCAAGCTCGGATGGCTGGGTTTGTCCCTCCTTCCCCTCGCCAGCAGCAGCGTTTAGCCCGGGACTGGACCGAGTTAGAGTTGGAGAAGCGTCGGAGGAGCCGCGGCGGTGGCGTATGACACCCGGGGGAGCTTCCTTCCCGAGGCTGGTGAGGGAGTAGGAGCCACCGGCGGGAGGTCGAGAGAGCTTGAAGCAGGTTCGGAAAAGCTGGCTCGAAGCCCAGCTGCCCTTTCAAGGGTGGGGATAGAAGCAGTCTAGCCGTGCCTCCGAGCAACCCGAGCTAAATACCCCGCTGCGTGTCGCTCTTCCTGTTTTCCCTTCCCCCCCTCCTGCCGGGACGGATTGGGAAGGCAGTAAATCGGACGGGGGGTGGGGTGGTGGATTAAAGCCTGAGGGAAAGATCCGCTTCGACGGGAGAGGGGCGCTTGGACAGCAACGCGACGGGGACGGCTTTGGGGTATCTGGCGTATGCGAGGTTGGCGGGGGGGGGGAAGAGAACCCGACCCCTTTTTTTAACACGGCTTTATTTCCATTGGCCTTCTCTGGTTTTGTCCGTTTTGGTCCTTCTTTTCCGCGGTCTCTCTCTTGGCGGCGGGGGGGGGATCGTGCATTGCGCCCAGCGTTGCGCTCCGCGGGTCCTCTTTCTCTCCCCGCCTCCCCTCCCGTATTGTTTGCCTGGGTCGGCTTAATGGCGGCCGAGTGGAGGCGGCAGTGCTGCGGGCCGACTGCAGGGGGCCCAAAGCCGACACCCGGGGCAATTGGTGGTGGCGGCGGGCGCAAGGCTGGATTGCGCGGAGAGAGAGGGAGAGAGAGATACGGGCAGGTAGAGGGAGGAATATTTCGGTTTACATCCATTACTCCGAGAGATCTAAAAGGAGGAGGAGGAGAGCTTTGTATATGATGTGGGGTTGGGGGGGGGTAAGAAGGCCCTTCGGTAAGAGCGCTTCTCTTCCTTCTCCTTCCCCGCCTTTGATCCTCGTGTTTCCCCTCAGAGGCGCCTCCTGCGGGTTGCCCTTGGGGAGCGGAGCGAGCACCACGCTGGAAAGAGCGCGCTTTCTCTTCTGCGGGGGGGCCTCGTCTGCTTCTGGGAGGTAATTTAGACTCATATCCCACTCCCTGCGAAAGGGGGGGGGGAGTCATGGCGTGCCTTGGAGGGACGGCCTGGCCACCCTGTTCCTGCCTATTGAAGGGCGTCTCCTGGAGGGGAAAATAGGGAGGCGCGCCCACTGGCCCCATGGATGCCCCTCTTTCTCTCCCCACTCCCGCCCTCCCAGCACCACCACCAGCTCCTCCTCCGCTCCCCCAGGCTCTAGGCCACTTTGGCGCAGCCTTGGCATAGCCCAGCAAGGGAAAGGAGCTTTATTGTGAGTGCTATTTTTATATGTTTTTCTGCCTCCGTTAGGCTTGCCTCGAGAGGAGGAGGTAGCCGTCGATCCCCCTTTTTCGGCACAAGGGCTGAATGGACGTTGAGAGGGGTTATGAGGAGGTGCCTCTAGCACTGGGGGAGGGGGCTGTTGGGTGCAGCAGCAGCTGCTGCCGCTGCCCTGGAGCAGAGCCCCGGTAATGGCCGTGAGGCGACTCCTCCCCCGCGGGATGGGCTCTGCTGCAGACATCGCTCCTGCAATACCAAAACCCGCAAGCAGACGACGGGCTTCTGCTGTTGTTGCTGCTGCTCAGATTACCCTGCTCCCTAGCGAAAAAGAGGGTATTTTTCGAGTGCCCTCTAGAGTTTTGAAGCGTACATTAAAAGGACATATTTAATCAGATTTCACCTCAATTCCTTCCCAACTCCAAATCCCTTGCAGCCTTACTTGTTTTCTCACAAGGAGTAGGAAGGAAAAGTCCTAAAGCAACCCACTCTTTATGTACATCTCTAGTATGTGTCTTTTGTGTGTTTCAATCTCATTGTTTTACTTTCAAATAGAGTTTTAGGAGGTTAGAGGTGGAAAAAGAGTTGGCTTCTAGTGGCATTTGGTGCATTAATTAGTGCTTTCCTGCTAAAAGAAACTACCTGCCTTGACCTATTTCCATCTTAAACCTGAGGTTGGCTGAGAAGCTCACAGGTTGTCATTGTTCCTTTTGTGTCTCGTGAGCAAGATGTTTAAGAGGTTGCTGCAATTGATGTTGTGAAACATTCACCCAAGAAGAACCTTTTTTAATATACAGAGAAGACTGGAAATAGCCAAATTTCTTTCACCTTACCGTCAAGAACTAGAATTGCAGTCAATGCTGGAGGGAAACGGCTAATGGACTGTCACCTGTGGACTGTTGCTGCTTGAGGTCCTGCAAACATCAATTGAGGCTATTTCAGCACATAACCTACTGGAGGCAGGTGTGGTGATTCATGATCAATGGTCCTTTCCCCACAATCCTGCTAAAAGATGATAGAGAATGGGCAATGCCCTTTTATACTAGCTACAGTAGGGCCCCCCCTCCATGGGATCAGTATCTGCTGATTCACTTATCTGCTGCCTGAATATATTAAATAACCTCAAAATTGTTGTAAGCCGCCCAGAGACCTTTAGGTAGAGTGGGTGGCATATAAGTTAAATAAATAAATAAAATAAAATACATACTGTATATACAGTGGTGCCCCGCATAGCGACGTTAATCCGTTCCAGGATTAACATTGCTATCCGGATTTGTCACTATCCGGGGGGGACCCCATAGGAACGCATTAAACTCTGTTTAATGCATTCCTACTGGGGGGGAAACTCACCGCTATGCGGGGAATCCTCCATCCGGCCGCCATTTTCGCCACCTGGTAAGCGAGGGCAGGGAGCGAAAACGCTGCGGGCAGCCATTTTGTTGACCCGGCATCCATTTTGGAACTGCCGATCAGCTGTTCCCAAACCATCGCAATGCGAAGATCGGTAAGCGAAACGCTTACCGATCATCGCAATGCGATGTTTTTCCTATTAAAACATCGCAATGCAATCGTATTAGCGATCGCAAAAAACACGTTGCTATGCGGATTCATCATTAAACGGTGCACTCGTTAAGCGAGGCACCACTGTATATATTTCCAGGATGTATTTACCAGAACTGGTCACTAGAGGAACCCAGAGACCATACAATGCATAGAGTTCCATACTTTCGCTGTTTTTGGCATCTGCTGAGGGCGCTTGTAACCATCCCCTGTGGATACTGCAGTCTCACTGTATTTGTAAAAAGTTTACTTAGAAGGACATGACATAATGAGTCTCAAGAATGTACAGAGTTGGAGAGTTGGAGGAACTACTATTTTAAGTAAATTTATTCAAAATTATCTTCAGCCATAGTATTCCAAGGCTCTGGGAAGGGTTGTACAGTATATGGGTGCTTACTAAAGCAATTTATAGGAGTTTTGAAGTAACCTATAATCTTTGGTTGAACACTGTTGCTTAGTTTCATTTATAACACATGAAACAGTGAGTGAAAAAGTATTGTTATTAAATTACAGTAGCAGATGCTGTCAAGGACGCATTAAGTTATTACCCAATTTGGGTTTTCCAATTCTTTCTTGCAGTCTTATAAATACTAGCGTTAACTGTGTTGTGGATAGCAAAGAATAACTTGATCAGATGACTTGTGAATAACTTTTATAAAGTGCTATGATACCCTCTTTCCCTGAAAATAAGACCTAATCTGAAAATAAGCCCTAGTAGGATTTTTCAGGATGGTCGCAATATAAGCCCTACCCCAAAATAAGCCCTACTTAAGTGAAACCACACCCTCCACCATTGTGCAGCAACCAGAAGATGACATGGCTGTAGTTGAATAAATGTAGATTGTTGTACATGAAAAAAAGAACATTCCCTGAAAATAAGCCCTAATGCTTTTTTTTTCGGAGCAAAAATTAATTTAAGACCCTATCTTATTTTCGAGAAAACATGTGTAGTTAAAGACGCATGAAAAGTTTCAAATGCAGAAGAGATTTGGTCAGCTCAGAAATTTATATGGCCTACACGTTACTTAATTAGGGGTATATAGAAGCTTTATGTAGAGAGTTAACCTGCGCATATGAAAGCCAAAAGTGGGAATGGGTCAGAGATGTGTATATCAGCGGTCCCCAACCTTTTTGGGACTGTGGACTGGCTGAGCTTCCGAGGAAGGCTGCCCCCGCAAATACACGTGGGTGTGTGCATACTCTCAGGCATATGCGTGAAGCAGTGGGGGAGCGCCCACTGGCATGGGTGCTCCCCCACCCCTTCACACATGCGCAGGGGCACCCGCGCGCCTGCCCACCCCTGCGCGCAGGTGTGAAGGGGTGGGGGAGTGCTCACGCTGGTGCGTCCGCACATGCACAAAGAAGCTGTGGGGAGAGGAGGCGGGAGGTCTGTCTTTGCGGCCCTCTCTGCCTCAGGCCATGGACCAGGAACAGGGGTTGATGACCTCTGGTATATATAATCCTTTACCAAAAGGTCACTGACCTGCCTATGTTGAGCTAGAAGGCTTGAATTTGGCTTCTACAGGAAAAGCAATGAAAACCAAGATTCATAGTCACATAGAGCAATGTTTCCTGTAATTTTCTGCCTCACTGCATGGGAACCTTGCTGCATGTGTGGGAGAGGAGGAGGGGCTTCACTTGAAATGGAAAGTAAGCAAACTGGCTGTTAGCTTGCCTGTACACAGCCCCAATGGAGTT
Organism: Pogona vitticeps; assembly: GCF_051106095.1. NCBI lineage: Eukaryota > Metazoa > Chordata > Lepidosauria > Squamata > Agamidae > Pogona > Pogona vitticeps. The sequence goes on along the minus strand of NC_135785.1, from coordinate 243,867,229 downwards.
CTGGACGAGTGCGCGCCCACACAGCTTAGAGGGAATGTTAATATGGAGTCTTGTACTCCATGTTAAAGCAAAGTCAAGTAGGATTCCTCATACCTCCCTGCTGAACACAAAAATATCAGATGTTGAGGGAATGGGGACTTTGGGATAGGGTTTGAATAGAAAAGTATGTCCTATTCCTCCTTTTAGCCTTCATGGGAGCAGGATGGACTGTTTTGTGTCTCTCCAGTTATACTGGTTTAAGCTGGGGTTCTGAATGCACTTGCTTAGAAATAAATCATATTGAAGCATAACTTCAGTACATATATAGGTTACATTGAAGTCACTTGAACATATTTTCAGATAAAAATATTTAAATGAAAGATGTCAGGTGGTACACACACTTTAAGACTGAGCACAAAGGTTCAAGAAATCATGACATTTGTGTCTCCAGTAATATTTGTACAGTGGTGCCCCACTGGACTATTACCACACTTGATGTCAAATCCGCTTAACGTTGAAGTTTTTGCGATCGCAAAACAATGTTTAGATGGTGGAATTTCGCTTAACGTTGATTGGTTCCCTGTTTCGGGAACCGATTGATCATTGGGTGTAGAAAAGGCTCCCCGCTGGGTTAGGGACGGATTCCTTGCATTACAGGCACCAGAAAATGGCCGCCGTATGGAGGATCTTCACTGGACAAGAAGGTATTTCGCCCATTGGAACACATTGAACAGTTTTCAGTGCGTTTCAATGGGTTTTTTATTTCGCTTGATGACGTTTTCGCTCTACAGCGATTTTGCTGGAACGAATTAACGTCAAGTGAGGCATCACTGTAGTATAGAGCCAGTATATACTTGAGGTGTGATTGATTTGGTACTTGCTAGATACAGTGGGGTCTTGACTTGCGAACTTAATCCGTATTGGAAGGCGGTTCGCAAGTCAAAAAGTTCGCAGGTCAAAATCTGCATTCCCATAGGAATGCATTGAAAACCATTTGATCCGTATTTGCGCCGCCGCCACCTCCATATCTTTGTGCCGGCTGCTCTTCTTCCAGTCCTTGGTGGTCTCCCGGCTGCTGACAAACTGGAACTTGTTGGGCGGCCTCCGGGAGAGGGTGCGGGTGGGAGTGGGGGGCCTGGGGGTTTGCTGCGTGAAGTCCAGTTAGGCGTGCGGGTGTGGGTGTGGGTGATGGGCAGCGGCAGCCGTGGCGGCGGCGGCAGCGAAGAGCTGCTCGTAGGCCAGCGGGTGCAGGGTCACCACAGGGATGGCGGCGGCCAGAGGCGGGGGAGGGAGCTGTTGCTTCTCCTCCACACCCTCCCTCCACCCCAATCTTCCCGGCTTTTTTCCCCGAGCTCCAAAGAGCTCAGGGCAGGGGACGGGCCGAGCAGCCAGAGGCGGGGGAGGGAGCTGCTCCTGCACCTCCATGTCCTCCCTCCACCCCAGCTCCTCCCGGTCCGGCTGCTCCCGCTTGATGGTTGGCATGCTGGTGGCGGCGGCGGCAGCCGCGGGAGACGTGGAGGAGGACCACGCGGCGGCGCCGTGCACCGGCTTCCCTGCCCGGGCTCCGAGTTGCCCGCCCGGAGGCAGCCGCCTGCAGACACAGCGGCACCACCAGCCAGAGCACAGGCAGGAACAGCCGCAGCCACAGGAGCAGTAGGCACTGCCCTGGCCAATGGACGAACGACAGTTTCCCCGCCTCTCCCGCCCCTTCCCCCCCCCCCCACTTCTTGGCTCGTACATCAATTCTCCGTTCGCAAGTCAAAATGGATTTTTGCGGACGGAGAAGTACGTAACTCAAAAAGTTCGCATGTCAAGCCATTCGCAAGTCAAGACCCCACTGTATAGAAGAATAGCTGTGTGACATAGCGTTACCATATGGAAGTTGCAAGCATCTTTACTCCAGGGACATTGCACTAACTAAAGCATAAGTGGGCAACTGTGGCCTTCCAGAGGTTATTGAGTTGCAATCCCTCCCCAGCTGAGCTGGCATGGTTGTCTGTGAGTTGCAATCTAACAATATCTGGAAGGCTAAAGTTGGACAGAACTATTTTCAGGTGCAGCTATTTTGGCAAGAATTGATGCAGTTAAGCCAGTCATTGGCTTTTGAAAGCTTGTCCTAAGTTTCATATAGATGAAATGTATGAGTCTTAGACATATAGGGCTGTAGCCTGACATCCACTTATTTAGGAGTCGACTTACATTCACTCCCATTGAACTAGCTGGATTTATGGATAGACCTGTATAACATTGCGCTATAAGTGTCCTGTAACCTAACCTTGCTCCATTTGATTTCAGTAGAATTACAGAAAGATCTGAGGTTGAATGAGTTTGTAGGGATATACGTTTGGCTATAAAAGATGATTAGATGGATGACATTTCATGCATACCTGGAACAAGATGAATGCTAAGGAGTGCATAACTCTTTGTGTATCATAAACTAGATATTGGGAAATCTTTTCTTCCATTGCTCAGATTTAGTGCTATACAGTATTTAATTGTTAGATTTCTGCCTGGGCTTCCCTCCAAGAAGCTTAAGCAGGCATGTATGTTTTCCTCCCAATTTTCTCCTCACAACAACTCTGAAATAGGTTATGGTGAGAGACCCTGATTATCTCAAGATCACCCAGTGAACACCGTGGCTGACGTGGAATTCAAACTGTAGACCGAGTCCAGAGCGTAATTGTTAACATGGTCTGCTTCTGGGGTTACATACAAGCTGTAAGAAGTGAATGCATGAATGTAGAAATGTCCATGCATTTCTTACATGCATCTCAGAAAGAGACTCTAGATCTTCCAATGGTCTTGTTTTCTTACAGTACTGTTTCTAAAAGATTGCATGAATGATGAGGTCACAGTAGATATGGGCACAAACCGCTGGCTTGGCAGTTCGTGCAGTTTGCCCTTTGGATGAACAAGTATGTGGTGGTTCTAAGCCACGCTTCCTCCGGTGAGAACCCACTCAGAGGAGGTGGGACTAGAAACTGCCAGACACTTCATTGTCCAAAGGCTGAATCGCTGAAGCAGTGATTCGTGCCCATTTCTAGTTCACAGTGATTCTCCCTTGATAGAACTGTCATCAAGACATTTTCTAAGTAAAAAATAAATTACTATGTAGTTCATCTGTTTTCCTGGAAGTCATGCCTACTGAAAAAGAGTATTTCAATATGTTTTGCCATTTACATTATTAGATTAATTTTAAAAATTGTTTGGTCGTTGTTGATTATCCTTGTTCTAGATGGGTGGCATATAAGTTAAATAAATAAATATAAACAAAGTATTGATACATTACTGTTTTATCCTATTTTGTAAACAACCCAGAGTGGCCTTGGCAGTCAGACGGACAGTATAAAAATTAGTCAGTCAAATAAATAAATAAATAAATAGCACTATTTCAGGGGGAAAATCTGGATTGATAGTTTGATGAGTTAGAGTTCCTAGTTTTGAAGCTATCATTTCAGTGTGTGATTATCCACTGTGCCTCCTGGGAGAAGCAGCAGCTTGTGTAGCCGTGGGCAAGCTAACCAGTCCCAGAGAGTCCCACTAGAAGAGATTGGTAAACCACTTCTGAGTATTTTATACCTGAGAAACTCAAGGTTTGGCGTAAGTCAGAATTGACTTGATGGCACATAATTATTAATTATGTTTGAAATAGGCAACTGGGATTACTGTGATACCAGAGGTAGTTAATAATCAGACTTTCTCTTCTGATGTTTGGAAGGCACTTGAAAGATGAACAAATCAGCCCATTGTTGTGTTTTCTATCAGTAAATAGCTGAATAAATTTAGCTGGTTAATTCTGGTATTTACTATATTTTAATCTGCTTCTCCAAAGAGTTTGGAATAGGAGTCATATCCCATCAACACACATACGATTTTTATGCAGAGGTTTCCAGTTTTAGTTTCTGCAGTCTTCAATTACAGTGATGCATCGCAAGACGAATGCCTCCCGCAATGAAAAACTTGCAAGACGAAAGCATTTTGCGATTTTTGGTGACTCGCAAGACAATTTTTCTATGGCTGTGCTTCGCAAGACAAATAGGGACGCATTAATTAAATTTCAGTGCATTCCTATGGGAAACCGCACTTTGCAAGACGAAATTTTTGCAATACGAAACGACTTGCAGAACGAGTTATTTTTGTCTTAAGAGGCGTCACTGTATCTTGAATTGTGATTGAGTTTTAATCACACATCATATGTTAGTTAGCTTACTAGTACTAGTTTGTGTTACATTAACTCTGCTTTGTTGCTGTACTTTCTGCACTCCAGTGCCTTCTGATCTCAGCACTTTACTCATCCACAAAATAGATATTGCAATTTGGAGTACAGTAATATTTAATTCATCTCATGAATGAACTGAAGTATACCAAAGGTTATGTCATTTTTTGTCTCTGATGTGCCAGTATAGTGTAGTGATTAGAATATCTGACTAGGAGTTAGGAAACCTGGGTTTAAATCCTTGCTGACCCGTGGCAGTGGTAAATTCATTCCTTATATATCTTAAATGCCTTGAAAATTAGTAGACATTGTCTAAAAGAGCAGGATAGAAATCTAATAAATAAATAAATAAAATAAATTCACCCAGGGTCACCATAAATTGAAACTTGAGTTGATGGCATGTAATATGAAATGTGCCACAAGAGTTTGTTAAAATTTGAAAGGCTTTGGTAGTACATGATGATATCTCTATTAGATACCTGTGGCCGTTTGGAGTAGATGACCAATGGCTGGAATATAAGTAATGGAAATAATTGAATGTGATGTAAAGTGCTTGGAATTACATTGTGAGAAAAGTCTTGAGGCCCATGGTCCTCTATGGCCAATGGAGAGGGGCAGGGGTTGGGATTTGGAGACCTGGCCATGTTCTACATTTCATTTTATCCATTACATCACTAACAATCAGTCCCCTTTGTTGAAAATATAAAATGTGTCTTATAAACATCTGTGATTTGGGTAAAACTTGTATATGGTCTGAATTATTCTCAGCAGTAGTTGTAATCTTTGACCACAAGATTGTATTGGATTCAACTGATACGTGCAGTTGTACCATTTCTTCACAGCCTTTCGTCTGGATATAGCCTATGTCATAAAATTACCAATTTGCTTTGTCATTATGTTTAAAATAGTATGGCCTGCCCCTTATAAAACAAAACAGAAGGGTCTACTTTTTTAAAATCAAACAATATTATTTATATTAGCAAGCCACTGTAGATCAACCTAAATCAAGGTGGATAAAAATATATATTTAAATCAAATTGACTTAAATCATTATTTAAATTTTTGATTTAAATTGTCAGAAAACCTAGTTTTTAAAAAATTTAAATCAAATCCATGCTGAATCGTAAACTACAGTTGTGTTGTAAGCACAAGAACTAAAAGTGCATGCAAGCAAATCAACTTGTTAAGCTCTGCTGCAGACATGTGCATGTGCATCATAATTGTAGAAAGTTGAAGAAAATGGGAAGCAGGGTGGATAAACATTAATGATTTAAAAAAAGATGTAAATTAAAAATTATTTCAAAATAGGATGCTGTCAGTCTAGAAATAGTTCGAAGAAAAAAGTGACTTAAAAGGCAGATAAATCAAGAAGTGAGCTAAATTGTTAAGACTATGTTCAGTCTCATGTAGCTCTACTAAACTCATCGTAAAGCGAAATACTGGGGTTGCTAAAAGCATTAAATCTTTCTGCTATGCTGCTAGATACATACAGTGATAAAGAAATAGTGATAATATGATAAATGAGAGATATATGATTAACAGGACTTACCAGGGTAAGGTCCTTTAACCATTGTACACCTGATTCCTGAACATGCATAGGATTTTAAGTTTTATGAATGCTGTCTTTTTGCAGTTACAGGTAAATAATTCCAATAATAAACCCAAATGCCTGCACTTTTCTCCATTTTTTCCTTCTTGTGGTTCTGGGTAGATGCAAAATAGAGGTCCATAGTTGGGCAGACGTACTGTTGTGTGCTCAGATGTTAAATACATGGGAACACATGCCAACATAAGATACTCTTTCTCTGGCTGGCAGACAGGCTACTTGATGGATGATCATCTTTGCGCTCTGCCAACTTGCCTGAAGGCAGGAAAGTATTTACAGTAGTAGGAATATCAGCATATTTTGGTTTTAATTAAGTCCTCCTTCCTCTCAAATCCAACATTCACATGAATATGCAGGATAAGAAACACTGCCATTATCACAACATTGGTGCCCATGGCAATGGGTCTTGCTGCCAACCTGGGCAACTACACACTACTTCTTGCTCCTTTCATTTTACAGACTGTTCTGTATGTTCACAGAGAACAAACTGACTGTAGCTTGGTTGCTAGATCTTCAGAGGGAAGGGTCTCTCTTTGGAATGGCTTTGGGGAAGAGGACACAAGGCATTGTAAGCTGAAGAGCTCTTCAGGCTACAGTGGTTGGTATTCTGCTTAAGTCTAGTTCAGTAGCCAACGGTACCACTCATGTATACATTGTTCATGTTAATTGGTATTATAGTAAATGGGCTGTTGCTTAATGATATGGGCTAGTTTATAACATCATTGAACTATTTGAAGTGATTTGGAGGTTATAAACACATTGAATGGGATGAGATCTCAGGGTAGACTTGTGTGTATATGACCCTCACGAATTTATATTGTTATTGACTGCATCATCCTTCTGTTAAAGTGTTGTTTCAGTGGTTGTATTCTAGCTCACAGAGCTAGCTGTAGAAAATAACACTACTATGCAACTTTTTGGCTTTTCAACTTCGGGTTCCCACATGCTACTGCCTTGTCCCCCATGTCATGTATTATATGAAGCTTTTAGGGGTAATTGTGGGGTCTGCCTCTGTATAACATCTAAGTAAAGTATGGGTGTATATGACCCTCATGAATTGGGTGAGTGGTTGTAAATTGAAATGCAATCTTACTTAAGGCATGTGATTTCCATGTCTGGGAGATTGGTTTGTTACCCTTGTTAAAGAGGAAGTTGCTGCAGGCTGCATAAATTGCAGAACACTTTAGATTTATATCTCTCAGAATCCTAAGTGACCTTTCTAATTTGGAGTGCTCTTGATTGTCTGGTACACCAGGTTTGGTTGGTCCTGCACAGGTTAGGCTTGGGCACAGTGTTAGTAAATGCATTGCAGTATGATATGTGTTGGGCTACTTTTGAAACTGGTCTAGTACGGCTAGTATGGAATGCAGGTGCCCATTTTTGGCATCTGCCTAACATTGTTACTAGAAGCTCTGCACTGCTGGCTGTTTGCTACCAGGACAGGCTTGAAATTCTATTGCCAGAGTACAAAGCCCTAAAAACAAACTACAGACAGACAACTAACTGAGCGCGTGTTTCTTCCTTATTGTCTTGGTTGGTTGCTGAGGTCTTCTGAAAAGGCAGTACTAATGACTGCATAGGGCTGCTTGGGGACACTCCAGTGGCCTTTGTTCTTCTTCAGTGTATTTGTTCCTTCTCTGATTAATAGCCTTCCAAGTTTACATTAGGTATGCATCCAACCTCTGTATCTCTTGCTGTTGTTGAATACATTTCGTTCAGACAAGCATTTCCTGACTGACAAATTTATCCCATTACAACTTCTATATTTGGCTGTTTTAAATTATCACATACCATTCAAACATCTCTTGCTACGGAACATACACTTATACATTTAGTAAATAAAATAATACCTTACTTTTGTTAGAAATATTATCTTGGTATGCCCTTATTTGCTGGTAGATTCTTAAGAAAATCTGATTCTTGCTTTAACAAATCATTTGCAAGGACTCATAATGGTGGTTTATAGATTTGCCTATCAAAGTATTTTATTTTTAGATCTTTGATTCTGCAGTTATTTCCCAACTGGAAATATCTGAATGTTAAATTCCTTGGTTAGATGGCATTTGGGCTCAGGGCTAAAATACTGTCCCCCCCCCCCCTAAAATGAATTCTATCTGTTTCAGGATACAGATTTTCCACCAAAGATCTCCATTGCCTCTGGAGAAATAAGCCAAGGTACCAGCACAAATAAGACATTGGCGCATCCTCTGAACAGATTGGTGCATGTTCCTGAATGAGTAAGTGTTTGGATCACAATTCTTTTCAGAAGTACTGTTTAGGAGAGAAAAATCTCAAATATACTGTGAAGCATTCCAAAGGATTTTCCCCAGATTGAGTTAATTGACTATAAAATGATGGATGCTACACAGTGGGACAAAAAATATATAAGTCATTGGAATCTGAATTCACTTTAACCACATAGGAAAATGCATTCTTGAGTGTGGAAATGTGTATGGAGGAAAGTTAGCCAAAACAAACTAACTCAGTGTTAGTTTAGGCATAAAAATATATTAGTCAGTATCATATGTCATTATCAAACTTTCATTTTTTCATATCTAGAGCATTATAAGTAGTTTTTGTTGGTTGTTCTTAATAATTTCTTTTTTGAAAGCCCAAATGATAATTTTGAAAATAATAGCCAGAAATTCAAGGGATTGATACTTTCCCTAATACATTTTCCCCCTAATGTGGTTCCCCCCCTTCTTTTTGTAACAGCGGTGATGGAACGAGGCAGGACCGTGTAGCTTATAAAATTATGAACAGCTTGAGGAGAGACAACAATTGGCAAAGACTTGGCTCTATCTTCCGTCATAGTGAAAGTCACAGAATTGCTTTAGTGTAGGTTCAGGATTGGTCAGAGCTGCAGCCCTGAATGTTGTTGCATTAAAATAAGATTAATTGGCTGAATTCCTGTTCTTTTTTTACCCAGGTGGAAGGCAAATGGCATAGCATTCACTCACTTCCAGCTGGCAAATAAAATAATCTTTACTTTCTTCAGCATGCATGCACCAAGCCAGCAGGGTTGTACGTCCCCCAGGAATCACAGCAGTGACTAATTGCTGAATGAACATGAGTGAATGTTAACGCCATTTGCTTCCCATTTGCATAACTGCGACAGTATTTCAGCCATTGATTCCACAAGACTTAAGTCGTAATAAAAAGGTTATCTGTTTGAGCCAGAAGTATTGCTTCCGGTTCAAACAGAGATTCATTTTTTGAGTAAAGAGATTCAAACAGAGATTCATTTTTTGAGTAAAGCAAAGAGTGCTGCTTATATCCCGCCCCATAGTGGTTAAACCTCTTTCTGGGCACTTTGTAATTTAATTATGCAGCTACACATTCCTCCTCTCCACAAGCTGGATACTCAATTCGCCGACCTTGAAAGGATGGAAGGCTGAGTGAATCTTGAGCTGGTTACCTGGGATTAAACCTGGGTTGTGAGCAGTTTTTGGCTGCAGTACTGCAGTTTACCCACTGCATCACGAGGCTCCTCATGCCAAAAGAATTGTATTGACTATCAGTACAATTTGTGCTGCTAGAAATTCCCCCCCCCCAACACTAATATCTGAGAGAATATTCCCTGTAACAGAGGGAATGCTCTTGCTTTGTTAAACAGTGTGAGCAAAAGAACTGAGGCAGAATTCTTGTGCACGAAGACTGAAATTGAACTCGGGTTGTGAGCAAAATCTTCACTGCAGTACTTCATTTTAATCACTGCAGCCCATGAGTAAACAATTCTGTAGATTTTTGATGCTATATGACTTTAATTTTGCTTTATTAGTGTTTCAGTCTCCAAAGTAGTCCTTTTTTACCAGGTGCTCAGAAAACATCACTGCTTATACAAATATAATGATATTTTGTACTCAGTATATGATTAAACACTGAGGTTTTTTTAAAAAGTTTGTCAGCTAATTTAATAAGAAACAAAGCTGCTGGACATCTCAGCTGCTTTGACTACCATCAAGTGATAGTATCCTTCTGGGTCATCTCACTAGGATAGCACTTAGAGGTACAGACTTGCAGTAGTTTTGGTCCTTTCTAAATGGGCACACCCAGAAGATTGTGCTGAGAGAATCCTGTTTGATGCCTTGGCCTAGGGCCTGTGATGTGTCTCTGGATTTTGTTCTGTGGAGGCTATTTTAACATCTGTATGAATTAGAAGAAGACAGATAGAAAAGTAGAAGTATGCTAGTATTGAATAGTCGTTTTTTAAAATAGCTAAAGCCACAAGTAGGAAATTATATTGTAAAAGTATTTTTTTTTCCTTTATAACAGTTTTTCTGGAAGGTGCCTGAGGTGTCTGAAAACTGGTGCTGTCTGAACGGTCGCCTGGGTTGTTGGAGCCTACCACAATGGCAACTGGCCTAGCCAATGTAGGAAGCTCTTTTGGAGGTCCATCTAATTCTCTGGTCTCTAGGTCTAAATTCCCGAGTACTTCCATAGAAGATGATGATGATGTTGTATTTGTTGAACCTGTGCAGCCTCCACAGATTTCTACACCATTGGTAACGGATCATAGAAATGTTGTTTTTAATTCATCTAGTAATGAAGAGCGTCATGGAAATGACCCTAAAGTAGTGACTCCGATGAAAGACCTGAGTTCTCAAAAGGGAAGTATAACTGAGACTATTATTATTGATGATGAAGAAGATACTGAAACAAATCAGATGCAAGAGAGAAATGATTCCAGTTTCAATGAACGAAGATTTCCAGAATGTAAAAACAGAGCCAATGAGATGGAATTTTCAACACCCAGTTTTTCAAGAAGTAAGGTAAATGCAGGAGTTGGTAATAGTGGTATAACCACAGAACCAGACTCTGAAATTCAGATTGCTAATGTTACTACATTAGAAAGAGGTATGAGCTCTGTGAGTGTTGGCCGTTTAGAAAATACTGAAGGGAGAGACATGAACTTAATGATTACGCATGTCACATCACTACAGAATACCAACTTGGGAGATGTATCTAATGGACCGCAGTCAAGTAATTTTGGTGTTAATATACAAACATACACCCCATCTTTAACTTCACAGACCAAGACTGGTATAGGACCTTTCAATCCTGGTAGAATGAACGTAGCTGGCGATGTCTTTCAGAATGGAGAATCTGCGACACATCACAATCCTGGTATGTTGCATCCTTGTGTATTACCTCTAAGAGTTGCAGGGCTGTTAACAGTAAGATATTTTAGAGGTCACTAATACTAAATTGGAAGTGACTTGATGGCATATTAGAACAGCAACAGACATTGCAGATTTTGCCAGTTAAATTCCAGATTACCTTTGAAAGGAATAGGGAGTCCTGCTTTCTAAATCAGTGTGGAATTATTTCATCTTATGTAATTTCACACACATTGTAAATTGTTTAATGAACAAATGTAGTATAATAACTGGTTGCTATAAATGTCAAGGCACATTAATGTGCAACTGAATGGAATTTTTGTAGTGACTGTTTTTCATAACCTTTGATTATGCAGGCCACATGCCTTTTGCATTATAGAACTACATCATGTTGGAGACCAAGGTGAAAAAACTAATGTATTTTGGACGATAAACAAGATTATTTATTTGATCGATATGGCTTATTGAACTCATTGGGGCTTGTTAATTCCCCCCCCCCATGTAGAATAAAAACAAAAATGTTTATTGTAGCACCCTAAGCACCAACAGATTTACTCTAGTGTGAAGTCCTGTGGATTTCCATTCACAGCATTTCGTGTTGAAATAAATCCACTAGTTTGAGGCTTCTTAATGAATAAAAAAGGTTATGTTGTAGCTTTTAAAAAGCCCCCACAAAGCATTGACAGTTACCACACTATCATTCTACTCCACAAGATCCAACACAAATATCCTTGTCTTGTTTCATGATGATGATAATTAGCCATGACATGCCATCAAGTTGATTCTAACTTACAGTGATCTTTTCCAGGGTTTTCCAGGTAGAAAATACTCAGAAGTGGTTCACCATTCCCTTCTTCTAGACGTTATCTGGGGACTTTCCAGCTTGCCCAAGGCTACATAGGCTGGTTCTTCTCCCAGAAACTGTACATGGGACTTGAACTCCCAACCTTTGGCTCTGCAGGAGGTACCCAAATCACTGAACTATCCAGCCGGCTTTCATAACATTTAGTACCCTGTTTTCCCGAAAATAAGGCCTAACCTGAAAATAAGCCCTAGTATGATTTTTCAGGATGCTCATAATATAAGATCTACCCCAAAAATAAGCCCTAGTTAAGTGAAACCCTGCCCTCCACCATTGTGCAGCAAGCAGAAGAAGATGACCTGGCTGTATTTGAATAAATGTAGATTGTTGTACAGTGGACCCTCGACTTACAGATGGCTCGGCTTACAGACATTTCGAGTTATAGACTTCTCTGGCTGCAAAATTTATGTTCGACTTGCAGCCTGAGAATCGACCTACAGACCAGAAAAAAACCAAAATGGAACAAAAATGGAACAAAAACGGCTGGTTACAGCATTAATCAGTTTTCAATGCATTGTCAATGGAGACTCGACCTACAGACTTTTCGACCTGCAGCCACCGTTCCAATACGAATTAATTCCTTAAGTAGAGGGTCCAACTGTACATAAAAAAATAAAACATCCTCTGAAAATAAGCCCTAATGCGTTTTTGGAGCAAAAGTTAATATAAGACTCTGTCTTATTTTTGGGGAGAAATGGTAGTTGAATGGCCTTGCTGTGAAGCTCAGGTAGTTAGAGGGCATATAACAGAAGAATATGGTTACTCTGACAGGACTGGACAGTTGTTGGTCAATGTTGAATATTATTCTCTGTGTTATACTGCTTGTGATTATTTAAATTTTTTATTATGTATATTTCTATTATTGACTGGAATAAGATTGCTAAATTTAACACCTTAGTGTTACTCACTTTTCATAACAAAGATCTTTGCATGCATGTATGAAGTTTACCATCCATGTCAATTTGATAACTCTTGCTTCCTAATGACTGGGGGTGGGGAGAGTGTTCCTTGCATAATTATTTTTATCCCATAAAAAGGAAAGTGTTTCTGGGCACAGTTCGAAGTGCTATCCATACTGCTTTGAACTGCATCTAGTGTCAACTATAGTTAAGCATGCTGGAAGCTGTATTTCAAGAACTGCTGGAGGGAAACACATTCCATGTTGTTATAAATCAGTTTACAAGTTTTAAACATTGAGCTTCATTCTTTCATAATGTTGTGGTGCCTTTGGACCTATAGTAATTCATAAAATGACTCTATCCACAGGTTGTTTCCTCCCCACCCCCATTTTATGTTTTTTATTCTGGTGGTGAAATCCATGAAATCCTACATTGATTCCTATAGTTTGCCCACTTGAGTCAACAATGCTGTTGTTGGTTTATAGACTTACAGTTAGCTCATGTTGTGATAGTCGTGATTTATTAATGAACCATTTTCACTTTGTTCGTTACCTGTATGACTTGGTCATGGTCTCTTGTATAAATATGATAGTCATAGTTTCACTCAAATTCTGATGACATTCTCATTAAAATATAGAATTAAAATTTAAGGTGTCACAACACTTGTTTGTTTGTTTGTTGTCTGAGCATAAACGGCTACTCCTCAGAAGGCCTATATGAAACTTTTAAAAATAGACCCATATCCTCTTACCTAATGCTGGTGTTGGACAAACAGCATAGGTTCCAGAGGTGAATCACCCAGAGTTAAGAATCAGAGCATACATTTTCAGTTACATACTGAGTTGTATGATTCAGTGTGCATCTGATAATGCCTACAGTCATTTCTTAACTTAGGACAATTTGCCTCCAAAAGGTACATCATTTGTGAAGCTATGCCACAGTGTTGTGTACTTGTGGACAGGGTTGTGCTACAAATGCTCTGTTTCCAAATATTGATATTGTCAGAGTCTTGTGTTTCATTTCCATTCTTCCTCAGCACTACTGTAGCATTTACTTGTGAACGTTAAAGTGCATGAATCAGTTAAGACACAAGATGGGTGCATCAGTATGCCTAATGTTTTGAGTGGTAGTGATCTGTTTTTATTTCCTTGCCATAGGAGGATTTCATTTGACCCTTAAACCTTTCTTTTAAATGAAAGGGCTTTCTCCCTAAATATTTTTAGTCTGTCTTACTCACAATTTTTAACTGTGGTGCATTTTTTTCAGCATGGAACTGTGGCTAGATGTCTGGCAATTGCCAATTGTAGTTCTGTTCTGGATAATGAGTGGTCTGTCTTGTTCACACTTCAGTGTTCGTGAAGTGTTCATTTTCTTCAGAAAAGCAGTACATGAATTTTGTAAACTGCCTTGCACCAAGTTGATTTTGTGCTTATGGTGTCTTCTTGGGCATGACTTTCTTTTTTGTTGTTGTTGTTAAACCCTAATCAGTTTGCTTTGATGCCAAGTTCGCAAACTGGCATTTGAAGCTAGAATAGGAATTGTATTCCAATGTGCATTCAAACTAGAATTGATTCTGGCTTGTTGGGAAAGTTTTAATTGGTGAGTTAGCTGTTTAATCTTACTCTGAACTGAATGCTCAGGTATTTGTGATACTTCATGCAGATCACATGACAGTAATAGATAATTGCTTTGGACAATATGAGCAGCATCCAAAGAATTCTCAATATAAAATAGCTTAAAAGATAAATATGGAAATGAGAGGACGTAAAGTTGCAAATCTGTATAATTTGAGCTGTCATCTAGATGCAGTCTATTTTCTGTAAGCACTAAAATGTTTTTTTTTTGTTTGAACCAAATTTCCTGTGAACTCATACACTACATGGTGTGCTTATAGAAGTGAAAATCTGCTTCTGAGTAGCTACAGATCTGAGGTTCAAATTGCATCTTGTGAGATTGAATGTTGATACTACTATGTGAAATACAAATTCATGATTCTCATCTAGTGTATAGCATTAGATTTTGCTGCATCATCAGTTTGTGAATCCTGTGAAAACTGATAAATTGGGTTAAGTGACTGTCCAATTTCTGTTAATTCTTGATATGAATCTTTTGGTGTATAGTTGCTAAACTAGGTAAAGATAAAGGTTCCCCTTGACAAATGTCCAGTCGTGTCTTACTGTAGTGCTCGTCTTCGCTTCCAGTCTGTAGAGCCAGCGTTTGTCTGTAAACAATTTCTGTGGTCACGTGGCCAGTGTGACTAAACACAGAACACCGTTATCTTCCCACCAAGGTGGTACCTGTTTATCTACTCACATTTTTACATGCTTTCAAACTGCTAGATTGGTAGGAGCTGGGACAAGCGACAGGAGCTCACTCCGCCATGTGGATTCAAAGTGCTGATCTTTCAACCTTGCAGCCCAGAAGTTGCAAGATCGAAACTAAACTACACAATGATAAAACCAAGCAAATGACTGTCAGGAATGCATTCTTGGGATGCAGTCCTAATTAATAAAGATAACTGAAGGCAGGCTAAACTGACACTGAGCCAGCTGATGGTGGGCTAAATTCAAGCCTCTCCTATCCTAAGGATGTTGGAAATTACTTACGACTACCTTTGACCCTAGCTAACTTTTGTATTAGCATAATGGTTATGGGTTTGGGCTGAGAGGGGTTTGGATCTGGCATAACTCAGTTTGTCCTGCACTGCCCTTTTTTCTTTTCTTGGCTCTACCGTCAGCTGATCTCATTCAGCACTCATTGTGTTGGCAGATCCTGTTCTCCTAGCAGATCTGAGGTCAACTAATGAGAAGGGGTTGTGCCAATACAAGGGCCATTGTGCTAGCACAGAATACTACTGGCCCATTCCAAACCCTCTACATCTGACATATATTTGAGTTTGGATTGCAGTCTTAGTTTGTTTAAAATAAATTGTATATCTGCACCTCTGAATTCTCTATATTTGTTTAATTTAATTTAATGAGGAAGTAGCCAAGTTTTCTCAAATTCTTGTCTTGAATTCCTTAAACAATGTTTGGAGAATCAAGGCTGAATGTAAAACCATTAAAATATTTATTTTTCAAGGCTTTTCTCCATTTTATCCTCACAACAAACCTGTGAGCTAAGTCAGACTGAGAGACCATGATTGGCCCAAGGTCACCCAACAAGCTTCATGGCCAAGTGGAAAATTCAGTAGAGCCATATTATAACGCTCCAACAACTATACCATGCTTGGTTGTTGTGTTTTTAATGCTACCTTCTAACATTTTATTAATACATTTTATTAATAAAAGTAAATTAAAATCATTAATAAGATGTTTAATATTCAGATTTTTCAACACTCTCAGAAGTGAAAGGCGGAAGAGGTTGAACAGCTTAACAAGATTCTTTTCACATTTCAGTGGATAATATATTGCAGTTCAGAATGTACTGTATATAGGAATCATTACACAAGTTATCATACATTGTAATTAATTTTAGATCTCTTCTTGATCTTGTAAACACTATAAATTGAGGGACAATTATTAATGTGCCTCATTTTGTCTCTTCAAGATTCTTGGATATCTCAGTCAGCTTCATTTCCAAGGAATCAGAAACAACCAGGTGTGGATTCTCTGTCTCCGGTAGCATCCCTTCCTAAACAAGTCTTCCAGCCTCCTGCTCAACAGCAACCTTCAAAGCAGGTCAAAGTCACATGTGCTAATTGCAAAAAACCTTTGCAGAAGGGCCAGACTGCATATCAACGGAAAGGATCTGTTCACCTCTTTTGTTCCACTACCTGCCTTTCATCATTCTCACATAAGCCAGCTCCAAAGAAGCTCTGTGTCATGTGCAAAAAGTAAGAACTGTTTCTTCTTAAATTAATCTTTATTAATAAAATTCCTTTTAGGTTATAAAAACTCACTGAAATAAGTACTTTTAAAATTCTTTCTGATAGGTACTGGTTTGGTTAAGATGCAATGACCAGCAGATTGTGAACAGGCTTGAGATAGTCATACTTGTTTATCTTTATGTGATCAACCCATACCTTGCCTACAACATACAGTACAGTGGGGTCTCGACTACGAACGGTTCTACATACGAACTTTTCGACTTACGAACCCGCCCGATAGGAAATTACATACTCAACATACAAACTTCCCTCGAGTTACGAACAGGGAAAAAGTGCCCCTCCCTCCCCTTACAGGCTTCTGGAGGGGGAAAAAAGGTCAGAAACTTAAAAATAAATAAAAGAAAGTCACTTACAAGGCCTTGGTAGCCCCTGAACTGCAGGAAAAAGAGCAGCAAACAGATAAAAGCCGACACCCAGAAGGGAGCCTGGCAGCCATTTTGTGCTCCCCTCCTCCGCTCCTGCCCCCTCCTCTCCCTGCCTAACAGCTGATTGGCTGGCTCTGAAGAGGCTTGGGGAGGCTTGCTCAGCACCTAAAAAGATTGCCTGTGTGTCTTTGTGCTGAAAAAAATCAGCACAACATGCTTTAAAACATGTTTTAAAATTGGCTTCGTTGAAAAAAAATATTAAAAGTGCTTTTTAAACTGTTTCCTGCCTCCCCCCCTTTCCTGAACTTTTCTTGACCTAAGAAAAAATAAAAATATCCCCCTCTAGTGGCAGAAGGCGGAATAGCAGCTTCCCATTAGTTTCCCATTAGTTTCTATGGACGGAAAAGAGCAGATACGGATTAAATGGTTTTCAATGCATTCCTATGTGAAATGCAGATTCGACATACGAACTTTTTCGACCTATGAACCGCCTTCCAATACGGATTAAGTCCGTAAGTCGAGACCCCACTATAAAATTAAAACCTATAAATGGAGTAATGATTTTCAGGTTTGCTGTGAAGCTAGGCAATGGTTTGATCATATTAGGAGAGGATATGCCAGCCTGATGCCATTTCCTTATCGTGCAACTTTATCATAGTTCACTGTTGTGCCTGACACAGGCCATAGTTCTAAGGTGAAGATGGACTATAGAATAACTCAGGTTTTCCTTTTCTCTCAGATATAGCAGCGTTTTGTGTAATATATAATTCTCTTGTAATGATGGAGAATCATACAGAGTAACAGGCTTAGTTAAGTTTTGTCATTGCTGTTTGTACTTGTGCTTTGCCCCTCTCCAGGATGAAAATTAGCTTAAGAAAAAGTTTGGCTTAAGGTTGCAATTGTACAAGCCATAATGAATATTATCTTTTTATATACACACGTACTAGAAGCAGCACATTGTAAAAAGGCAAAATGCTTGAGTTAAGGTTAACATTTTGGAAAATATGAACAGAGCATTTCTTGAATGCTTTGTTCCAATGATATCGATTTCGCGCTGCTTAAAATGAGAGTATTAGGTGGTACCCAGTCCTATTGTGTTTTACTAGTAGTAGAGCACATGAAAATATTTTCATTGTACCAACTTTTGTTAACATGTATTTCAGTCACTGATTTAAATAACATAACTTGTCTCTAGCCAGATACATCAGTTGAATACAAACTGTTGGTGTAGACTTTTTGAGGCCCCCCCCCCCTTTTTTTTTTTTTTTTTTTTTTTTTTTTTTTGGCTATTTGTTGTGTTGGTGAGCCAGCATATAGATACAACATTTTTAGAGAAGAACATAATGGAACTTTATGATTTCACTTTCCACCATACATGTTTTTTATTCTGAATCTAAAGCCCCCCAGACATTCATGTGAGGGAGTATTAACCGCATGTCCACTGGCCTGGCTAACTTAGAACTTATTTTGAACTTTAATATGGTAAAAGAGCCAGACAGTGCATTGATGGTGACATGTCTTGACCAATGTCTGATATAATGTGATTTTACCTAAAAATGTATTTTTATCTTCCTGGTCAATGACCATAATAAATTGTTATTATTAACCACATGCTCTGTCTTCACCTTTCTCTATCTCATTGTCTTGACCACATGGAGGGTGACGAATCTGAACAAAAGAACCTGTCTATGGTGTCTCTACAAATGAAGTCAAATCCTGATTTTCCATGTGTTCATGGAAATGTTAGTGATGGGCAGGCAGATCTAGAGTGTTTCTCCTGAACATATGGGGAGTATTCTCTAATATGAATGTCTGAATTGGGCTTTAATCTCCAGGGAGAGATTATAGAAATGTGTACATGAAAGGTTCCACACTCATGATTCATGAACACAAATTTCTTTTACCTCTTCAAGCCGAATGGAGCATGCACTATATCACATGTGTGACCTGTATACAGATGTCTGTCTGCATTGTTGATAGATAATATGCAAAATGTATGGGATGGTGATCCCTCTCAGCAGAGAGCTGATAGAAGGAAGCCCTGTAAGTGATCACATGAATAAACTATAGCAGAGGTCGTCAACCTGCCTGAGCCGGACTGGGCCACGAAGACAGACCTCCCCCCCTCACACACTCCCCTCCTCACAGCTGCTTTGCGCATGTGCCAGCGCCAGCGTGAGCGCTTCCCCACCCCTTCACGCATACGCCTGAGAGTGCGTGCACACCTGTGGGGGGCCTTCCTCAGAGACTCAGCCGGTCCGCGGTCGCAAAAGGGTTGGGGATTGCTGCACTATAGTACACAGACCAGTAAAAGGGTATTACAAAAATGATGCAATGCAAGGCAGCAATTTGGAATAGGAGGCATAATTGGTTGCCTGGATTCATTCCTGAACAATATTTTCAAAATTGCCTAAGGTGAAAGAAAGAGCTGATGGATACAATATATGGCAGTTGTTCACAAAATGGCTGCAGAAGCAGTGTATTATGGATGTACAGTGTTTCTACTGACTTCACACTTCATCAGGTGATACTGCTGAAAACATTAACTGGTCAATTTACATTAAAATGTTGATTTTAAGTTTGGTTTTGGTTTTGTTTTTTACTTTTTGTTCTGGGTTGCCAAAAAAAGTCATATATATGCTATTCATGCAAAAGTAATTTCCAAACATTTCAGAGTAAGTGCAAGAAAAGAAAGGAGTGCTGTGATTCATATGTTATATTATTGTATTACTGTAATCATGTTGTTTTTCTGAATTGCGAACATAATTAACTCGTTTTTCACTTTACATTCCCACTATAGTAATAGTTGTATGTAGAATGAGTTCAAATTCTTCAAGTAATGAATGAAAGATAGTCATAACAATTTTAGTTGCAAAGCTGGAGTTAGGCTGTCCTTTTACTGATTAGAGTAAGTTACTTAAGTTAATGGGGCTTAGTTTGTGCAAATGTAAGTACAAGAATAAGAGTCCAAGTTTGTAGTAGCAGACAGAAATAAATATAGCAACACTGCAAAAGAATAAAATTTGCTTCCCTTCCTTCTTGTTAAAAAAATTATTTTCCCCTAGCAATTCTGGTATAGCAGATTTTTTAGCTTCCCTTCACATTGACTAAGTTGTAAAATTTGCTTTTACAAATGAGATATTTCTCCCTTTTCAGTCACTGTTCAGGACTGATAGAGAAATAACATTTATTTCCTGGGAACTTAGTGTGTGACATACTAAGCAAGCATGCATACATGTATTTTCCCCTCCTCTCCTGCACAACAATTTTTCCTTGTTCTTGCAGGAACTATGAATTTTCATAATGTTTGCAGGTATAAAAATTATGGTAAAATAAACGCAGATCCTTGTAACCCTAACACGAATCTGTTATTTACAAATGTTTCTTGTTCACAAGAAATATGATTCTCTAATCCTAGTTTGCACCAGTGTGCATATGGCAGAGAAAAATGGCTAACAGCAAAATAGGGAGTGGGGAATAGCTTTGGAGATGGGAAAAGCAAGGAATTTCACATTCATTGGTTTCAAGATTGATTTCGCTATATAAACCATTATCTGACTATTCATTAATCTGGAACTTCAAGACATTAAATAGCAGGGGTGGTCTAATTTGTGTTGACACAATTGAGAACTCACCATGTCTTTCTGTTTCAATGTTAAGTTTGTGTATTGAGACAGAAAGATGCTAAAGTGCATTTTTAGAGCTTGATCGTTTGACACTATTAAACACAAACAAGTTTACAGTATATGTGTTTCTGGCATTTTAATATCACCATTCTGTATTTGTGAGGACACCTCCAAAATGGGGTTAACTCCTTGTTCTGACCAGATTAGGCAGAGTTCATGTGTAACTGAACTTTTTAAGAGTACATTTGAACTGCAAATCTGCCCATCTATTCTGCCCATCTGTTCTTTTTCTAGCTGCACCCCACAAGTTGCTCCATAGCTCTTGTCTGCTGTTTTTTTTTTCTGCTGTGCTGCCACTCTTAGGCTTATTCATAATTGGCCCCAAATTGGAAGTATATTGCAGGCTGTGAATTGCTTGTGCTTACGTTAGCTTTTTTGTTGCATTTTAGTGGAAGAGTGAGACAGAAATGTAGTAAATAAATGATGTAAGTATGTTAAAATAATTGCAAAAAGAAGCTGAAAATGCCAAATTAAGATGATGATCTTAAATTGAAAATAACTTCCAGAAGGAGTGAGTGTGTATACCTTCTGGTAACTCTGAAGGGAATGCATTCAAGAGACTGAGAGTAAAATAGAAGAAAGACTTTCATTGACAATATATCAAGTGAAAGAAGACTGTGTCCATTTCATTTTAATAACAAGAAAGGTTCAAAGCTGGTCCCTTAGATACCTATGCCACTTGCCATTTAGTGATGTAAAGGTTGAATTTGGCATAAAAATAACTGTTGGCAGTGAATGATGGTCTTTAAGTATTGCAGTAATATCCTAATACTGATCAGTTGCTGCATTTTATATCATATTAAAGCTTCTGGACACACTGCAGGAGTATGAATCAAGTAGAGCATGGATTGATGCCAAATCGTCCATGTTGCTTGGCAATAATCATCTTCATTAACTTAGCAACAACAAATTAATCTCACCACTGCTTCCTTTGAGCAAGATGGAAAACCTCCTAAAAGACAGTGTTGGAAATTACGATTTAACATTTACACATCTGTTTGTACATCACTACTCTAATATATAATGTTGCTATTTTAAAAGGATAAGTTAGACCTCTTAAGATAAACTTGTTTTGTCTGTAATATGTTAAAGTGATATGTATGATGGAAGAGGTGATTTTAAAGAGTTTTAATGTCTGAAGATGCTAAAATACTCTTGGTATTCTCATATCTTTTAGAGATATAACAACGATGAAAGGTACCATTGTTGCTCAGGTTGATTCAAGCGAATCCTTCCAAGAGTTCTGCAGTACATCATGTTTGTCCTTCTATGAAGACAAACAGAATCCCTCAAAAGGAGTATTGAATAAGTCAAGATGCACCATCTGTGGTAAATTGACAGAGGTTTGTATGATTTTTCTTCTCTTTGATGCATTATGTTATATTTTTTTATTTTGTTTACTTGAGAGACATCTAGCATTGTCTTACAATTTTGTAAAATGGCTTCTTTGGCATGGACTCTGTGAATCACATATATGGGCTAGGTCTATGTAAGTATCTCAGAGTCTTCCAGAACTTAAATGGAAACATGCAGTTCAACTCCTCAGCCTGTAGGCATAAATATGCTGGACCACCTGCCTTCTTCATAGTACCTTTTTGTCCACCACATTCTCAGCAAAATTTTAGTGCAATCATGTGAAAACACATCTGGACTTGATCTTCTCCTTTCTCTTCAGCTACTCTCTCCTGGCTTGACAACTCAGCTCTTGGACTACTTACATAGCTTCTAGAGCTTTTTTTAAAAGAAGTACACAGAGTGCAGTAGCAAGACTTCAAATACTTATTTTGTCTTGGAGCACACCATATCCTACAGAAGTGCCATCATTGCCAGAACTGCTCATTACACTTCTGTCTCTTCTTGAGAGAAAGCTCAGAAGCATCAGAGGAGACCGCTCAATACTGAGTCCCCAAATAGCTGCCAGTTTGATCCAGCCAGCCAACTTGCCCTTCTGTGCCACAGCAACCCTCAGTATTAACCACTCCAGCACTGTTGTTGATACTGGATCCAACTTCAGGAAGTGCCCCATCAGCTTGCTGCAAATGCCGGGTCACACTCCATTACTCACAAAAAGAAGGAACTCAAGTATCAAATCGTTCATCCTAGCAGGAGCCCACCCTCAGTCTCACTATTGATACCAGTCCTCAGCAGGACAGATTGTGTATTGATCTCCTCAAGGACTTGGGTCTCAATCCTGGTCTCGGTTTCCCTTTACTGATGCTGTCTACACTTCATTGCCTCTGCATATTCCAGCTGTCACTCACATTATTGTCCACCCTACAGATGCCCCTGTGAAGACTCTTGTGGCAGGTTCAGATGATCTATATGTTCCATGTCACCATTGTCCTCCCTAACTCCCAAGCCCTTGGTATTAGGAACCTTTTTACTTTGGGGTACACTGTCAGCCACAACCTCTGAAGGTGCTTCCACCATAGGATAAGCTTCCAGATTCTCTGGCAACACATCCAGCCATTGGTGCTGGAGCTTGCACTGACTGCCCCCTCAGATTCACGTGCTAAGTCACTGCACAACCTGTATTCCAAGTTGCAGCTCTCCTGGCTTAGTAGGGTCAAAATTCTTCCCTGGCTTCCCTTCTCAGAGAGCCTCACATCTTGTTCTTGTCTAGTTCACAGAGGAAATCCTTCTCACCAACCACCAACACCCCCCCACCATGGCCCCCAAAAGGACACTTCACTTAGCTTCTCCCACCAACAGGCTATCTTTTTATCACTCCACCATCACCCTGATACGCTCCAGACTTTTTTCTCATAGCTTCTTTTCACACTACTTTGCAATCCCAAAATAAGATGGCAGCTATATCCCATTCTTGACTCTGCACCCTCAGCACATTTATTGTGACCTCAAAGTTCCCAAATAACCTGCGTTCTTCCATCCAGAGAATCTGGTTCATCACAGACCTCTGGGAGACGTGCTTTTACTTTTACTCCCAACGATCTCATCAGCACTGAAAAATCCCACTTCTTTCTCTCCAGGAACTAAAAATTCATCAGTGTTCTAGTCTCTCTCAACAGCCGGAGCTTTCCTCCTGAAGGACAACATGTTCACTCTCATTTGGGTAGCCTGTAGACTCCTGGACCTCATTGTGGTAATCCCAAACATTCTGCAGTAGGACAGATTCCACACATGGGCAATTCAAGGGTGCCTCTTTTTCCAGTTGATTGCCTCAGAGACCACCCAGCAAGGACATTCTACTCTCACAGCCCACCATCATCCCTCTCTCTTGATGAAGAAGGTCACATCACCTTGGTAGAATGGCCTTTAGCAATTTTGAAGGCCCTGAAGACATTTAAGTCTATGATTTGGAGCCATAAAGTACAAATCCCAATGGACAATACAACCATCATATTCTGCCTCACCAAGCAGTCTCACTCTCTAACCTAATTCTGAGAATATGGCACTAGTGCCATGCCTGGGACATCCACCTCCAAACAGTCTATCTCCCAAATGAGCACAGCAAGGTAGCAGATGTGCTCATCTGTTCCACCGCTACATCTCACAAATGGCAACTCCATCCAGCAGTGGCTTAGTACCTCCTTTGCAGTAGGGACATTGCTTTGTTTTTGGAGGATGCATTCCTTTATTCCTGAAATGGCCCCTCTGTGCATTACCTCCCGTACTTCTCATGACCAGAGTCCTCATCAAGCTGAAGGATAACCACGTGCACTGCATTCTCATTATTCCTTGGTGGCCTCTGCAGACCTGCTTCCCCCATCTTCTCAAATCTTTTCACTGATCACTTCTACAGCCTTCTTCAAGTCCCAGTCCTTCTCCCACAATCCCAAAGTTCCTTCCAAAACCCAGATCTCCATTCCATTTATCTGATGTCCTGGTATGTCACCCTACACACTGAGCCAGAAGTAGATCTTGTTCTACAAACTGCATGCAAGCTGTCCACATGGTGCTCTTAACATGTTAAGTGGCAAATACTTCTTGCCTTTCTACTGTAAGGAGATATACTGCTTCAAAGAACAGGTTGTGAGATCTGAGGTGTGCAAGGGACAATAGGATGGTGTGTACCATCCTATTCCTTGCACATCTCAGATCTCCCGGCCTGTTCTTGTCCTCACAAAGAGTGTTCCATACAGCTGTCTCCATTCATTTCCAACTGTTTAGGGATTCCTGGTTCCTTACACACAGGGTCCCCTTACATGCCAGCTGCTGGGTGACCACTTGGCCCCAGCCACTGTCACTACTACCTTGGGTGTCTGATCTAAACAGAGGGGTATCTCTTGGATGACAGTGTTGTTGTCTTCAGCACTCTGGGGACACCCACAGTTGGATAATTTAGCTTGCTAATCATGCATTTGTGTGATACACAAAGACCACAACAAAGGATAGGATGCTTCTTTGGTCCTTCGTTTATGCGTACATACATCCCATCCTCCTGCAGGAGGGTCACTCAAACTTCTCAGCTGCTGCTGCCATTTTTCCATTGTATTTCTGGAACAGAGGGGAAACCTCTGGGAATCCTGCTTATTTATTCCTACAGACCTGGATGGGTAGGTCTACAACCAAAATGCTTTTGTTTTATCTCTAGATGATTCTGAGACATACTGTGCAGGTGCAAGATTAACACTGCAATTTCATTGTAAAATGATTAATGTGACTTAATTGGTTTTGTAAAAGTGAATTCTGCTTAAAGTAGTTGTTACACACTGTAATATATTTTCTGTTCATTAAGCCTAAATGTTTTGAATGTTACCTTTCTGCAGCCAGTGAATATACTGGTAATGATAAAATGGTATATTTTGGCACTGTAAATTCCTATAAACAGTAACCGTCTTTACACTATTTTTAAATCAACAGATACGTCATGAAGTTAGCTTTAAAAACATGACTCATAAACTATGTAGTGACCACTGCTTCAATCGATATCGAATGGCTAATGGCTTAATCATGAATTGTTGTGAACATTGTGGGGAATACCTCCCTAGTAAAGGTGCAGCAAACAATATCCTTATGGTTGATGGGGAACCGAAGAGATTCTGTTGTCAAAACTGTGTTAGCGAATACAAACAGGTAACTCTTGTTCCTTTTTCATTTAATGATACGTTAAATTATTTAATTTAATTTGCATTCATGACAATCTGGGAGCATATTGCTTATTAAGTGAAGGTAAAACTGATTTAGTCTTGTTGATTGAAATAGTACCACCACTATCTACATAACTTTGTTTATTCATTTGAAGGCATGTTTGTGGCATGTTTTGCTACCCTTCACAATAAAATTAATTTCCTTTATTTTATCTTAACATTAAAGATTTGGCAACTGTTTTCTTAAACTCAGCCAGTAGAAAAACTAGGAAAAGGCTGTTCAGAACATTTGTTTTCTTATGTAAGCTTCTCAGTTAAAATATTGAAAGCCGTGGGTAGCTTTTTCTCTGGAAGGAATTGGGTATTATGCAGCTGTGAAGCTAAGTTGCCACAGCTCCCTTGTAGAGCCTGTAGGATGACCAGTAATTTCAAGTCTTATATCAGTATATTTAAAGTTTGTTCTCCCTTTCTCTGAGGCACTGGCTATATGTTATGTCTCTATATCACAGTAACCCTGAGAAGGAAGTTAAATTGTGTCAAGTGACTGGCCCACCATGCCTGTGCCCTAATTTTCCCTGATTTTTCCCTATCACTGTTATCTTCCACTGTAATTTTACCTAGGGTCTGTTTTGAGGTATTTGACTTTTAGGAGAGACTTTTCAGATGTGTGGGCTGTAGTGAAGTAGATGAAAATGGGGAATGCCTCTTGCATGTTGCCCTTGTACAAATACTGCAAGTGGTCGTATTGTGGTGGTTCCTTAGATGTCCTGAATTTGTATGGACAAAGTTGTTTGAATTCATTCTTCTCTTTGAATAAGTATTTCTGAAAAGTCTTCTAAATTGGAGAGGCCTTTATATTAGAAGAAAATTATTCCTTAATTTCTACATTAGCCAATCTTATTCTAAATGTTCAGATTCTACTTATATTTTTAACATGTAAATGGCACTTCTAGAAACATAACATAGCCCTTGTTGTTCTATTACACAGCAAAACAAAAGGGGCAAAATAGGTTATTCAAGATACTAAAAATGATAGGCTTACACTGAAGCTACGGAGAGACTTGGAGAAGCCGTGAATAAGATTTCATGAAGGAATCCAAAAGATGCAAGAATAACATGAAAAGGTCCCCATACATCTAATAACGCTTTGCTGAAATTCCAAATGAACATGGAATTGTGCTCAAATGACAACTGTGTATCTCATAAATTTATTGTGACATGTACACTTTTTCACCTGTACTGATGCTTTGTTTTGTTTTTGGATACCTTTCCATATGTTTTCTGGAGGATGTGGAGGTGTAATATATGCATAAGGCATTCTAAAATAGTATTTGAATTCTTGAGTATTTTTTAAATTGGAGATGGAGCATTTAAGGCAGCAGCTTAAGTATCTACCAGGGTTAATGCAGAGCAGAGTATTTGTGTGCATGTTAAACCTGACACCCTATAAATTCCCCACATGTTTTGAATGACGTCATCCTAGATTGTTGCCACAGCCTCTCCCACATTGCTAAGAGTACAGATGTCAAGATTTGATATTTTGTACTAAAATAATGAGGATGTAGAAAATTCTGGAAATATATGTTGTACTTTACAAATGAGGTTTGAACAATAATCTATGAAGAGTAGCTTCAAAACAATCAGCCAGCTCTCCAGCAAGGCCTGGGAGCAAGGTCATTCTACAACAACATTAGAAAAGAATTTTCTTTATGGATGACAGTTGAAACGTATTTATGTTGCAATGTGTAAATATAATAGGAGACGGCATTTGCAAGTCTTATAACTTGCACTCTCTGTAGCTACAGTGCTCTGGTTTCATAGTATCTTGGTATACCATATATTTTAATGTACACACTCTTGTTCCTCCAGGTTTTGCAAAATGTTAGTCATAATAAGGATGTTTATCACCATAGTGGAAGCCTTTCAGATACTGAGGAAGGAGCCCTTGGAGTTACAGGAGGTGCAAAAACAAAAGAGATTTCTATTAAAAACCATTCTCCTTAATGTGTCAGATCCGTATAACTTGCAGGCCCAGGAAAAGAGATTGCTGACATATGGTGGGGGGAGATATAAATTTAGGAAGGTACATACACAGCAATATTCAACTCAATAATACAGCAATACAACATGCTACACCACAGACGCCAGATGCCAACAGCACTGTTACTGGGCACCAGTCATCAAAGAGCAGGAGGCATGTGGTAGTGCAGCAGCTGCAGGTTTCAGTTTCAGAAGCCAGCAACACACTCATCATGAACTTTCCTCCATAGGTGCAAATTGACACAAGGCTGCCTTGGCTAGGCAAGAATGTTATTTAATAATTTCCTTGTATGTTTAAAGGCTAAAAAAATTAATTTTGCTTTATATATTCTTTCTTTTAAGAACTCTGGTGTTTTGGAGAATATTTTCTGCTGTTTTAGTGTGTCTCTTTTAGGCTATAAGCTCCTTTATCGTTCGATTCAAATATGATTTAAATTCTTGTCTGTAACTTTTATATCTAAAAGCTTACAATTCAATTTTTTTTATGATTTAACTTTTGCTTACAACTTAAGTTTTGTTTTTAATCAACTTTTTTATTTTGCAACATCTGATAGTTGTAAGAATTTTGGATGCAATCACACCTGCAGCTTTTCACAAGTTGCAAGGAAGAATTTATGTTTATGCATTTGTGCCTACAGTTTTTCATAGCTGTAAGACGTTGGGATGTTTTTAATATTTGCAATATTTTTATAAATATAGAAGCAATGTTGATAAAGCTGATGTTCCCTGAAATTATTGCAACAGTTAAAAGACTTACACCTTGATACCCATATGAATTTTGATACAATAGGGAATTATTGGTTGCATTCTGGAATTATCCCTTAACTGAGATAAATGCCAGCTGTGACAAACACAGGCTTCTGATTTTTTCCTAGAAATCTATAAAGTTCTGTAGGGCTCTTAGGCAGATATTCAGGTGTCAGACCTCCCTGACCAGATATTGGAATGGATGTCTGTTGCTACAATGAGAAACCTTTGTTTGCCTCCTTCAGGGAAATTGGGTGGCATTAGGGCTACTCTCAAGAGGCTGCTTGTTCTCCAAAGACAGTGAGTTGCTTGTGCAGCTGATGGAAGAAGCAGCCCTGTGGATTTTGCTGCAGAAGATATTTGTGGGACTCATATTTGTAGATAACTTCTGGGCATATTGCAGTTTTACATGCAGTTGGTTAGGCGTAAGTGGAAGGAACAAGCATATTAGTGCTGTCTTGGGTATCCTTTCCCACATATATCAAAGGGTTTGACTCAAGCTATTTAAATATAAATGGCTTTTCAGTTAAAAAAAAACTGAAGATTTTTTTTTATCTCATAGAAGATTGGTGCCTTTGCTTGATACTCTTACTTTAGAGTGATTGCTAAATCAGTTGCTCTTTCAACAAGTATACATTAGCCAAAATCTTGTTGCTTATGTTGTAAATCATAATAGAATAGGCCCATTAAATCATTGGGGATCTAGTGAGTTAACTCCTCTATATGTTCCATTGATTCAAATGGGCCTACTCTAACTGAGACTTACTGTGCTAAAGTAAGTCGCAGTTAAAGTAGGCCTATTTAAATCAATGGAACTTAAGGAGGAGTTGATTTGTCAAATCCCTGTTGATTCAATTTACTGCAAATTAATGCAATTTACTAAACTGAGCAACAGGGCTTTGGCCAGTAATTATTACTTTATATGCTAATGTAGACAAATGCATTCATAATCATAATAGATCCTCTTGTCTAGCGTTCTGTCTAAACTGATTACATTTTAAGTCATGTATTTAGTGTTTTTGATTTAAAGCTTAAAATCTAAACATTACATTAAAGTTGTGGACTCTGTTAACATGTTGCTAAAATACATTCATATTAATACTTAAAAGGTATTCACCACAAAGTAATAAAATAGAAGAGTTATTTGAATGTAAGACTTGTTTTGAAACTTCTGGATTAGCTAGAATACTACTTAAACAGTTGAAAATTAGCTAGAATACTACCTAAACACAGTTGACTATACAAAAGTTGCTTACTTTGCTTTTTGTTAATATATGAGTTGTATTAAGCAATAGTACAAATAATTGCTATATATGTCACAGAAAAAATTAGAACTGGTCACAAAGTATTTGTACCTACTTAACATTTGTTAATAAATGTATTTTGATAAATTACTTTTTTTGAAGTAGTTGTTTGAGTTCCAACTCGTTTTGATCTCTAGTATCCTTTCATATATTTTTTCATTCTTTATAGCTTTCAGTTGGCAGATATATATTCAGATTTGCTTGTTCTTTGTACTTCTGTGGTTTCCACACTGGGGAAGTACTTCCAAGCTAAAACATATTTTTCTTCCTCACTTTGACACATCAGTAAGTTAATACAGAGGAGGAAAGAGAAGCATTACTATATGTACTACAGTATTAGGTTTGTGTGTGCTGATGCTTACCTCAATGATATGGAATATCTATAGACCAATCATACATCGTTGCTATCTAGCAACACTTCTCTTTTCATTTTCCCTCATGCTTTCAGTATAGCCATGCTTGTGTACAGAAGAGAGTTGA
The DNA here is from genome assembly GCF_051106095.1 of Pogona vitticeps. Lineage (NCBI taxonomy): Eukaryota > Metazoa > Chordata > Lepidosauria > Squamata > Agamidae > Pogona > Pogona vitticeps. Next base: position 243,836,985 of record NC_135785.1, on the reverse strand, counting down.
GTTTTGACTTCCTTTTGCCACTGTAATAACTAGGACATTTCTTCAGTATATTTTATGTTCAGTGTGGTTCGGGGCTACTTGAAAATGCATCAATTCTCCATTCTAGTTCCATGTGTTCTTTCTTTCCCAACAAGCCAAAACTGGAAAATATCAGAAAATTAACTTTGAGAATGTTTTTAAGCTAAATTAGTAGTATAAGCCCTGAATATTATAATAGAAAAGTGTTTCCTTTTTGCCAAGAAGTGGGAGGTTAAATCTCAGATAGGAGGCATTCTGGTAAAAATAAATATCTAAAAGAAACAAAAAGTGAGAAATACACATAAGTAAAATTATATCAGTCTACCTGAAATAGTAATGCAAGAAGGCAATATCATTTTTAATACAATATGGAATAAAACAAGTTAACAAAAATAATAATTTGAAACAGTATTAAGTCAATATTAATTCATTTCAGTTATATTTGATGACTTGTGAAACTAAAATCAGTACTAAAACATAAGTGAAACATCTTGGATTGTTTGGTTTTATTCAGGGAAAGGCTTTTATATATTTGATACTTAGAAAAATTTCAACAGTTGCATGCCCTTTGCTTCCTCTCTCACTTGTTGATTTACTTTTCTGTGCAGCTATTTAAAGTGTAGGGATCTATACCAAAGCTGGCAGTCCTATAGAAACATAATCTGCTGCTTTTTATTCCATTTATTTATTTATTTATTTATTTATTTATTATTTAGCTAGCTAGCTTGAGGGCAGAGGACAGTCTAATTATAAAAAGCAAAGTTGAAGAAAAAAATGTTGTTGTTCCAGTTGATGGGTGTGGGTTAGTCAGTGTTACTCCTTAGGAACAAACATCACCCTAAGAATGAAGGAAAGTGGAGGTGAACCTGCTTTTACTCTAAGGGCAAGGTAGATATCTGAATAAACATTTATCTGCAGAACACAGGTGAATAAATAAGAAATGCAGACTGCTTCCTTGGTTCTCGGATCCGAAAGCAACGAAAGATGGAGGGTGTAGAAGCCCCTGTGTTGCTGAATTGAGGAGCAACTCCTCAAAGGAATCCAGGACTTGGATGAGCCATGGCAGTAGTACTCTTAAAAATCATCCACAGTGAATCAAATTATAGGAAGCAAGTGATTGTGAATCTTGTTGATGCATTCACACAACACAAGTAAGATGTTGCCTAATTATATCAATAATCCTATCTTTCTCACCTGCCTCATCCTTACCTGCCATGTAAGAGAAAGGAAAGGAAGAGGGAAGTATAAGTTTCAATCTTGTATTTCCCATGATCATTCAGTTACAGTCAGACTTCAGTTCCCCAGCTGGTTCTTTGTGTTGATCCTACCCTCCTGATACACTGGGCTCATGGGAGTGAATTACCTACCCCACTTCTCTCTGGTCGGTGGTCTTCCTATCAGAATCACAAATGAAGCATTTATTGACTTTTACTGTGCACTGCATGAAGAGAGAGTGAGGTTTGGACAGGGAAGGGGAGCTTTCTGGGAGGATCATTCAGTGGTACAATCCAACCCCTTCAAATAGGTTTTTCAAACCAGAACTCTTACCCACCATTTTGAACAAAGTTATTCTTCTGCAATATAGTATGGATATAGTGATGTCTTCTCCCAATGGAATGGAAGGAGCAAAATCAAGACAAATTATTCCAGCCCTTTGCAAAGGATCTTTTTACTTTTAACTGCTTCTGCCATGGACAGCTTGATTTTTTTAGTACTAAAAAGAAACAAAAAACAAGCAAAAATACATACATAAAAACACTTTACTAACACAAAGCCACATAAACAATACAATTAATTACACAATGTGCTCCCCCTGCACCAGGACCATTTGGAAATATAACCTGTTTACTTTCTGTTTATAGATGCTCATTCCCTTTCTAAAACTGCACTGTGTCTTGCAAAGCATAATCGCCCTTCCAGGTAGGATAGGAAGGGCGATTATTGATATAATTAGGCAACATCTTACTTGTGTTGTGTGAATGCATCAAAAATGCATTATCAAAATTGATAATTCTCCCCAAATAAAAATATTCTTATTTATCAAACCTTTCTTTAGTTTAATATTACACATTAACTTACCATTAATAGCAATATTCCAAACTTCATTAATTGAAAATCATGCTTTATTTTCCAATTCTTTGCTACCAAATCAATTATTTCATTATCCAACTCCATGGCTTGTTGTCAAATACTGATAAAAGAGCTATTTTAGGACATATTTATATTTAACTTAATTATTTCATTTGTTTTCTTGAAAACTAGCTGCCAAAATTTCAATATATACTCATTCCCAACACATATGAAAATAAGTACCTTTTTTCTGACATGTTCTCCAACGCAACTTAGAATAATTAGTATATATTTGATTTAATTTAACTGGATTTAAATACCATCTCCAAACTAATTTGTAAAACTTTTACTCTATCATTTTAGGCATAGATTTCAATATTCTTTTCCCCCATATATTATTCTATGCCTAAGTACCTATTTCCTCTCCCAAATTTCGTTCCCATGGTCTTTCAAAAGGAAAAGACCTTGATGTTAGGAAAGTGTGACGGCAAGAGAAGGGGACAACCGAGGATGAGGTGGCTGGACAGCGTCTGTGAAGCAACCAACATGAAATTGACAGACCTCCGGGAGGCAGTGGAAGATAGGCGGGCCTGGCGTGCTCTGGTCCATGGGGTCACGAAGAGTCGGACACGACTAAACGACTAAACAACAGCAAGTCTTTCAAAAAAAAAATCTTGTTAGTCTTTTGCTTCTATTAATATCTTACAAATTCTAAAAGACAGCTTTATGGTGACCTCCATCTGTGCTTGATAGGGAACTCTGATATCTAATGTGATTAATACGAAGATAAATGAGCCCAATTTGGACCAGACAGAGCACAAGCATGACACAGCATCCTAAGTATATTCATGAGTAGAGATTGGGGGTATTTGTATTCGTATATGAATAACCCCCTACAGGTGGGCGTAACGAGAGTCTAGCCCCCCGGGGGCCAGACTGTCCATTCACCATCTGCTGCTGACGCCGCTGGCTCCGGACTCCCTATTGCTCTGGAGCTCGCAGTCAACAAGCCACTCCTGGGAGGAGGTGGAATGACGAGCCTCTCTGCCAGGTCAAATAGTGGCTAATCCACAGCTAGCTCCGGAGTGATAGGAAGGGAGCGCAGAGCCCGCAGCAGCAGCGGAAAGGTGAGCTGACAGTCTGGCCCCAGGGTGCTGGACTCTTGTTACGTCCACCTGTGGGGTGATTCATGAGTCATGTGGACTGGCAATTCGTGCCTTAGTTGCAGATTATTTGATTGCAGGATTCCGTTCTCAAGCTTAGGCTCAGAAGCATTTTTCTCTCCCTATCCCCCACTCTAAGGGTCCCTGTCATCACAATGATTGAAGCTGCTCAGACATCATCTCCCACACACTGGGGCCAAATGTGTGTCCCAAACAGTGGACACACACCAGAAAAAGTTCTGGGGTCTTTACAATGTTGCTCAAGGTGTCTCAGATGTTTAGCTCTCAGGCAGCTGACCTGAAATGAAATTTCATCAAGATGAAAAAATGGAAGCCAGAGATTCTCAACAGTGGAGACTGCCTGTGGAGAGGATTTTCTTGCCTCGATTTGAAGGAGGGCTGTTCACTTGTCTCCATGAGGCTCATTCAAAGGAGTTTGCATGGTTTCACCTATGGACTGCTTTAACACCAATACCCCTGATATCCATAAAGACATTGGCAGGCATGATTAACCATGCAAATCACTGTACATGTTTATCCATGCATAGCTTATATTTTGTGTCTACACTTCAAGTATAGATGCTGAAGAAAAAAAAATTCAAAAGATTTAATGCAAGCATCTAGGAAGACATTGATTATACCCCAAAGGAAGACATGCTGATAATCATAGCTGACTGGAAAGCAGAATTAAGAAACAAAGCATAAGCAAATGTTATTGGAAAATTTGGTCTAGGAGTCAGCAATGAAGCAAGAGAGCTACTCGCAGAGTTTTATGACTCCAACAGCCTGTTAATTGCCAATATATGCTTCAGCCAGCCAAATAGATGACTGAGCACATGAATGTTCGCAATACAGAAATCACGTAACTACTTAATTGAAAGTAGTAAATGCAGCTGTTGATTTCTAGCAGAATAAGAATGGGACCGGACTATGGTACAGACAATGAAGTGTTAATATAAAATTATTTCAGTAATGTTGAAGAAGAAAACAAATAATCATAATGCCAACATACAATTTAAGTAACATTTCTAGTTATTTTAAAGTCTATAGAAAGAACAACTTCACAAAACTCAGTTGACAATCAACCAGAAGAACTAGATTGAAACTAAAGATATCAGGGAAGAATGGGGAAATACTGGTTTTCTAGTCAAAGGAAACAAAGAGTCTAGATGGATGCCTGATCGTTGTCTTAAAAATGTTAACAGTTGAGAAGTGAAAATATATGGCAACAGAAATAGGATGAGAATACTAAATACAGCTTTTTGACAACTAATACTTAAGACATCAAGGCAACTATAACAATAGTCAGTGCAAAAGAGAGAGAATGGAATAGAATAACAAAAGAGGAAGAACAGATGTGTTTAATAAGATCCTAGAAGTCCAAGGGAAATTTAAGTTTTCAGAGATAATGAAACATGAAGAGAGAAACATACTATCTGATCAGGATAAAATAATGAGAAGTTGGAAAGAATATACTGAAGAACGGAATAGAAGAAATGCACGAATTGCAGACATCAACTACACAAAAGAAAAGAGAGGCCCAGAGATGGGACATGTTCAGTGTACATTCTAATCTTCAAGAACACACCAAAGTGCAGGAACTATAGGAGAGTTGCATTAATTTCCCATTAAACATAATCGTGCTCAAGATGTTGCGAATGAGACTTTTGCCATATATGGTGTTCAAGCTCAATTCTGAAAAGGAAGAGTCACTAGAGACCACATTGCAAATATATTTTGGTTTACGGAGCATACCAAAGAATTTCAGAGGAAAATCAATCTATGCTTTACAGACTACAGCAAACCCTTTTGGGATCCAGGAAAAGTTATGTACTATTCTAAAAAAAAGAGGTGTGCCTCAATACTTGCACATTATCTATATTGTCAACAAGAAGGTACTGTTAAGACAGAACATGGAGAAACAAAATGAATTCGTATAGGCAAGGGTGTATTTTATGTCCTTTTGTGTTAATAGGCAGAAATTATATGAAAAACGGGATTAGATTCAGTTAAAAGATAGACTGAAACTGGTGGAGTAAACATCAGTAAATTAAGATATGTAGATTACATTGTATTACTGGCAGAAAGCAGTAGTTATTTGATATGTCTGCTGATAAAAGTGAAAGAAGAAAGAGCAGAAACAGGACTGCAGTTGAAAATTAAGAAGACAAAAATCATGACTATAGAAGAACTGCAGTACTTTAAATTGTGGACAAAGAAGACACCAGCATTAAATACTTTCTGAATGTCAATTCAGTCATTAATCCAGATGCAGCCATGAAATGAAAAGAAAACTGAGACTTCGAAGGGCATCAATGAAGGAACTGAAAAATATCTTCTAGTGTAAGGATCTTTTCTCCGTTATCTACTCTTGCCCATAGGGTCTACTTTCCCTCTGAACATTCTAAGTGTTCTTACATTTTCTTTGATGGTAAGAAGAGCTACATCTAGGCAGGGCAGTTCGCCAGGAAGCCATTAGAATTTAGATGATCCCAGCACCAGTTTTTGGGAGTGGGATGTCCATTGTCAGGCCATGGCAGTTCAGGAGCTCTTGTTGAAGGAGGTCAACTGATATTACAGTCAACTGATCGAACCTGCAGACCACTTGGCTGTTTCTTGTGAAATTTGCCCTAGTCATCAAGGGGCAGGGATGCTTTACTCCTGCGTTCCCCAATCTTTTTGGGACCACGGACCGGTTGGGGTGTGTGGGTTCTGTGCGTGGAGGGGGCACCCCATGCTCGCGAGGGGACGTGTCACGCTTGCAGGTGGGCATGTCACGCTCACGGAGGGCAAACAACATGCCCCTCCGAAAATGCGATACACCCACCGTGTGTGGGGGGGGGGGGGGGCGGAGATCCATAACCACAGCCCAGTTCCAGGAAGTCCATGGACTGGCACCGGGCCATGGCATGGGGGTTGGGGACCCCTGCTTTACTCGAAACAGAGGTAATACCATGTAGTCTTGTCAGTAAGGAAGTAGCATGCATTCATCCTCTTTCTAGTGGTAGGTGGATCTTCTTCATGAGCAGAACACTTAAAAGGGGAACAGAATGTTGAGGCAGGCTAGCTCAGCAGGTCCACAGTCCATCTGGGAGAATGGATTCTTCACCCCAAGTTTTCAGCAACTAGCTAGCAGGTGGGGAGTGCACTTGTTTGCCACACTGATGGATCAACAACTCCCAAATTTGTTCTCATGACATCTCAATTCATGGGTGGAGCACACTGATGCTCTGATATCAGAGTGATCTCCAAGTCTGTTTTATGCCTTCTTACCAGTGGGTTGCAGAAGGTGTGCATGTTCCAGACCAAGGTGGTCCTGGTGACTTTGTGGTGGCCAATGAGGCTATGGTCTCACTTTGCAGATTTCTGATCAGGAGAGATCTCCCATCACAAAGTTCTCTGGTCCACCCAATTGGAGGGGCTCTGCTTTCCTAGCAGGAATCAAACAACAGAGATTCTTTCAGTGGATGTAGTTGACACCATTCTGGCAATCAGACCACTTTTTTGCCTTCTAATGTTTGTGTAAGTGCAAAGGGTTTGCTTAAGGCAAATGTGTCGGTTGGAGTGGATTCTACATGGATTGATCTGTATGATGGACAGATCTGTCTCCAAGCATTAATACTTCTATTAGAGTCAAGAGGGTCAGCCTGATTTCTGTCTACATTCCATTCATCACAATTAGACGCACTCAGGGCTGATTTCTTTCCTCACCCCAGTGCTGTTTGCATCTACATCAGGCACATTTTGAACATCAAATGATCAGATATCGTGTATAAATCGACGGATCTGGGATGGCTGGTGTCCCACTTTACTGCAAGCCAGTGGATAGTGAAATGCATTTCATTGGTATACAGATAGGCCCATCCCAGTGGGCACTACAACTCATTAATTGTGGGGGCAGTGATCATGTTGTCTTTCAAGTCCGCAAGCATATTTGGACTTCTGTTGGTTAGTCACATGGAGTGTACTTTCAACTTCTGTGAAACACCATCGAGTCAAGAAGTACATTACAGTCAAAATTCCAAGAACCAACAAAATAGAATCAAAATCCTATTCCAGTCTTCCTAGCTGGAGTGTTCCAGTGACCAGTGTGCTTTGAACACACTATCACCCCCCAAGTAAACACTTCAGATACCCAGAACACTTTAAGAGCATTGAGAGAGTACGAAGTCGTTACTTATAAGAGTCTGCAACATGTGCGAGGGTTCACATGTGAAGGTCAGTACTGCTATGGTAGTTTGCTACAGTCATTTTGTAATTTGCTACAGTCATTCATTGCTCCACTGACTGAGAATGAAAAGTTGGACCTGCCATGAAGATTTTTTCTCCTCAGTGAACAGTAAACCTGAAATCCCTTCCTGGATGGTGAGTCTTATCTCTCTATTTTTGCCCTAGGGATTTTTGGAGAAAGCTATTGTCATGTTTCTCTGGTTTCCAAAGTTAGAACTTCCTGCATTTCTGCCTGTCCTATGCCTCAAGATTGGTTGGCAGTGTATCTTCCCATGCTTCAAGATCTACTTTTTTTCAGGGCTAACTGCTGGCTCTCTACTAATGGCAGGTCTATGACAGGATTTTCCTCCTCCCTGGCTGGAGATGGAAATCTGCCCTATTGTGCCTGCTCAGGATAGAAGTATCCAGTAAAGAAGACACTTTTGTATAAAGTACTTTGAACAAAATAATTTGCAGAACAAGAAGGAGTAGCGTTCTGATGGAATTGTAAAGTGTCTATTTGTGTAGGTAAATACAGTGGTGCCTCACATAACGAGCGCCCCGTTTAACGACGAATCCGCATAGCGATGCGGAATTTGCGATTTTTCCCCATAGGCCCCATTTTCCCCCAGCTGACCAGCGGGCACTTCCGAAGCCAGCGCCGCCCAGCTGGGGGAGAAGGCTTCAGAGCGACCGTGGGGGAGGGTTTTCTCCGCGGTCCCTCCAAAGCCTGCGCCGCCCAGCTGGGGGAGAAGGCTTCGGAGCGACCACGGGGGAGGGGTTTCTCCGCGGTCTCTCCGAAGTCAGCGCCGCCCAGCTGGGGGAGAAGGCTTTGAAGCGACCGCGGGGGAGGGTTTTCCCCGCGGTCTCTCCAAAGCCTGCGCCGCCCAGCTGGGGGGAAATGGCCGCCCACAGCGTTTTCGTGCCTCGCTTACCAAGGCGGCGAAAATGGCGGCTGGGTGGGGGATTCTTCGCTTACCGGTGAGTTTTTCCCCAATAGGAACGCATTAAACGGAGTTTAATGCATTCCTATGGGTTTTGCCCCCTGCATAGCGAAGAATCCGGATAGCGACGTTAATCCTGGAACGGATTAAAGTCGCTACGTGGGGCACCACTGTAATAATAATCCTCGAAGCAAAAGAAGCAGTAATACAACAAAAAGACCAATTGAGTGCCTTATTTGCCACTCAAAAATCTAGATGAGTTGGTCAGATTATCTTTTATCCATATTTTCTAAAATAACTAGAGTAGTCTAATCATTTGGTTGAGTTTGTTTTTCTTTCTCCTTTAGAAATGTAAACTAAAAACAGCACACTGAGTCATAATTTGTAGTCATTCTTCTTTCGCTTGTAGATTTTTTTGACTCAGTTTCCAAAGCATTGGGACTTCATATTTAAATGTTCATTATGCCCTGCTTTTAAAAAAGGTTTGGATGCTTGGCAAGTAACTGTTTTCCTTTAATCTTCTTACTGTTGTTAATTATCCCTGCTTTAAGATGCTTTCTACATGTAAAACAAAATATTACACCCAATTAACTGATAAAACATTCTGGCACCTCTTATTTCCCTCCTCTCCTTGCTTTTTTCTACATTGTATTGTCTGTACTTGAATATTCAGGCCTTCAGGTTTCTGGTGGAGAGAGCTCCATAGCTTTGAACCCACTTCTAATGTCAGTAAATGTCAGTATTTGTGTAGTGCTTCATTATCCAATCATAGTGATAAAGTTCGGAATGTGTGTTTTCAGTGAAGATGCTCACCGGTACATATCAGGTCCAAACCGTACATATTCTAAAGTTCACAAAGAACACCTGAAGTCTGGCCCAGAATCAAACTAGCTATCATCCTCAAAGAACGAAGAACAGGATAACATGCCTCAAGTAGAATTTGATGGAGAAGGAAGCTTGAAGTTCCCACTGACAGCACCCTCCAGGAAATAGAGGTTGGAGTGTGGTTTTTCCACAAAGGCCTCTTCCCTCCAGATGGTAGAAAGACCTCAAAACCTTGAGAATGTCAGCATATCAAAGTGCAGGACAACTGATCACAACTGAGTGGAACCCCTGTTTTTTACAGGGATGTCTCAACTGTTAGAATTAAATAACTGCAGCTGGAGAATTGATCAGCTCATACTATTGCCTGCTAGATAAATGCAAAGCACAAAACCCCAGCCAAGTTACTAAGAACAACACACTTATCAAGTCTGTTTGGTTTACCCTTTCCTAGTCTTGAGCATTAATCTTCCTATCCAAGTTGCCGAGCTGACCTGGACTGTTCACCAACCTTGCTCTTGGCTGCTCCCTGATTGAATTGTTTGCCTGATACAACAGTGACTTACAGACTGACACCATCTTTGGTGACAATTCTTTGACTATTCCCTGAAGTTCTGTGATGTTTCCTCCCTGAATCAAGCTGCCTTCTGACTCCCCTTACTGAAGATGCCATATAGCTTGCCAGCACTTACAGGACATTGGTGAACAATAAAGCTGTTTTAGAATAAGTGTAATTATCATGGTGACCTGCACCCTTCAAGGCATCGATCTGTCTTCTGGACCAGTTAAAGTTTATAGATAACCTTTAATGGAGTCCTGTAAATAGTTTATTACTTTCTGAGTTGGAAATCAGCTGAGCTTGAATAACAGCATCCAGATCTTTTGTCTTTAACTATAGTGCTAGTTAGCAAAGCAACCTAGGCTATTTAAAAAAAAGTCAGATCACACCTATCACCTGATCATATTTGGACTGAGATGGATCCAAAAGCATTTGCAGACTGCCAAGACAATTCTTTGCAAGAAATACAAGGCTTTCTGGAAGAGACATTGATTTTCTGTTCTCCTTCGTGGTCTCTGTGAACGCACACTAATGGGTTAATCTGTGCCTGAGCAGAGCAGCCTCGGAAGTTTCTAGAGCTCCAGCACCTGGTGCTGGGACCTCCCTTCTAGGCTATATCCCCGCTTCTGGCACCGTGTGCCTCAGTTCCGTTTCCTGCCGCCGCTGTAGCAGCTGCGTGTTCACAGCTAGTGTGTTTGTTTCCATTATTCCTTCTCTCTTTGTATCGGCCCTCCTACGTGTTGCTTCTCGGATTTGCCTGATTTTTCTTCTGGACTGTGAGTTGGCTTTGTAAGCATAGAACTGTGTGTTTGGAGGCGTTTATGGCTTCGTCGGGGCCTTTCAAACACTGCTTCGCCTGTAACAGAAAGGTTCCCCTCTCCAACGGACATTCAAAGTGCCTTTACTGCCTAGGGGAGGAGCACCAGCCAGCCCCATCTTCGTTTTGCAAAGTGTTCACCAAGCCCACGCTAAAGCACAGACTTGAGAGGCTGAGGGCGCATTTGTGGCAAAAATCCCTTTGCCTGGCTGGCTCCGGGATGGACCCCCCCCCCGAGAGCCCCACCATCTGAGTTGTCTTCTGTCTCTGGGCACTCTCCACCACGGTAAAGAAGTTGGGAAAATGAACATAGTTGGGCTCGAGGTTGACGCTCTGGTGTCAAAGCCTCCCTCGGGCTTGACACCAACCAAGAAAAAGAAAAGGGCTTCTTCAGCGGTGGGCCCACCTCAAGCTTCGGCTCTCACCGACACCGACTCCCTTACCCACACATCACGCTGCCGAGGTCGAGCTCTTGGAAGGCGAAGACATTCCGCCTTTGGGGATGGTTATGCCAATTTCTCCTCGTTTTTGTCTTCTGGCTCGCCTCATGGTTCACCCGTGCTCCAGTCAGAGATGCCAGCTCCTCCCTCTCCGCCTATGGAGCCTGTTGCCGCACCACCTCAGAAGAGGAAGTGCAAGACCTGGCACATCAAACCCAGGCTCGACCTCTGCCAGCGTCATCTCTTTGCAGGCTCTGCAATATCTGGGATTCCTTCAGCCATATTGGGAGGATCCACGTGGCTTTAGGGCAAGAGGCTTCAGATTCAAAGGCTCGGCTTACCCGGTGCCCTTTGACCTGACCTCGTACTTTGCGTTCAGGCAGTGGCAGTCCTTTGACGACCAGTTTCCGCGGTTTCCACCTTTCACGGAAGGCTTTTTTCGTTTGCCGGACGAACCCTCCCCACAGCCTTTTGAGCCGTCGGCGAGGGAGCAGCCATTAGCCTTGGCGCCTACTCAGCCTTCATTGGGCTTGATGCCAGACATTCGGCGTAGAGTCGAACAGACATCACATGCACCACCTTTGCCTGTTCCTTCATCTCGGGTTCAAGAGGAGAAGTTTCTGGAGGCGCTGATTTACTCAGAATCAGATTTGGACTACCCTCGGACTCATTTGCCTGAGTGCTCCCAAACCACGAGGTCAAGGTCGAGTTGGGCTCGAGTGCGGATGAGGGGAAAATCAGGGAGGACTCACCTGTGGACCTCCTCACTCCGGCTTCGGTGATTGTTGGGAGCCATCCTCCTTCCCCATCGGAAGACTACACCTCCTATGCGCAACTCATCAAGCGAATTTTTGGTAGCGGATGCCATGCAATCACAGAGCCGCAATAAGTCCACATCGGCTCCATCTGACAGGGAAGGCTGAAAATTAGACTCTTTGAGTAGGAGATCTTACTTGTTGCCACCTTTGTACTCAGAGTAGCTAACTATAATGCAGTCCTCCCTGCTCTGAATGCTGCCCCGGAGGACATTAGGAGTACCTGTTTGGCGCACTATTAGGAGGCCATGTCCGTAGCCCACCAAGAAAGAATTGTGGTGAGGCACATCGTAGATGTGTCGTCCAAGCAGCTGGCCACGGCGATTGCCTTTCACAGACATGCATGGTTGCGGTCAGCCACTATCGCCGAGGATGTCAAAAGTAGGATTGAAGATCTTCCCTTTGATGTGTTGGGGCTCTTTGATCCTAAGATGGACGAAATCCTTGAGAGTTTGCTGAAACACCGTAAGACGGCAAGATCCTTCACGTCCCAGTCTGCTCCTCGAGGGTCTTGGCGGCTATTAGGACTGATGGCCTCCACCACTGCGGTCAATCACCATGCCAGATTGAAGATGTGCTCCCTCCAGGCATTGCATTGTTCAACTCTGACCGATCCACCCTCAAAAACTCTTACAGTCTCGGCGGAACTGGCAGAGCAACTAACTTGGTGGTCCCTCTGCCTGAATCTCCTCGTGGGCAGGCCCTTCGGCCCTCTTCAGCCATCTATTCAACTCACCACAGATGCCAGCCCAACGGGTTTGGGAGCAGACACCCAAGATCTGACAGCAAATTGTCACTGGAATCCAGAGGAATCCCATCTTCACATCAACCTGTTGGAACTTCTCGCTGTTTTCAAAGCGTACAGAGCATTCAAACACTTCCTTTCTGGTCATGTGGTGCAACTGTCAACCAACAACACCACTGTGGTATATTATCTGAACAAGCAAGGGGGCACACATTCCCAACGACTCCTTTACCTGACTATCCAGGCCTGGGAGTGGTGCTATGAACTCCACATTTTTTCTGATCGCAGTACATGTGGCCTCCACCAGCAACCTCTTTGCAGATTGAGTCGGTTGCGGAACTGCACCCATGAATGATCTCTGGACGATGCAGTCTTTCCGTTCCCTCTGCCTGAGGTGGGGTACTTCATGCCTAGATGTATTTGCATCTGCCATCAACAAGAAGTGCGATCGGTACTGCTCGGAGGGGGATGTGTTTATGGTTCCCTGGACAGAAGGTTTGTTGTACGTGTTTCCTCCCATTCGGCTAATCCAAAAGGCGATCGTCAAGGTCTGGCAGGAACGAGCAAACGTCATTCTCATCGCTCCCTGGTGGCCTCACCAACCCTGGTTTGCCCCTCTACATCAGATTGCTGTCAATCACTTTCATCTGCCGCACAGCTGGAATCTAGATATATAAAAGACAAAATAGAAGGTTTCTACTCAGAACAAACGATGTTTGATAAGCTTTTATTAGGTTCAAAAGACAAAATTGTTAAGAAAATGTATAACTATCTGTTAGAAATTAAAATGCAAGAAGAAATGGTTAAAGAATGTATGATTAAGTGGGCACAAAACATAGGGCATAATATTGATATTGATCAATGGTTGAAAATATGGCAAAATAATATAAAACTTACAAGATCGGCTAATTTTAAGGAGAATATATACAAGATGTTTTATAGGTGGCATATGACTCCAGAAAAACTGTCGAAGATGTATACAGATGTATCAAATATGTGTTGGAAATGTGAAGCACAAGTGGGAAGCTATTATCATATTTAGTGGTTATGTAGAGTAGCGAAACAGTATTGGAAAAGAGTACATGGTGTGTTGCAACAAATATTGTTTTGTAAGGTGCCATTAACCCCAGAACTGTTTTTATTGAGTATGATACCTGATAACATAGATAAGACAAAGGAATATATAGTTATATACATAGTTACTGCAGTCAGAATTCTCTATGCCAAAAATTGGAAACGTCCGATGGTACCGAAACAAGAAGATCTTATAGAGAAGATACGGGAAATAGCGGAAATGGACATTTTATCAGAAGTGATGAAGGGCTGTCCTTTACAAAAGGCAACAGAAAGAGGGGACTTATTCTACAAATGGACTAAGTCAGCAGGCAGCGTATGAAGAGCATATATTGAAATGAGAACTTAAATCTGGAAGGCACAAAATAGTAAAAAGAGTAATTTGGAATTTTGATATGGCAGTATGTATAGAATGGACGTTAGTATGTTATTGTTTCTCCTCTTCCCATTTAACCTCAATTCCCCTTTTCCTTTGTGTCACCCCTTGTTAAAATTTTTTAAAAATCACTTTCATCTGCCAAACCTTCCTCAACTATTTTCTCTCCATGACGGCAGGACGCTCCATCTGGATCTGGACTCCTACACCTCATGGCCTGGAGGCTGGACCTTCAATAGCATACATCCTCAATTAAGCACAAAGTCATTTATGCGCGAAAGTGGAAGACATTCTCTGATTTCGCTACTGAACATAATTTACCTGTCTGCCCTATCTCGTTGGACATTCTCTTGAGGTTCCTCCTCACTGTCACACTCTACTCTCAGAGTATACATTTCCGCTATTGTCGTCCACCAGCCGCCTCTTTCTAATACAGCCAAGTTGTTTCAACACCCGAACCTGAAACAGTTTCTCAAAGGCCTTTGCAATATGCGTCCAGCCTACAAGCTACCTACACCTCAGTGGTCTCTTCAGCTTGTTCTGCGGAAATTGATGTCTCCACCTTTCAAATCTATGGCTTCCACCTCTCAGACTACTTAATTTCAAGATAGCCTTTCTTTTTGCTGTCACTTCAGTGAGACATGCTAGTGAACTCATGGCCCTGCAGGTAGACCCACCTTTCCTACAGTTTCACCTGGACAAGGTCACTCTATTTCCAGATGTCTCTTTTCTCCCGAAGGTGGCAACATCCTTCCATCTCAATCAACCTACCTTCTTTCATAATCCTACGACTAACTTGGAGAAATCACTTCACTCCCTGGATGTTAAGAGGGCTGTGGCCTATTACATCTCCAGGACTGCGTCTTTTCGTTCCTTTCAAAAACTCTGTCATTCCAGGGACGCTCTAAAGCAGTGATCCTCGGTACCGGTCCCTGGCCTGGGCCAGACTGGGCCGCCGAGAGAGACCTCCCCCCCATGCGCACTCACCCCTGTACCGCCTGTTTGCGCCTGCGCATGCACTCCAGCTTGCCCACATGAGTGCCGTGCCGCCATTTGCACATGCGCATGCATGTGTGAGGCCCGCATGAGCACGTGCTGCTATTTGTGTGCATGCGGGGGGCCGCACAAGCGTGCGTCACCATTTGTGCACTCACCCGCCTGTGCAAGAGAGAGAGCGCTTGTTCATGCATGCACGTGAGCGCAGGTGTGCCCTGCCTTCCCCAGCCGATCCGTGGACCAGAAAATGTTGGGGAACATTGCTTTAAAGGATCCCCTGTTTCACCTCAAACCTTTCCAGATGGGTGGTTTCCACGATCAAATTGGCATATGAGCTAGCTCATAGACCTTTGCCTTCCACCGTTCGGGCACATTCTACCAGAGCAATGGCTTCCTCCACGGCTTTCCTTTGTAGAGTTGACTTGACTGATGTTTGCAAAGCTGCAACATGGTCTACACCGTTCACCTTTGCAGTACATTATCGCCTCGATGTTCGTGCCAAGGCAGAGGCTGCTGTGGGAAGAGCTGTTTTGGCTTCAGTTTTGGTGTGAGTCCCACCTCCTGGTAAGTTAGCTCGCTAGTCACCCATTAATGTGCATTCACAGAGACCATGAAGGAGAAAAATAGTTACCTACCTGTAACTCTGGTTCTTCGAGTGGTCATCTGTGAATTCACACTCCCCGCCCTCCTCCCCGCTGAGCGTCACGTGTGCCATTTGGCATGCTATACAGTGGCGGACAGTTCTGTGGAACTGAGGTACCCGGTGCTGGAGGCAGGGACATAGCCTAGGTGGGAGGTCCCAGCACCAGGTGCTGGCGCTCTAGAAACTTCCAAGGCTGCTCTGCTCAGGTGCAGATTAACCCATTAGTGTGAATTCAGATGACCACTCAAAGAACCAGAGTTACAGGTAGGTAACTTCTTCTTAATGCCCTCTTCAACAGAAAAGGTTCAGGTAAATAAATGGGCCAAGAGAAGAACATGCTGAAAATGTGCTAAGTGTACATTCATAAGTAAAATTGTTACAGCAGATGACTTAGTGATCCATTTTCCATTAATTGTTTTTTTATTTCATGTTTCTTCCAAGAGCTTATTCTAAACAAAACCGAAAGAAAAAGACTTATCAAGTTCAAGTGCATATGAGCCTGAATTTATACAGGTTATTTTTGGTGGTAATTTTAGTTCGGTCCTATCATTAAATAGCCTTTGTGGGCTGAAATCCTGGTGCATAAGTCTGCATAAATCTGATAACATTGTTCATGATGATTTTTTTTTTAATTAGAAAACTTAATTCCACCCACCCACCCAAGGGCTTAGGCTCTCTCCAGATTCCTTTTGCTATGGTCAAATGTTTGGGGGTTATGGGTCAGGGGAGAAGGTCTTTAATTTCCAAAAATTGCCACACCTGTAAAATCATCCTGCTAACAAAATGTGAAGTGGTAAGTGTAGAAGCAGTTTCCTTGCTCTTTTGTATGAGCAATTATTGGTGCATGTGTTTTTTCGGAACAAGAGTCTCAACTAAATATTTAAATTAAACCTGTATTTAAACATTCAGTATTTTTAAATGAGCAGTTTGAATGCACCAATTGCACCATTATTTTTTATCTGAAAAACATACCATAAAGAGAAGCAGACTAGCTTTCTGTGAAAAGATGATTGCTGCTTCTTTCTTCATCAGAATGTACTGTCATAATCAGACCGTCATACCAGATGAATTTTCTTAATAGCTTGTTTAAACTGTTTCAGACAGGTGGTTTAGAATAAAGCATTCTAATTTTATTCTACCTGCGAAGAACTACATTCTGTTGTAATTCATTTTTTAAAAGCTGAAAATTGACTCCACTCTTAATGCCCTCACAAACTAAGCCGGAGACGACAAACTAAGTGAAGTCCAACCCCTGTATTCAACAGGTTGACTTGTATTTCACCTTGTAGCCTTTCGTGTATTTCAGGGTTTAGAATCTGTATTATACTGAATAGAGTAATTGACTAGGGCTCAGGAGATTTGGGTTCAAATTGCTGTGTGATTATAGAATGTCATTGTGGGGTTTCAGTCACACTTTAAATATATCACATACCTTGAAAATCCTATGGGATTTCGCAGCACATAAAGTTTTATCTTTTTTTTTACTGTAGTTAAATTGTTGTAAGCTGCCCAGAGACCTTTGGGTAGTGTGGGTGGCATATAAGTTAAATAAATAAATAAATGAATAAAACTCACATGCCTACTCACATAGGTTTTTAAGCTCATATTACCCTTATTTGTGAAACCTTTTCAGTAAAAAATTAAGTTGAACTCTGCAGAAGGAGACACTGTTTTAAAAGTGAAACAAATGTTTGGATGCAGATTGGACTAGCAGACATGAGGGTTGGTAGATGTCATTCTGTCTCCTCCCTTTGCAGTATGTGGATCCTACGTGCTCTAACATACTGATTGGGTCTAATGTGATGATGACGTTGCTATAATAGTATCAGAACTTTAGAGAGGGTGGAAAATTCCTGCATGCTTGTTATAATTCATCAGTTTGAATTAGTTATAACTAATACTTTTTTGCTTTTGTTTTTTATTTGCTTTTTAGAAATTTGGCAAATTAACAGCTTGTACTGGTTGCAGAGCTCAGTGCAGGTTTTTTGACATGACACAGTGCATAGGACCTAATGGATATATGGAGCCATACTGCTCAACTGCATGCATGAACACACACAAATCAAAATATGCAAAATCACAAAGTAAGTGAAAAGGGTTTATCGATGGTAAAGCAGTTTTCCAAAGCAAGGGAGTCTTTTTTCCAATTGTTGCTTTTATCTGATTTCCCTCTGAAATTAGCTTATGCTTAAATTACTTGTATGGCATTAAAATAAGTATACTTACATTTTATCATTTGGATAGAATAGACCTATTGAAAGCAATGGGATTTAGGTTTGTCAGCATTAACTTAGGTCCCCTTATTATAGTAGTATACTGTAATTGTATACATAACTGGATCCAGCCAGTACAAATCAGTGTTGTAAAACATTTTTTTTAATTTTTCTTACAATGCAATACAATATTTGACATATGGTCACAGATCTGATATTTATTTTTTCTCATACAGACAAATGTGTTCACTTAAGATAAGAACCTTGTAAATAAAATGAAAAGGTATAAAAGTGGCTGAATTTACTTAATAGCCTCCAAATCAAACTGTATAAAAGTAAATGTTAATACTCCCATAAAATACCACGTATTTCAAGTTAATTAGGCAGGTTGAGGGTGATTAGTAAAAGGTGTCTGTTGTATAACTTTGAAAATAAGTCTATATATTTAAATATAACTCTTATGTGGCCTCACTTTATACCAGCTTTGGCCAACATACAGTACCTTTGCAGCAGGAGCAGCTGAATCAAGGAACTACTTGTTAACTAGTTTCTTGTATTTTCTTTACCAGAAAAGTATGATTATCAACTTTAGAACAGGTCACAATCTAAAACTGTAGCTTAAAATTCAGCATTCTGTTTTGTTCCACAGTCTGCATAGTTTATTGGCTCAAATGATATGAGAAACCATGACTGATCATAAAGATTTATTGTTTGGTTGGTTTGAGGAACGAAGATTATAAGTATATGGGTAAAATATTTATTTATATCTTGACTTAAGAAGTTAAAATACTATTGTCCAAATATGGCTAGTCCTACATATTTTGAGAACTACCATCTTGCCATTCTTGTACATTTGCATTTATTTTCTTTGTAAACTACATTTTTCTTTTAGGTGTGGGAATTGTTTGCCACTTTTGTAAACGAAACTCTTTACCTCAGTATCAAGCCACAATGCCTGATGGAATACTATACAACTTTTGCAGTTCCAGTTGTGTAGCTAAATTTCAGGTTAGCTGTTGTGTTAAATCTCTTCCTCCCTGGATGTATATTTTTCTGTGCATGTTTGGTAGGGACATTTAATATAGTCCAATTAAATAGCTATTTAACTTCTTATTGAGAAAACTACTAAATTTATATTTAAAGGCATGATTGTTATAAAGTTACCTCATCAGACCTTGGCTCTTCCCAGGTGGGTGTCAAAGAACAGTTCCCTCATTTGTGAAGAGAAGTTCCTTCTTGGAACTCTTCGAATTCCCCTCCATGATTCTTTGCACTCTGAGAGGGATTGATATTGAGAGGAAGCCAATTATGCCATTTCATTCTTACTAACCATAGAACTGAGTGCCTGGAGTGGGAGGTTCCATGGTTACGTGAACAAAAGATACTCTTTGTGCCTTTATGAGGCACTCACTTTTAGGTAATCACAAGTTTTCCTGGCTCGGGCTTTACTGTGATAGGAACAGTTGAAAGACGTCTCTATCCTGGCATATATAGAAGCGGAGAGGATGTTGTTTTTAATATTTTTCCCCTTCATCCATGAGAAAGCCACCAATTTAAAGGCTCCTTTAGTTGGCAAGAAGAGCAGAATGTCTAACTCAGCATAAAAACCATCACAACTGATATTATCCTATTTTTTTCAGAGATAAAAGGCTGTGCTGCATGGAACAGTAGTGCATTGGTAGCCTGATGTTCATTCCACATGGGCTGACATTTGAACTCTGGGTGTGCGTTTACAAAGGCCCACATTTTTGGATATGGTCGTTTTGAATGATTTTCTTAACAAAAACATAATCAGTAGCCAATTTAAAAAGAAAGTGCTTGAAAATGAGAAATGAAGTTGCTAGGTGGTCTCTGCTTACAAGTAGCTGACTGCTTTTTTGTTGATTTTACATTAGTTTTACTTAAAAATAAAGTGTGTTTTTGTCAACATCAAGCAGATGCTCATCTCCAAATGTATCATGGAGCCAAGTTTCAACCTGTAAATCAGAGGTCCCCAACCCCTGGTCTGTGGCCCGGTGCCAGTCTGTGGCCTGAGCTGGCCTGGGCTGTGGAGACAGAGCTCCCCCCCCCGCATGCCCTCCCCCCCGCACATCCTGTTTGTGCCTGCACCCACGTGACTGCTTCCCCAGTCCTTCGTGCATGCGCATAAGTGCTCCTTCTGTGCCACGCTGCCCTTTGCGCATGCACGCGAGCACAGTGGGGTGCCCCACTTTCACCAGCTGGTCTGCGGGGCTTAAAATGTTGGGGACAGTTGCTGTAAATGATAGAATATGATTATGATTCTATCTAGATTTGAGGGAAGAAGATCAGGATACTGGAGAGGCCTTTAGTTCCTTTTTCTTACTAATGCTAATTTTGCTAATTTTGATTAGTGTAAATGAGGTAGTAGGATGCTGTTGTAAGGTAAAAAGTAACAAACATGATGCATACAGAATAAAGTATTGTTAAATTCTTTTGGCTTTGGAGAGATATGGGTATCACAGCTTGAGTTGATTGCTCTTAACGTTGCTAAATTTTTGCTCATTGTACTCATTGTTTGTAGACTTGATAAGTAAACTGTGTTTTTAACAGTGACCACATTAGTAAATAAAATATATCTCTTGGTGCAAACCTATGCAAGAAATCTTTTTGATTTTATTTCCAGATCTGACTAGAACATATTACCAACCAGGTTTCAAGTGGTCATATATCCATGGAAAGTGCTTTGAGTATTAGTTCTCTCATGGAAACCATTTATGAGCCGATTATGGATTTATGTTGGCACAAGTATAATTGCATAAACCATGGTGGTGAATTGCTGCTAATTAACAAGGTGTCAGTTACGTTTATAGTTGAATTGCCAGTAAATTGTCAGTCAGGTTCCTAATTATGCAGCAAGTCACATGACTTGCTTGTGACTAGGATTGTAAGTAGCAACTCATTAATTAGC
The DNA here is from genome assembly GCF_051106095.1 of Pogona vitticeps. Taxonomy (NCBI): domain Eukaryota; kingdom Metazoa; phylum Chordata; class Lepidosauria; order Squamata; family Agamidae; genus Pogona; species Pogona vitticeps. Next base: position 243,816,152 of record NC_135785.1, on the reverse strand, counting down.
AAGAATTTGCTACTGCAGTTTATGCACTGAAACATTGGTTTGTGAACCCCAAAATTAGATTCTGGCATTTAACTAGAATACACTTTAGTGGTGATTGTTTAAAGTAACTCATTTGCTCATTGGGTTCATCTTGGTCTGAGTCTGTATTTGCAACTCTGCATCTATATGTATAATACACATTCTGACAGTTTGTTCTGAAACACTAGAATACATTTTAGCTGCTGTCTCTTTATGCAGTAATTCTGGTTGCATCCGTTATCATCTAAATCTGTACAAATTGATCAAAATTGTTCCTAAAACTGTGTTGTAACTCTTGCATGTTATACACTAAATGTTTTTGCCTACCTTTACTTAAAAAAATATTGTTTGTAGACTGCATTCCAGTCTGCTTTTAAAAGTTGATTTCTTCTGCAGTTCTTACGCTTGTGGGTTGCTGTGCACAACTGTTCTTTCTTTGTATTCTTGGCTTTTGGAGGGACATTGGTAAGGGGCACATAATTGTGGATTTGGGACTATTAGATAAGTCAGTGCACACAAGATGTTCATTTTGCTACAAAGGAAAATGAAAAGCTTTCAAATTATGAGTTGCTAACAATACTTACCCAGTATACTGGATCAAAACTGCCATAATTTGCATTGGACAGGTGAGAAAACTGCAGGTTAAAATATACAGGTTAATATTTTCTGTTGGCAGATTTTTTGTTATGGAAATAGTAGCTCTGACCTGTTTTCTCTGGATTTTATCTTTATAACAACTTGGGCCAGAATTTTAAAAGACACATAGAAACAAATTTATATTATTAATTTCATTTCATTATGCTTAATTCTGTATATTACATCAAAATTTCTGCACCAGGTTTACACATTTTCTGTAGTGCTTGTAATAGGAAATATGCAAGGGTTTTTTTTAAAGGCTTCATCTCACTTGTTGAGGACTATTGCCATACAGATGAGCACAAACAGCATCTCCTGACTCCCTTGTTTTGTATTTTGATATAACTGGGCTTAGAGATCTGATACTGACTCAGTATCTTTAGGGCTGGACATTGTATGAGAATCAAGTAAAATCAGACATGGGAACAAACAGATTTCTATGCCAGAAAAATCCTAAAATGTTATCTTGCACTTCCTCAGTAAAAGTCAGACTAATCTGGAATTGTTAGCCACTTTGTTTGCATCCCTGATTTGCTTTATTCATGTGAGTCAGCTCTGGAAGTTGTGACCACATGCTAGATCTCTGTTGTTGCTTTATTAACTTCATGAAGTGATGCTGATCTCTGTTCATGAATGGTGGACTGAAATCTTGAGGTCAACAAAGATGTGGACATACCTCAGTAATACGAAACTTGCCTATTTTCATAAAAATAACAGTTCCTAATCAGTTCTTAAAATAAAATGTTAGTTTTAACACATTTTGGGTGGTCTCTTGGTGTGCAAGAGTATGTACGGGCTGCCAGAGAGATGTTGCAGATTGTTTACAATGAAAACGGAAGGTTGAAATGGCAATAAACTAGATCAGTCATTTTATTGTTCTTATTTTTTGGCCATGGCCATAAACATAGTGTGAAAGAAATGTAGTTTTAATCAGGATTGCATGAGTTGCATAATGAACCTTACAGGTTGGTGTGTGAAAAAATGTTTCAAGTCTGTGGCCCCCTTCAAATGTGCCAGGGCCTCCCAGAGGGCCATGTGTCCCCACCCCCGTTGAAAAAAGCTGGGTGATTTAGAACTGTGTATTCCTTGTCTTTTATATTTATTCATGGATTTGTTTCACCTTATCTGTCTTTGCCCTGTCTCCCAGCATGTCCCTCTCACAGATGTTTGCCCTTCTGCACCCCCAGTTGTCTTCACTTCTTCTCTTTTAAACAAATTTGCTCATTCTGCCATGTTCCCACTAACATTAGGAACTCTCTTCCAGGACACCCATGTGATGCCAACCAATTTTTCCCTTCATTAAAATCTTTGCTTCAGTCTTTTCTTCACAAGAATTAATTGCACTTCATCACATTCATGTCTGTTCTAAAATGTTTCACACTTTGCCTTTTCTGTTGCTGACAGTCTGGTTTGTAGGCCGTTGCGGGTCCACGATCTGTCTTTTTCCTTATGTACTTGTTAGCTGCCATGTACATGAATGAAAGTGTACCAACAGGAAAAAGAAGGATTTGGATTTTAGTGTATGAATCTTCAAGAAATATTTGAAAATTAGCAGAAACTTGCAGAAAGGAGAATTTATTTCACTGTAATTCATTATCTGGGTAGCATTATACAGTAGTTCATATTCCTACTAATACAAATAAAGTATTACAATTCATTATGTCTTATTTTCTCCTCGAATGATCAGTACATTTTAAATGTATTTTTCAGAGTCTTAGTGCACCATCTTCAACCAATGGGCAGTTTGTGGCTCCAAGTGATATTCAGTTGAAGTGCAATTATTGCAAAAATACTTTCTGCTCAAAGCCTGAAATACTGGAATGGGAAGTAAGTACATGATAATGAAATGAAATGTGTGCTTCCTATTATAAATATGCATACTGTTTAATATTTGTGTAACATCAGAAGTTGAATATTACAATAACATTAAATCCCTTATTTAAGATGTTTGATCAGCTTTAATGTGTCAGAAATAAATTACGAACTTTTATTAATCATTCAAAAATATTTTAGTAGTAAATAGATATTGAATAGGTCACTGAGCAGTAATAAATGATTTTGTTAAAATCAGTTATCATCCCTGTTCTGAATATTAGGTCCCTGTTTAAATCACAGAGAGATGAAAAGTATGCCTGTATGTTTTTGTGGCTGCATAGCTCTCTCAGATGTGCCTCCTCTTGTTAATGTGCAAAAAAGGAAGTTGTTGGTAGTGCTTCCTGGTAGTTCCTTATGTACTTGTTAGCTGCCATGTACGTTGATGGTAGTGTACCAATAGGAAAAATAAGGTTTTGGATTTTAGTGAATAAATCTTCATTTTATTTATTTATTCTATTTATATCCTGCCTATCTGGTCTTACAACCAGATTTAGCAGAAATAGTGCAGAAGGACCGTAATGCCCTTTAGGCTGTATAGAGGGTACCTTTGAAAGAACTATGATGCCCTGGGGCAATTTCATTTTTTGTACATGAACAACAGGAAAGAGACATGAGACAATCATGCAGCCTCAGAGAGCAGGCACTGTTCCAGGTGAGCAAACTGTAGATGTGAGCCTATGCTCTGGAACTCCTAGAATTCTACCTGTAGAATTGTTAGTAAAATCTGGGGTTGGGAGTCCAAAAAAATCTGAATGGAGCATCCTTAGAAATATACAAACCTTTTGTTGTATATACCATATTTGGTGCATTTGTTATTTTAACTAATGAATCTTGCAATTTCTTTTTATTAAACCTAATTTTTGTTTTCTCGCTATTTAACTTTTTATTTTCTATTATTTTTTTCCATTAGAACAAGGTGTATCAGTTCTGCAGTAAAATTTGTTCTGATGATTATAAGAAGTTACATTGTATAGTAACTTACTGTGAATACTGTCAAGAGGAGAAGACTCTGCATGAAACGGTTAAATTTTCTGGTATCAAGAGACCATTCTGCAGTGAAGGTTTGTGTGGTTCCTTATACAGTCATATAGGAATGTAGTACCTTCAGTCTTACAAAAAGACAAATCAGTTTTGCTAATATCTATAGTCTAATTAATTTGTTTTTTCTGGCCTCTTCTTGAAATGGTTTTGTCAGATAATATTCAGATATGTTCACAGCAAAGCAGTCTTAGCATCCAGAATCCTACTCTAACAAAATACAGATTTTCTTTATCTAGGAGTTGCACATCTAGTAAAGATAATTGCTGTTGTGGACTACCAAATTGCATTGCATATTACAAAAATATTTTATCCAGTGTAGGATTGCAATTAGTGCTGTTATGAGCAAAAGGTGGCATATTTGATATGTATTTGAACCTGTTTTCATGAGTTCAAACATCTGCTATGTCTGCGAGGTTTGCTTCATAACAGTGGATCTGATCAGGTTTGTCTTTCATCCGATATGAAGTGGTGGACGAAATAGGTATAGTAAGGCTAGTACCACCTAATCAGAATGAACTTGAGATTGTTGTCGTTTTGATCTTAGGGGAAAGGATGTTGAACCTCATTCCATTAAAGTTGGCTTTATGCTTCAGATTTATTCATTCTCCAAATTATGGAGTGCGTCCACCTTAGGGTTTGAGGATGTGCCCACATTTTTATACTATTATAAAAATAAAAATGAATGTTGTTGAGAAAAATCCAGTTTTCTCTCAGGTATTGTTCTGACTATGCTACTGTGTTTCCTTGAAAATAAGAAAGGGTCTTATTTTAATTTTTGCTCCAAAAATGCATTAGGACTTATTTTCAGGGAATGTTTTATTTTTTTTTTCATGTACAATCTGTATTTAATACAGTCATGTCATCTTCTGGTTGCTGCACAATGGTAGAGGGCTGGGTTTAACTTATTTTTGGGGTAGGGCTTATATTACGGGCTTATATTACGAGCATCCTGAAAAATCATACTAGGGCTTATTTTCAGGTTAGGTCTTATTTGGGGGGAAAATAGGGTAAGATAGAATATGGTCTAAATCCAGTGTAATGCCAGCAGAATGAAAATTCTGACTAGTACAGAGCTGGGAATAACTAATTAATTTCAACATGTCAACAATAAGTTATTGTAGTTTTAGCTAATGGCCATCAATGCATGCACTATCCTAGAAGTAATGTTTTCAGAGTAAAAATAACAACATTCTAAGTTGTTAAAAATTGATGCTTCTTTCTCTCTGTATAGAGTGTATATATTTTGCACATGCTGTACCCATGTACCCAAAAAGTAGCACTCATACTTACATTAAAGGATTGCTTTAGAAACAGTGATTTCTGTGCTTTAAATGCCAAGTATGTTATGATCACAACTGCCAAAAGCCCTAGCCAACCAAGGCAATATTCAAGCTTTTTGCAAGTCACAATCCAAGCTTTGGGAGCCGCAGTTCTATGCAGAGAAAATAATTAATTAATCACATTCACTGAAACTTTTGTAACACACTGGCTGAAATCAGTAGTAAGTTACCACTAGAGTAAGCCCACTGAATCAGTGGAACTCATGAAGGAGTTGACTCAGGAGATTATTATAGAATCTATTGGAGAAATTAGAGTGATTGAGTATACAGTGGTGCCTGCTTAACGAGCGATTCATTTAATGATGAATCCGCATAGCAATTGAGTTTTTGCAATCGCAAAAGCGATTGCATAATGATGTTTTAAATGGGAAAACATCACTTTGCGATGAACGGTAAGCTGTTTCACTTACCGATTATCGCATAACAATGTTTTAAGAACAGCTGATTGGCTGTTCCAAAATGGCCACCAGGTGAAGAAAATGGCCGCCCGCTGTGTTTTCGCGCCCTTTCCTTGCTTACCGGGCAGCGAAAATGGCGGACGCATGGAGGATTTCTGCATAACGGTGAGTTTTGTGCCCATAGAAACTCATTAAACGCGTTTTAATGCGTTCCTATGGGCTTTTTTGCCCCGCATAGCGATGAATCCACATAGCGACGATTTTTTCGGAACGGATTATCGTCGCTATGCGGGGCACCACTGTAGTTCCTTTTTTTCATAGTGACTTAATTTCATTTCACAGCAGTCAATATACGCTACTTCCAAGGGATTGTAACATAATTGAAAAGGATTCAAATTGCCCATAGATAATTTGGTTTCAGAAATATTGTTAGAAGTTTGAAAAGTTGATACATCCCAGTATCAAATGAAAGCATTGAGACTTGTACTATTTGACCATATAAACCATGCAGTTCTGTTTCATAGTAGCATTCCTTGGCTTTATTTACAAGAGTATTCAATTGTACTTTATTGGAAGTCAGATAAAGGTGTATCTCAAGAATAATCCACAACTTTGCTTTTCATTGGATATAATTGAGTATTTCAGTACAATAAAATTACAAGATTTGACCATTAATTTTTATCATTATATAGGAATGTATTCAGCATTCTTTCTTACAGAAGCAGCGTGCTGTAAGAATATTTTTATTGATTGCTGTTGCTCATCAGGCAAAATAGGAGTTTGAATTTTCTTTCTTAGAAAAATGTCATGCTGCATGAATAACATGCTGATATATGACATTGCATTTTAAAAGCCTTTTCGAACAACAGCTTTTCACTGCTGTGAAGATTTCAACAATCCTCCTTTCCCCCCTTTTTTTCTGGCCAGGTTGCAAACTGTTATATAAACAAGATTTTGCAAGACGGTTAGGGTTACGATGTGTTACTTGCAATTACTGTACTCAACTCTGTAAAAAGGGAGCAACTAAGGAGCTTGATGGAGTAGTAAGAGATTTCTGCAGTGAAGAGTGTTGTAGAAAATTTCAGGACTGGTACTATAAGGTAATGCAATTTTAAAATATTTAAAAACTTGAAGAGAAAAATATTATCTATGGTTAACTATACTTCCAAAAAGCTGGTAATGTAAATGCAGTTTATTAATGTAATATATATACTCATGCTAAACATCTAGCACTCAAAAGTGCTTTGCATACATGCTGTGATTTCTTTAGTTTATTAAAATAATTATGACACTTTCACCAAAGGACTTTCAAAGGTAGGCAACAATATTAAATGTGATAACAATTAAATACATTTTTGGACTATTGGCTAGGATTTTAATTTATTATTTTGGTATTGACTGTTAGGTACTTTGGGATCTTAGGGTTTTTGTTTAGTCTTAAGGAGGGTGGCTTGGGGTAGTTTATACTTTATTAACCACCCAGAGCAGTGCATGTTGCATTAGTCAGGCATATGAAAATGACTGAAATAGACAAACACATTTAACAGAAATCCTTATATATTATCAGTAATCTTAATATTACCGAGGGTACTCCATTTTAAATAAGCAAGTGGCTAGAATCCTGTAAGTGATTTACAGGTGCCTTTTGTTACTTAGCAAGTATTTGCTGCTGCAGGTTTTGTAGATTTGCTTACACATGCATAGATTATTAGTAGAATATCTGTTCAGGTTTTTTTTCCAACACATGTCAAGGGATATAGCAGTATGATGCTCAGGGGGGATCTGAGATGAGATTTCAACTGGGATATATTTACTAACACTGGCGGGGGTTGGAGGCAATGATAAAGTACTCAACCTCACATACCTCAAAGACCCTACTAGCATTGCTATAAGTTGTAAGCTGCTTGACAGCATGGGAGAGCAAATGGTAATATTCATTCATTTCCCTCCTAAGAAAGCTATGTAAGAATACTCTAATTTTTTTTAGGCTGCAAGATGTGACTGCTGTAAAACTCAAGGAACTCTTAAAGAAAAAGTTCAGTGGCGAGGGGAAATGAAACATTTCTGTGATCAGCACTGTCTTCTGCGTTTCTACTGTCAACAAAATGAACCTAATATGGCAACACAGAAAGGACCAGAAAACTTACATTATGGTATGATACACTCCCTAACCAACAGTACTGTACACCACCTTTTTTGTATTCTGTGAGGAATACCAATACTCTCATTTTCAATAAGGTTTTCTTTAAGATAAGGAATTAGAACAGCATTGAGCAAAGGTAGACCTATGAATATCCTAGATATCAAAGTGGCATTGAGCCTCACTGCCAAGAATGAACCAGTTTAAAAAGAATTGGCAGTGGGTACAAAATTTTCCTCATTTAAAGAAGATAATGATTAGGTATGTGGGCTAGCAGTATTCCCATATATCAGAAAAATTTGGAGTATAGGGTAGTTAATTTCTATGCAGCAGAGTGATTCAGTAGTGTCACCCGAATGAAAATATCATTTCTGCTTTCTTTGACTTAATTCTATTTTTGCTTTTTAAATTATGTTTATCTTATCTTGCATTTATAGATCAGGGATGTCAGACTCCCCGAGCAAAAATCACTGTAAGTAATCCAAAAGATACAGCGGATACATTTGTTGCAGTTGTGCTCACAATCATATCTGCCAGAGTGATAGCCAAATGGGCATAATTTAATTGATCAAGTCCATGGACTACATTTTCATCTATTATGTTAGATGTTCAGTAAATATAGCAGAGTAAGCCTGACTCATCAAACTAGAACTGAAGCGAGGATATCCTCCCTGCTTTTTAAATTGGTGTTCTCTTTGTCCCCTAGGAGGTCCTTTCACAAAACAACCATGATAGCTAGACTCTCACCTTATTCCTAGACAGTGGAAAGGCTTTCAAAATATCTGACTTCAGTGTAGTGGAATGTCGGACTCTGAGAGGCAGACACATTTAACAGAGCATGGTGGAGAAGTGTTGCATTGACTTCTTCGTTGATGGGCTGTTTTCCTAGAAAACAGTCCGTCATGTGAGCTACCTTCTGGGGACAGGCAGCAAGGCAATTGATTTTTCTTCTCAGCATCAGGTTTTATTTAAGGAAACATAAGAAGAAACATGCCAGATCAGACTGAAAACCTTTGTCTGTTTCTCCCAGTGGCCAAATAAATGGAGGGCACAAGGACTATAGTTATCTCTTACTGCTGTTCTCCAGCAACTGGTACTCATTTATATTATGCTAGAATGCGTGCTACCTCTGAACTTCAGAGTAGCCTATCATAGCTAATTGCCACATCCTGCATTGAAGAAAGTTGAATGTAAATTATCTAATATTGTTTGGACTCTGTATTATATTAATATGGATGATGTACTTCTTTACAGGGATCAGCACCACCTCCTTCCCCAACACCAAATAAAGAGATGAAGAACAAGGCTGTACTTTGCAAACCTCTGACAATGACAAAAGCTACTTACTGTAAACCCCATATGCAAACTAAATCTTGTCAGACAGGTAATTATTGAAAAATTAGTAAATTACCATTGGTTATTTCGCCCAATGTTCATTTTACCATTTTAATGGTATTTTAAAGTATTTTGTCTCTGATTTTAGATGATGGCTGGGAAAAAGAATATGTCCCTGTGCCTGTTCCAGTACCCGTGTATGTTCCTATTCCTATGCACATGCGCAGTCAAAATGTACCAGTTCCTACAACGGTTCCTGTTCCAGTAAGTCTTATTTTAATCATAGTTTGGAATTCATTGGCTGAAATCCTGTTGTTCAGCTCCACATGCACAACCCAAAGCTATGGAAGCAGTACAGCCATCTTGGGTGCTTTTGGGAAGAAAAGCAGCAATAATATTTTAAATAAATACAGTGGTGCCTCGCTTAGCAATTGCTCCATTGAGCAATGAACTTCTGGCCATAGCTGGAGCGATCGCTTAGCGATGTCCTCTATGGCTAAAATTCGCTTTGCGACGATCGCGGGGAACGCGTTTTAATAAGTTCCTATGGGCTTTTTAAAATCGCTTAGTGATTAAATCACTTAGGTATGTTTTTTCCGGAACGGATTAACATCGCTAAGTGAGGCACCACTGTAAATAATACAGAAAATCACAGCAAGACAGAAGTGCAATTCGTAAGGCACTTCTGCATGTCTGCAGTGCTATGTACTTCTTACTGGTTTCTCTTAGGTCATCCTGAAAGCTAAATTGCCACACCATTGGCTGTCCTTTGACAAGAGAGTTGTAATTGCTTCTTCCTAAGCTGCTTTTTGGTTTACTGTTGGTCATAGCATGTCATTAGCTAAGAACAGGTCAATAGCTGACATTGATCATAACCGTTCTTGTCCTAGGTACCAGTTCCAATTTTTCTGCCCACCACATTGGATAGCAGTGAGAAGATACTTGAAGCAATAGAAGAACTAAGGAATAAATTCCCTTCCAAGCCTGAAGAAGAGGGTGGAGGTTCAATGGCTTTAGCAGAAGAGACTCTTGAGACAAAAGATGAGAAAATAGAACCAGTTGAGTTTAAAAGTATGTCTTGAGTGCATTTTGCAAATATTACTAATATTACTACCCTGTTTCCCCCAAAATAAGACCTAACCTGAAAATAAAACCTAGTATGATTTTTCAGGATGCCCGTAATATAAGCCCTACCCCAAAAATAAGCCCCAATTAAGTGGAACCCCACCCTCCACTATTGTGCAGCAACCAGAAGATGCCATGACTGTATTTGAATAAATGTAGATGGTTGTACATGAAAAAAAATAAAACTTCCCCTGAAAATAAGCTCTGATGCGTTTTTGGAGGAAAAATTAATATAAGACCCTGTCTTATTTTTGTGGGAACATAGTACTGTACATTCCAGATCAATCTGTGCATCTTGTCCCTTTGGCATGTGAGCAGTCCAAGCTCATAATGGAGCACCCACTTTCATGGGTGACGCTTGAATCCATCACTTCCTGTGATTGCTGTACCTTTTTACATCAGCTACAGTGATCAAAAGAGTCTGTGTTAGACTTGTATGAAATTCCTGCATAGCTATATGGCATGTCCCAGTTTCAGTTTTTTATTGAGCTTGAAGTAATCCTCATTAACTGTTGAGGTAAGGTTTGATGAAAGTCTGTGAGAGGGATTTTCTAGAGATGATTGGAAAATTCCACATTGTAAATTCTATGAGAAAAAGGTTTTCTCCCGGTTGCTTCTTACACATAAAATACATGTCTTGTATGGGGAACAGTTATACGAGATGTGTCACATATAAGTTAAGTAATTAGAGCTATACTCAAGAAAAATCAAAGAAGGGAGAGCAGATGCTCTTCCCTTAACACCTTCCATTCTGACCTGGTACAGCAAGGGCTCATCTCTTGAACATTATAGCAGCCACAGTTCTGGTGGAATACTGACAGCATGAAGCATAACATCTAGGCAAGGTGAGGTTACATCTCAGGCTAAGCTGTAACCCATTTTCTGTGCTGAGGGGAGGGCTTTATTTCCAGCTGTGTGGATGGAGGATGGTATTGCATTCCCTTATGCCTTCCCTGTCTTGGTTTATTGGGGGGGGGAGGGAGAGAGAATGACTGAGCCTTTCCAGGAACAGGGTACCACAGTGTCATAAAAATTAAATCAAGGGGAATGCAGTATTTGTAGCACACTCACAATGTGCCACACTTTCTTGGATGATTGGCATCCTGTCTCCAGAGGACTACGCAGAAATAGTGCTTGTCACTTGTTTATCCTTCTTGGATGTAAGATATGTGTTCTTTGATTCTACATTTTCTCGTGCTAGGTAATGAACTAGAGCTATTCTGTATCTGCATGTTCACTGTATAGTTGTGTTAAAAAGGGAAGCAAAGTGTAAGCTGCCTTTCTTTTATTACAGGTGTAGTAACAGCGACAGAATCACCACATCCTGAGACAGAGACACATATAAGCTTGCCTGATATTTCCTATGAGCCAGACCTTGACATTGAGGTTGATTTTCCCAGAGGTTTGTTCATTTGTGCATTAACTGCTTAAATGAAAAAAAAATGAACAAAAGGCATAGTTATTCTAAATGTTTTCACTCATCTCTCCAGAAAATCCACACTGGAATATCTGTATTTATGAATGTATCAAGATTTTCTAACACAAGCCTTCATGGTGGTTTAAAACAATTCTACAAGCATGTTTAAAATTTCATTCTTTCGTTAAAAAGGGAGGTGGTGATAACATATATGTTTTGCTGGATCAGACCAAGGGTCCATCTGGCTGAGCAGTCTCTGGCAGTTCTCCTTTAGAAGCCCTCAAGCAGGACATAATGGTGAGAAGATGCCATCTGTTTTTCCCATCCAGTATTTAAAAGCACACTGCCTTTGAATAGGGATGTTTCATTTTTATATTCTTCTTTATTATTACAAGCCATTGATAATTCTTTGTGAATATATTTGTGGCCAAAATCTTTTTGCCTCATTACAGTGACATGACATAAACAATGCAACTTCTGGAGGTGAATTTCCTCAAGTTGAGAAATCACCATAAATGTTACCTGTTGCATACTGAGTTGTGTGACTGATCTATAATATCTGTAATTATTTTTTTAACTTGAGGTAGTGAACATTATCCTGTTTGCATACCTACACAAGACGATTTTAGTCTGTTAGATAAGCTATCTTTGTTTCTGTTCATTTAATTTCCGTGCTGCCTTAATTTCCATGGTGCCTCGTATTCCTGCAGTAGGAAAACCTATTGAAGGAACACAAGGTTGCATGCAAATGACTGAAATAAGTTGGACTAAAAGCACAACAATTACACAGTTAAAAAAACAAGAAAATTTGTAATAAAAATTAAAAAATAGTCACCTAAACATTTAAAAAGGGACATGGTGGCGCTGCGGGCTAAACCGCAGAAGCCAGTGCTGCAGGGTCAGAAGACCAGCAGTCGTAAGATCGAATCCACGCGACGGAGTAAGCACCCGTCGCTTGTCCCAGCTCCCGCCAACCTAGCAGTTCGAAAGCATGCAAAAATGTGAGTAGATAAATAGGGATCACCTCGGTGGGAAGGTAACAGCGTTCTGTGTCTAAGTCGCACTGGCCATGTGACCATGGAAGATTGTCTTCGGACAAAACGCTGGCTCTATGGCTTGGAAATGGGGATGAGCACCGTCCCCTAGAGTCGAACGCGACTGGACAAAAAAAATGGTCAAGGGGAACCTTTATCTTTACCTTTAAAGATTTAAAAGCTTTAAATATATGCCAAAAAGGAATATATTCACAGCATCCAGAAGACTCAGTCTTGTCCAATTTAGTTATTAAAAGCCCACCAAAAAAAGACAGATCTTTCAGCAGCAGAAAGATCTTTCAGCAGCACCAGAAGGACAAGAGGGAGGAGGGCAGCTTAATGTCCCAAGGGACAGCATTCCACAGCCAGGGAACACCCATGGAGAGGGCCATCTCTTATATCCCTCTTAAATGCACCTATGAGCAGTGGGACCAAGAGAATGGAGCCAGGAAAGTTCATATAGGAAGATGCGACCCTCCATATAGACTGTAAATGGATATAATGTCTTTTAACTGTAATTTCCAGAGTTACGTAGGATATGAAGCTGTATTTCCTCTGTTGTTTGACATTGGGATAAGATAGTCAAATATTTTTCTCAAACAACCATTAGTGTATTTCTTTATACAACAAATGTCTAACAGAAAAAAATGTCATTTCCTGTATCGTCACCTTCAGCTTGAGATATCTCATCACATTAACTACCACTTGTCCTACTAAACTTTGACTTATCCTTTCTTTACAACAAAACTATGCATATACAGTGGTGCCTCGCATTACGAAGTTAATTTGTTCCAGCAAAATCGCTGTAGAACGAAAACGTAATGCGAAATTAAAAAGTCCATAGAAACGCATTAAAACCCGATTAATGCGTTCCTATGGGCTTGAAACTCACTATCCAGCGAAAATCCTCCATAGCGCGGCTATTTTCACTGCCCGTGCAGCGAGGAATCCATCCCAGAAAAGAGCAGGGAGCCATTTTTTTTTAACCCGGCAGCCATTTTGAAACCACCGATCAGCTGCCCAAAAATCGTCGTTTTGCAAGAATCGGTTCCCGAAGCAGGGAACCGATCATTGCAAAGTGAAAAAACCATTTAAAAATCGTAAAGCGATCACTTTTGCAACCGCAAAAAGTTCGTCGTGATGTGATTTTGTCTTGCGAGGCACCGCCGTATGTCTTGAATCCAGGTTTTGGGCAGTATGTGTGGCTGGAGGAAGCAGATCACTGATTCTTCCTTACCTGTGGCAGTTCCTCCAGTCCTCAGAATATGGTATACAGATGGATAGTGGGATAGACAGAACCTGCTGCTGAGGAAGAAGGTGGGAATCTCTGAAATGTAGGTAAAGGAATTTTGTTTGAGGGAACAGGAAGTGGAGATAGCTATCTTAAATCTTGGCATAATCCAATATCTTTGGGTTACCAGGGAACTGATGTTTTTGCTCTTCTCCCAGGTATAGAGATAGTAATATTGCATATCTTGAAATTCATTATACTATTTAAAATATAGAGCAGAATAGAACCTTATGAGAATTTAATTTATTAAAATATTTCTTTCTAATAATTTTATAACTGGTACAGTGGGGTCTTGACTTGAGAACTTAATTCGTATTGGAAGGCGGTTCTCAAGTCAAAAAGTCTGTAGGTCAAGTCTCCACTGACCTACAGTGCATTGAAAACCGATTAATCCTGTAACAGGCCGTTTTTGTTCCATTTTGGTTTTCTCTGGTCTGTAAGTCAATTCTCAGGCTGCAAGTCAAACCTAAATTTTGCGGCCAGAGAAATCTGTAACTCAAAAAGTCTGTAAGTCAAGCCGTCTATAAGTCAAGGGTCCACTGTAATTTTGTATCATAAACAAAATTACTAAGACGCACCGATTTTTTAGGAGAAGAAAACAGGAAAATATAATCTGTTTTCTTCGCTCCATAAGACGCACAGACTTTCCACCCCCCTGTTTTGTGGGAAAAAAGTGAGTCTTATGGTGCAAAAAATACAGTATTTGAGTATTTTGTATATGATATTGTGGGTACCTGTGTAATTCCATAGAATGATTTTGTGGTAAGCCAAAACCTGAAGCAATCAATATCCCCTGATTTGCGATAAACTCTACATTGTAATAAATACAAGTATCGGTGAATGGTACGTAAAACATATTGGTCAAAATCCTGTTGTTTATATAAGATTATGGAAAGTGAACTGTGCAACTTTCAGCAGCTTCTATCTGACAGCAGCCCTGAGAATTCCAGTGATAACTTGTGAATCACTAGCAGGAAGCAACTGGGTAGCTAAGTAAGAGACTATCAGCCACTACATAGTAAACAAGGTTCTTTCAGTTATTTAGACCCTTATTTAGTTATATATAGTAGATGGTATGTGAAATGTTTTTTATGAGAACTGTTCTTCTACTATGTTTGCAGCAACAGAGGAACTAGACACAGAAAATGAATTCTTGTTGCCACCTGTCTTTGGAGTGGAATACGAGGAACAGCCAAGACCTCGAACAAAAAAGAAGGTATTTCTTATGTGCCTGAAATATGTTGTAAATGAACTTTTCATGGCAAGTAGAATGTGATATCTGGTTATGGGGCATTCATAACAAGAGCCAGAGAGATGCTTTGGTGGCTTAAAAGTTATTAAAGGTGAAAGGCAGTGTGACCCGCAAGGCAAAATGTATTGAGAAGGTCCTTTGCCAAGCCCCAATGAAGTGAAATGAAGATGTTCAGTAGCATGATAGTGTTCTTGTGCAAGTTCCTTTTCATGTCAGTGGAGCTTCCCCAGAACATCTTCATATATCTAGGAGACTGTCATTAACCTTTTTCTCTGCAGGTACCAAGATATAATCCAGGCCAACCATGAAAGTAGCTTTTAATTTTATATTTTATATTTTATATTATATTATTATATTATATTTTTTTCTTATTTTTCCTAGCTTTGATAGTTATTTGACAATCTGGGGTATAAAATTTAGTCAACACATATGGCTTTTTTTAAAGGTTCCATCCAGCACCATTACACTGGTGGTACTGTATAGTGAAGATTTACGTTATCATTATTTACTGGATTATTAAGCTAACTCTGACTGCACTGCAGACCAGTTCTTTCAAAAAGTTATAGAATTAGGAAAAGCACAGATGATTTTAATTCAGATAAACACAAGTATTACCTTGCTCTTTAAAATTCTTCCGGGAAGCTTGTAGTTATGGTTTACTTGGCTTTTGTCTAACTGGAGTAGACAGTAGAATTACTGACTGTAAGTTCAATGTTAATAAGCAGTAATATTTACAAGTCTGTTTTAATGGCAGGGAGCGAAGAGAAAAGCAGTGTCAGAATTCCACTCTCAGGATGATAGCTCTGAGAATTCAGAATGCAGTTTTCCCTTCAAGTATGCGTATGGTGTAAATGCATGGAAACACTGGGTAAAAACTAGAAATCTAGATGAAGATCTGCCAGTATTAGATGAGCTGAAATCAAGTAAGTATTCCCTACTTAGCTATAAGTCTTAGGTCTAAAAGCTAGGCAGTGCGCTCCAGTAGCTGAGTTTGTTCAATGTGGATCTGGGTTTAGATTCTGACTTTGCTGTGGGATTCACTGGGGTGGCATCGGGCAAGTCACTCTCAGCTTCAGATCCTGATCAGATGAAATGGAGATTATAACTGTTATTATGTGTATCATCAAGTAGCTATGCTTGAGAATTATTGATGGCATTGTAAATTTTAGTGAAAAGCTCTCTATATATTTGTGTTTAGGAACTGCATTCGATGGTTATATTTGTAATTCTTTTAATTACTGTTACTCATTTTCTGTTGGATGCTTTATCCTTTTTACAAAGAGGTTATTTTTCATGATGCCCTCTATTTTGTGCTGCAGCAAAGACAGTGAAATTGAAAGAAGACATTACTTCACATACTTCAGCTGAGCTAAACTTTGGATTGGCACACTTCGTTAATGAAATTCGAAGACCGAATGGAGAAAACTATGCACCTGACAGTATCTATTATCTGTGTCTTGGGATTCAGGAGGTGAGTTAATAAAAATGATTTTTTAAAAAAAGGACGGAGTTGGCAAAACATGGAATTATCTATTTAATGCCATTAATGTTTTGCATTAAATAATGGTTTGTCCTGATATACACAAGATTTCGGGCAAGCTTCATGCCCACCTGCAGCCCTATAGGTCTTCTTATCTTCTGATCAGTTTTCAAACAAGCCAGCTTCAAGACATGGAGACATAGTACTGCAGAAGTGGTGTTGTAGGGAGTTGAATGACAGAGAGGGATTCATAAAATCGACTTCCTTCCGTTCTGTAAACAGTGGATTCCATTGGATCAACAACCTTTGTGTTCATGGAAGAGCTTCTGTAAACACAGAAGCACCTTTAAATGAAAGCCAGTATGTTTTACAATTAACAGGTCTATGGTTTTCGAACTGAGATGCATTGCTATCTCGACTTATTTACAGTGGCTGAGTTTCATAGGCATGGGGGGAGGGAAAGAGATATTTCTAGCAGAGTGTTGCTATATGTTTTTGACTATATTAAATTTTATTCTCATATTTCTCTACAGTATCTAAATGGAAGCAACAGAAAAGATAATATATTTTTGGATCCAAATTATCATACCTTTGAGCAGGAATTAAACAAAATACTCAGAAGCTGGCAACCGAGCATACTTCCAGATGGTAAGCATTCTCGGCAGTCAATGTTTCTGTGTTTTATATGACTTAGTACTACCAGGCAGAGCTCTTCAAAATGCTTCCTTTTTAGTTTATGAAGTGTCTTAAGATCTGTCCAATGGTTTCCTATGGAGAAAAAACAAAAAATCATCATAAATTAAGGAAGTGTCAGAACAACACCAAAATCAGTTTGCATAGGTTTCAGGAGGTGGACTAACCATTGCAATCATTTAAAACAGCGTCCAAACATTGTAAGACACTTTTACAGGAGCGAAAAGGGAGATCGTTGTGTGAAAATCCCCCATAGGAAACATCGCTGTGTGAGGCAGCAAATTTAACAGAAAAAGGCATCGTTGTGTGAATTCATCGTTGTGTGAGGCACTCGTTGTGCGAGGCACCACTGTACATATAAAGCCCTAAATGGTTGAGGACCTTGATACTTGGCGGAACGCCTCCTCCCACCTTTTTGCTGTTGTTTAGTCTTTTAGTCGTGTCCAACTCTTCGTGATCCCATGGACCAGAGCACACCAGGCCCTCCTATCTTCCACTGCCTCCTGGAGTTGTGTCAAATTCATGTTGGTTGCTTCGATGACACTGTCCAACCATCTCATCCTCTGTTGTCCCCTTCTCCTCTTGCCCTCACACTTTCCTAACATCAAGGTCTTTTCCAAGGAGTCGTCTCTTCTCATGAGATGGCCAAAGTACTCGAGCCTCAGCTTTAGGATCTGTCCTTCCAGTAAGCACTCAGGGTTGATTTCCTTTAGAATTGATAGATTTGTTCTCCTTGCAGTCCAGGGGACTCTCAAGACCCTCCTCCAGCACCACAATTCAAAAGCATCAGTTCTTCGGTGGTCAGCTTTCTTTATGTTCCAGCTCTCACTTCCATACATCACTACAGGGAAAAACATAGCTTTGACTATTCAGACTTTTGTTGGAAGGTGATGTCTCTGCTTTTTAAGATGCTGTCAAGGTTTGTCATCGCTTTCCTCCCAAGAAGCAGGCGTCTTTTAATGTGGTGGCTGCTATCTCCATCTGCAGTGATCATGGAGCCCAAGAAAGTAAAATGCTAGTAGCCATGATCTTAGATCTACTCATATCACTTGTTCTAGCCAGGAGGGGCGACTGAGGAGCCTAATGCCGAGGGAGGTCCGGAAAGAAAAAACAAGAAACCGGGCCTTCTCGGCAATGGCTCCCTGTCTCTGGAACAATCTCCCCTCCAAGATTGGTTCGGCCCCTTCGCTGGGCATTTTCAAAAGCCAACATAAGACCTGGCTATTCAGACAGGCCTTTCCTCTGGGTACCACTTAATTTTTTTCTGATTCTCCATCTTGAAAGATAATTAATTGTTGTAAAATTATTTTATATGTCAATTGTTTTTACTTTGTTATAGAGTAGACCAAGTCTAGATGGGCAGCATATAAGTCAAAGAAAGAAAGAAAGTCCTTTCTAGAGCAGAATGCCTCACCCAGGACAAAGCTTGTGTTTTTTCTTCCTCTCTCTTGTGTCTTACTCTATAATTTCTGTTCTCCTTCTTTGGTTTCTTAAACTTTTTTTCCTGTAGCAGCACTGAATTGAAAAAAAAATCTCTTAAGTGCTTTTCTATTGCTTTTCTATTGTATTTTGTTTATTTAAAATAGTTTTATCTTCCATTTATCCTTAAAAGGATCCAAGGCAGCTTACATCATTAAAAAACAGTATTTAAAAGCTGAAAATAGTTAAGTGGACAAATACAAAAAAAAAAAAAAAGAATTAAACAAGTATTATATTAAAATGGCAAAAAACCAATATTAAAACACATTTAAAAAAAAAAGTACATCAGTCCATTTAAAACTACTCAGACAACCCGCCATTAAGAGAAATGACTACTTGTGGAAGGACAGCAAATATAGGGCCTTTTTGAATTATATTTTTCTGTATTCTCTGTGGAGACTTGCTTGATCTGGAAAAATCTGAAAGAACAGAGATTTATCAGATAATTATGGCACAGTAATGAATAAAAGAATTCAAAAATATTTTGCAAGTGCCAGTGAGGCAGTTTTGGCATACTGAAAATGGTTACCATCTAGGCTTCAAAATCTTTTATACAAGCCAGACTACTCTGTTTTCCGAGTCTATTAAGAAGTTCATGGAACTTGGAAGTGTTTTGCAGTTGCTAGATCAAGCCATAATTTTGTCTGAAACATTCCGAGCCACAATTTTGAGGGTCATTTTGAAGTTAAATCCAGTAGAAAGGTAACTTATCTCACCAGTTTTCTAGGTTTTACTTTTTTTTAGGCTACAGGATCTCTGCTGGCCTCTAGAGGGGGTGCTTGTATTATAAAGAAGAATCTGTGACCCATATTGCTGATTTAGGGCCAGAAACAGCTGCCGTTTTTTGTTTTCCTGCCCATTGTTCATACACCGAGGAAAATTTGGTTTTACACAGGCTGTTGTAGTAGGCACCGACTGGTCTATTCTTTAAAATTCTGTCCAGGAAGATAGTAAAGAAACAACCAGCATTTCTCTTTGGACTCTTCCTCTTCTCCACGGTGTGAAATGAAGTTTATAAAGAATTACCAAAGCACATCTAAGCAGTTTTTCAGGGGGAAAACATAATTCTGCTATAATATAGTCATCAGAGGAATTTACACATGATTCTTCTCATTTTTGTTTGTAAAATGGAAGAATTGCTGTTTCCTTAAATATCTAAAGTTCCTCTAAATTATGGTGATTCCAACTGACCTCTTCCCAGACTTATATTCTTTCTAATCATGAGGAAATGGACTTATTATACTCTGGCATTTCTATTGGGATTCCACTCTTCAGTGCCGACAAATTTTATGCCTCTTCTTCCTAAGACCATGGCTACTTTAAACAGTGCTATCTCCAAAAGGAGGGGCAGGATCTGTTCTCAATCATCCCAGAGTGCTGGACACGCAACAATGGGCTCAAGTTACAGGAAGCCATATTTCTATTGAATATCAGGGGGAAAAAAACTTCCTAAACTGTTAGAGCAGTAAGCAGTGGAATCAATTACCTCGAGAGGTGGTGAATGCTCCATTACTGGAGCCATTCAAGAGG
The DNA here is from genome assembly GCF_051106095.1 of Pogona vitticeps. Lineage (NCBI taxonomy): Eukaryota > Metazoa > Chordata > Lepidosauria > Squamata > Agamidae > Pogona > Pogona vitticeps. The sequence continues at coordinate 243,796,068 of NC_135785.1, read as the reverse complement.
ATCTTAGACAACCACCTGGGCAGATATCCTTTGATTTGTATTGCTGAATCAAGAAGGGGGTTGGATTTGATGACCTTATAGGCCCTTTCCAGCTTCACTATTCTATGATTCTGTGACACAGAAACCTCCCAGTACTACGTATGTCTAGGGCGGCTGTGCTTTTTTGGTAGCTGGCATCTTGTCATAGGGAAGTTAATTTCCCTTTTTCTTTTCAAAAAGCAGTTAATTGGCTCCTACTTATTAAGGGAAATGCTTTGTAAGTATTGTTCAGAGGTGTTCTTCCCTTTAAGAGGTGATTGTGGGGCACCTTAAGTTTCTCCTAGTAGATGGTTCAAGTAGTAGGTAATCCTGTATCTAGAGCAGTTGCCATGAGGGATGAGATATCCGTCGTAGGTTACAAGCCATGATGGGGATGTATAATCTCCAGGCTTAAAAGAAGGGTACTTCAAAATGCCAGATGCAGGGGAGGGGTATCAGGAGACAGGTATATAAGCAGCACGCTTTGCTTTATCTAGTTGTCTCATGTGCTTCCAGAGGGATCTGGTGTCCTTTTTTTTCCTTCCCCTTTTTACACAAACACCCTTTCAGGCAAGAAATTGCAAAAAAAAAAAAGCTTGGTCTTGTAATCTATTCAAAGCAATTGATAGCCTAATATTGCCATACTGAGAGTCAGTATCATCTTTCCCATCCATTCCTCTAATTGTCAAGGTGTGTCAGAAGATCAGGAAGGAGTAGGCAGCAGTGTTTTTAGTGGCACCTTGGTAACCCAGAACGTTTTAAATTTTTTAGAGATACTTTAGCTATCTTAGCCATGGTCTTCTGCTGATACACCTCTTCTTTTCACAAGATTTTGCACATCAGTCAAACTCAGGTTTGCTGTACAGAGTATTTATCCAAACATCTTTCAGTCAGTTGCATTTTATTAGACAACTTGTTGGTAAGATGGTGCAAAATAAAGTCTCTTGAATACAAGAAAGATAGAATTAAGGAAATCCTCCTTTTCTTGCATTGAAGTTTGGCTGTAAGTTAATACTTTTAAGAGTATTTACCAAAACTTTCCAGAGTAGTAAACTGCTCTTTGGATATTTAGCACAATAAATAGCTATGTAACAATAGAAGCATCACTTGTGAAAGAAGGATACTCTAGCAAATACTTCCTATTCAGTCTTTTTAACAATGTCTATCTTAATGTTCTGGTTAGGGCACCGTCTTGGGAACAGAATGTTGAATATTTAGTGCCAAGGTTTCTTCTTGATTGCAGGAAGGTTGTCCTCTTTGTGATTTAAATACACAATTTATTATGTATAGTTTGGCTCAGTATTTACTACATTTTTTTCAGAGGAGTTTTCTTTTTTTTTTCTGTTTAAAATAGTTCTCTTTTTGCTTGGCAGTTAATGAAATTTGAATGAGGGCTGCCATTTCCATAATCAAGGTAGTGAATGTTGTTATGTTGTTCCTGCCTTGTCTTGGTATAAGGCTATAACGCATTTTGAAGGCCACGTCCCATTAACTCAGAAAGAAGCTTTACTGTTTCAGTAGCTGCTTTGAAGATACAAATATAAAAAAGGAATGTAGAATCTGTAGATCAAGACAGCTGCTTTTGTTCAGAAAATGTATTTAAAAAGCAACCAAAGAAAAATATTTGTAACTGTATACTTGTACTTCCACTTTGAATGAGAAAACTGAATTTAAAAAAATTAAGAAAAGAGAGAGAAGAACCTTCACTGTCAGTATCTGATGTTCTTTTCTAAAACAAATGAATTACATTTCAATTTGAAGCTGGTGGGCCTATCCCACTGCTCTTTTTAGAGTTGTTTGTAAAATTATTCTTTGTATATTCTTTGCTTTCTCCTGCCAGGTTCAATATTTTCTCGGGTTGAAGAAGACTACCTCTGGAGGATAAAACAGTTAGGATGCCATTCTCCGCTAGTGCTTCTAAACACACTGTTCTACTTCAACACCAAGTATTTTGGTTTGAAAACGGTGGAGCAGCACTTGAGACTTTCTTTTGGCACAGTTTATAGACATTGGAAGCAAAATCCTTCAACAATGGAAAGCAAAGCTTGTCTTCGATACCAGGTTTCTTCCCTCTGTGGAACAGATAATGAAGGTACTAAAATATTCTAGAGTAATTATACTAAAAGGCCATTGGGCTGCTTAGGGGTGACTACATTTGTTATTTACCTTGCTGTTTACATTGGATTTGGCATGAAAAAAAAATCAAAGTAAAAACTGGCAGCTACACAACATAAAGCTAAGTGTGGGGAAGCCCAATTTTTTTCTCACTGAGGAATTGTCTCTTATTGTTTAGCCAGCAGGAGATAGTTTATTTTGCTCCAGTCCAATGGGCAGTGCTTCTTCTTTGTGTTCTCTGAATGCACACTAACGGGTTTTAGTGCGCTTGCACAGATAATCTTGGAATCTTCTAGAGCTTAAACACATGTTGTTAGGATCTCCCTTTTTGGTTTGTGTGGGCTTTCTTTTGTCTCCTGACCACATGGCCTGGGGGTGGGGCCTAGGGGTGGGACTTCCTGCTGTAAAAGAGCGTGTCCCAGGACCCTGGACTCTTTTCCCTAGGAAGCTGGGCTGAGGGCGAAGGTCAGGTCTGTTTGCATGGATGCCATGCTGAGTTTTTTTTTCCCCTGGGCTTTCTTTTGTCTCCTGACCACATGGCCTGGGGGTGGGGCCTAGGGGTGGGACTTCCTGCTGTAAAAGAGCGTGTCCCAGGACCCTGGACTCTTTTCCCTAGGAAGCTGGGCTGAGGGCGAAGGTCAGGTCTGTTTGCATGGATGCCATGCTGAGTTTTTTTTCCCCCTGGGCTTTCTTTTGTCTCCTGACCACATGGCCTGGGGGTGGGGCCTAGGGGTGGGACTTCCTGCTGTAAAAGAGCGTGTCCCAAATTCTCAAACTTTGTATCTGGCCTTAATATGGTAAATAGGAAAGCCAATTAGATTTGCATAAGCCAGGGAGTCAGGAAAGTTTTAAGGATCAGATCGTACTTTTGCACTATTAAAGATCAGGCCGGGTAGGTGAGGCTCGTCAGCCATGGAAGGTAGCCCATCTCGGAGAAGGAAAACTCCGATTTCAAACCTCCAGTGCCTTGTGGCTATATCCACCGATGGAAAAGGCTTCAGGATTTAACCTCGAGGCAAAATGCGGAGCTGGAGTCCCGAAGGCAGCTCGTGTCGTTCTGCCAACTCCTGCGACGTTGCTGGAACCAGTTGTATTGGCTCTTGCCTTTCCATTGGACCATTTCAGCAACGTGGAGAGGGGGGATTTGCTGCTTGGGTAACAGCCTATCCTCCATATTACCTTACCCGGGCTTCATGCTCTGGAGAGGACACTCCTCGATTCAGAGCATGTTACCATAGTCTCTCAAGACTGAAGGATGCCTATGATTGATCTCCAGATCCAGTTTATTCTTTATGTGTATCAGAGTGTTGTACAATTTAAAATTATGGATATATATGAATATAGGTGAAGTTCAAACAGATTTAAAATATTCAAATGATTAAGACTGTTTTTCACTAGAAGCCGGTAATTTCAATAGCCAAATCTGACGTGAAGGGGCAGTTGCAAGATTGTCAGTGGGCATACTATTACATGAATTCCCCTCACCTGAGCATCTGTTGCCCCCCCTTCCAAATAATTTTCTAACTTTTTATTATGCTTGCCAAAGTTAGCATTGTGCTAAATAAGCGCTGTGTCAGTTTGGGGAAAAAATTGAAAAGATAAAGGGAAGAGGTCCTGATGGAAACTGCCATTCTCAGCCAAAGTAGCTCATACAGTTTTCTGCCTCTGTCCCGAATACTCCTGAGACACTGTGCCTGATTGTGTTGGTGTCAATAGCTACTGTAATTTCACCCACTGAAATGAGCAGGCTCTGATTTGAAAATCTTCAACACAAACTGGGTTTTCTCCCCATGTATTCACATTCTCAGCAGGTAGTCTGCCCCTTACTTTGGAGGAGCAGACTACTTGCTGCCCTTCCAAGTGTTTTGGGCAAGAGAAATGACTTGCCTAAAAAGTCCCCCCCCCAAAAAAAAAAGCTAGTGCCATTATTCTGAAACCCGATGCAAACTGTTTCCAGTAAAAGCTGGTCTCTAGCCCGTGGGGAGGTTGGGATGGGGATGACGATTCAAACTTTATTTTAAAATGACGATTCAAACGGGCCAGCTGAAGTGAGGAGCTGCCTTATAGCATTTCCTCTGTGGCAGAGCAGTCATAGCTAGGCATACAGAAATTGAGTTACTTATTTCATTTTAAAATAAAGTTTATTATATTTTCTTTCTTTTGCTACCTCACCATGTGATGCTCCATCAAATAGCAAATTTCATTCTTCCCTATTTAGCGTACTGAATTATAAGGACACAGGAGCCAAAATTTTGTTCATTGGCTACTTAATATGTTTTGAAGGTGAGGAGATAAATTCTTCTCCCTCTTGATGCCATCCAGAGGCAAAAATGCAAAATAATGCAAGAGAGGCTTTTGCTCAAGCACAGCATATACTGGTCTAAGACTGAAGAGATCACCCCCTACCATGGGTCTCATTTCTCAATGCCATTTCCCTTGAGTGGACACAAGGCCATTAACTTCTGCACTTGGAGACTGCAGTTCATAGAAGTTGAAAGAACTGGTAGCTACTTTTAATGTAAACTGTTACAATCAGATATGACTTACTGATCCATATAGCTTCCATGTTTTCTTCCCATGGCTACTCACCAGAACAGTAAACTTTAAATCTCGTTGTTCTAGCTGATACAATATTCTTTTGGTATTTGTTACTATACTGTTTTTATATGGTGAGAGGCCTTTATTAGGTGGAGGGAGTGTTACTTGTTGGGTTTTGTGTGTTCTGTTTTACTTGATAACTGAACAGACAATTGTAGAAGTGTTTTGCAGGCCAACGTCATAAAAATACTAGTCTTACATCTCCTTTTCCAAGATGCCAGTAATTGCATCTTTGTAGTATTGTAGCCTCTGAGCATGTCTTTCATTCATTTCCATTTAGGATTTGAAGGGTAGTGATGGTTATAAACAAGTTTCTTTTAATTTGTTATGTTCTCTGTGAAATCACTTATGTCTACCCCTGTGCAAACATCCTCAGAATCTTCTAGAGTCTGTAAAAATGTTAAGACAACATGTGCATGCTCCCTACCCTGAGAATTGTCCTCAGCTTCTTCGTTACCACCATTGAGATAACATCTCAGGAGTTCTTAGAGCCTATAATCTATGTGTAAGTAATTTGTATATAGTTCTTTGTTATTTACCTTCTCTTATTCATCTTCTACCTCTAAGACACCACAAGAAACCACCTATGGAGGTTTCATAAGCCAACACAAATGTGCCAAGGAGCAGGCTGCTCAATAAGAATCCAACCAATTTACATAATCTCCTGCCCTTGAAACTGGGGACAAACAGTCCACTTCCTAACCAATAGGAAACCAATACCATTGACACAAAAGACAAAGATGACAACTGACTCTGACACTATTACAAAGAAGGTTAAGCCCAAGAAATCAAATACTCGTCTGTCTAAGGTGCCATCACCACCTTTGTTGCCCCATATCCAACCACCAGGCAACTGTGATAACCAAGACAAACTTGTCTGGCTGGGATCAGCATCAGAACCAGAAGTGTCTCACACTAGGGCATTGTTAATGGCTTTTGGACACTTCCTCATCAAGCTGTAAGCAAGCTTTCACAACCCCCCCCCAAATATTCCAAGGACTGTCCCACTGGAAGAATCACTCATCCTTCTGGAGCATTCTTGCAAATCTTCTCCAGCTTCAATCTCAACTATCAAGGACAAGAGAACTTCCAACAGGAAGGAGGCTAGTCAAGCAACATCATTGGCCAATGGAGGAGGCCAGATCCCCTCTGAAAATTCACCTGGGTGCTGCGCCTTATTGCTTACTGAGCTTAGAGTGGTCTTTTCCACAATCCTACAACCCTGTTGCATGATGCCAGTGACAAATCTTTGAGACCCTACCAAGACCCACCTCCCTACATGCTGGTACTGGCTTTGAGAGCCTTCACTTTCAGTAACACCAGAACTAAAAGGTTCACACAGGGTTACATCACTCGAACCCATGCACTCTTATATGGGCTCAGTTTTTAAATTAACCAGACCACCAAAACGACATCCATGTGAAACCAGGTGCTCCGTATCTAGGTCATTGAAAAGAATACATCCCACCAATCATTCTCGGTCTGTGTCTAGATTGCCTCTGAGGCAGGCACACCATTGTACCTCCACCTCGCCATGCCGGCCAGCCCCTCTTGGCATCAAAAGAGCCTTCTGGATATGTGACTTACCTCTCTCTATATATTGGTAATTCCCCAATCGCTATCTCCAGGCACTCAAAGCCTCCATTTCAGTCAAACAAACCAACTAAACTTGCCTGCCAATAACTTTTAAAAAGCCTCAAAAAAGCTTCCCTCTATCTTGGTTTTGATAGCCTCGTATCTTATTTGAATTTAATGCCTCTTCCTGAGCCACAACCACCAGCACAGAAATCAACATCGCCGCACTCTCCAACCCTGCATCCACACAAGTGCTCAAGAAACCAAATCCAGCTGTCATTTCAACATAAAGACCCAGCTATTTTATTGGGTACTCTGCTACCACTAAGTACTGTTAACATGTTTCTAAACCAACACTGCCCTCAAAAAAGCATTTGCCAGGTCCAGTCACCTTGCCATCATCCTCCAGGTCCAAGCATTTTCACATGCAAAGGAAGAAAAGGACTTATTTAATAACACTTGGGTTGATTCTGACCCTTCTGATGCCAAACTCTGAAAACCCAGCTTCAAAATTGGTCACAGTTCCCAAGTCTAACATTGGGGATGTTCACACACACACCTGTCTCCCTCTGCGGATTTTAGATCTCACTCCAATTCCATTCTCTGTATGGCAAAACCTCTTCAGATTGAGATCAGCAACCTCCACCATCTTTCTCAGATCCCATCTACAGCCAGATCAAGAACCTACCCCTCCAGTCCACTTCTGCATCCTCCTTTCCCTTCTGGATCTTTTTAAAGAGACATGGCAGAAACCTTCTATCCTGCCCCCAACATTGAGGCAGATAGAGAATCTTTACAAGATTCATAATAAGCCACGTTCTTCCTCAGATATCCTCAACCCAGTTCCATTGTAGTTGAGGCCTCATAGACAAGGCCAAAGTCCACCATAATAACAGCCCCTAACTATGGAGAGCGAAGAAAGATAAACAGAATTGACAGAAGAATCTATTCCACCACTTCTCTGGGAATCAGAGTTGCCAACTACCAGGTAGCGATGGAAATCTATCATAGATTCGTATGGGAGAAAATGCAATCTTGACAGCCTGCTGGGGGATAAAAAGGCATTGCCATTGACTTTTCAGCAGGAGGTTATGGCCCTTGTGATCCAGTAAATGCATGCTGCCTATCATGCCACAACTGCACAGCAAAGAATATGGCCACTGCTGTAGCACTCAGGTGCTCTGCCTGGCTTCAATTTTCAAGTATCTCTGACTATTCAAGATCCCATATGGAGGATCATACTTTGATTTGGATCCCTGCATTGAGCAGGGGGTTGAACTCGACTGCCTTATAGGCTCCTTCCAACTCCATTATTCTGTGATTCTATGATAGGATAGACAAATTCATACACCTGACCAGCAAATTCAGGCCAAATGCTTCAGTTACAACACACACAGCCCCAAAACTTCTGGATCTCTTGGCAACAACTACATCATCTGAGAAATTACAATCCACCTATCCTTCCCTCAGTCTGTCCTGGAGCTCCTGCTTCTTCTGAGTCAGTGGAAAACTGAGGGAACCGAGGATGATTCCTGGGTTAGGGAGCATGTGCATTGAACAGAGTGTGTCATAACACTTTTTACAGGTTCTAGAAAATTCCAAGGACATTCACGCAGGAGCAGAATGAACTTACATGTGTGAAATCACAGATGACCACTCAATGATCACACAGTGACAGCTAAGCAACCTGTTCATTTTTCCTGTTTTAGAGGATAAAATTACAACTGGAAAGAGGAAACATGAAGATGATGAGCCAGTATTTGAGCAAGTTGAAAATACAGCTGATCCTTCTAGATGTCCTGTGAAAATGTTTGAATGCTACTTATCTAAGAGGTATCTTTTAAAAATTATTATTATGAGGGATGTTGGAAAACATTGCTCATTTTTTCTATAGGTTTATAATTTTTTTAATATTAGCAATTACAATATTAATACATAACATTCATATGTTTTTACACCCATCTTCCTCTTTACCATTCCCCATGGTAGAGTCATATCCAAAATCTTATGATGAGGCTTTTCTAGGAAAACTATAGTCCATGTTATAAAGACCAGAAAATCTTGTATGCCTTGGGTAGCCCCTTGTCTGTTCTGTTCATAAAACAATTAAAAGGCTGTCAGTCTGTTGCAAAGGAATCCAAATGTTTTATCCCTTTGTCTATTTCAGTTTGGTGGTTAATTTTTTCTACAGTACTATCTGCCACACACTAAAATACATGCTGCAACTTATACCCCCTGCATATTCTTCTACCTTTTGTCTATAAGCTGTCTCATGGCTACTAAAAGTTGTCTATTAAGCATTTATGTACAATTGACTCTCTCCTAAGAAAGGGGGTGCTAATTCTGGGCTTTTAATAATTGAATGACTTGTGATTTTATTTCATTAAACACCTCTTCCGAAAACTGTTCTACTTCTTTGCAAAACCACCAAAGCTATGGAAATGATCCCTCATACTTAGAGTCCAGATGTGTCTCAGTCAACAATGAATAAAGTTTTGACATTGTTCCCTTATTTCAGCTAGAGAACAGAGATCTTCAAAGGGGTTAGGCATCTTGTGGCCTGCTTCCTGATATCAGCTTGTGAAATAAAATTACTTAATTGATACCATGTTAGCCATGAAATGCACCAGTCTCTGAAGAGGTCTCCCCAGAAATATGTAGGAGGAGGTTGTTGATTGATATAGAACTCCTCTAACCTAATAAGACCAATCTTTTCCAAGAAAATATTTCTCCTCATTGCTCACATTGCTATACTGTATTAATAGAGACCATTAGGCAAGAGAACTGCTTTCAGAGGAAATATTCCATAGTAGGCAGACTATAGGTACGCTATGGGGTAAAGGAAGAATATAAATAATTTAAATAAATAACTGAGGTGGCCTTTTCTAAGTATCTTTGGGCCAGATAATTTGTGATGCATTCCTACTGTGTGACTATAGGGATTGTTTCCATTTTGTACATTTTATAGCGGTCTTTTTAGGTTTGGAGTTTTAAAAAGTATTTGCAGCTTTTTATCTGCCACCTGCTAACTTTAAGATAATTGGGTCATGCTACAGCTGTATTTATTCCTGTATCTTCTGTGTTTCTATTGGAAAAGTGAATAAAGGAAGGACTGAGCATGTATTGGGAAGTGCCTGAGAAGTGGATCACTAAAGGAAGACACAGAAATCTCAAAAAGGCAAATTCCATAAGCTATTCAGGCTGCAGCTCTGTTCTCACCTTTGGGGGGGGGAGTCCTGTTGATTTCACTGGAATTACTTTTGAGTAACATGTTTACTCAATGATGTTGGGAAAGTGTGAGGGCAAGAGGAGAAGGGGACGACAGAGAACGAGATGTTTGGACAGTGTCATCGAAGTGACCAACATGAATTTGACCAAACTCTGGGAGGCAGTGGAAGACAGGAGGGCCTGGCGTGCTCTGGGCCATGGAGTCACGAAGAGTCAGACATGACTTAACGACTAAACAGCAACAACAAAACATGTTTAGTGACTTTGGCAACTTGTCTCTGTTTCCACGTGGTTATCAGGAATAAGGTATTATATAATACTACCATGTTAGAGGTGCTCATGTTCTGAAGGATATGTCTGAGATTTTTCATGATGTGGCTTGTGTTTGATTAGTAGCACTTGCATTTCATGGTACAAAATTATTGGATGATATTTTGAACTGGCTTGGAAAAGGTGGCATAGAAATAAAGTTTTTAAAAATGAATTAATATTAAGGGGTAGCTTTTTAGAAGGTAGTTGCTTTTCTGTTCTATGGTGTTTTCAAGTTTTTGTGCTTAAAGATACAGTTGTGCCTGTGACAATATTTGTATTAAGGTATGTGCATTCATTGTTCAAGTTTGTAATGTTCTTATCTTTGCTCTGTTCTTTCAGCCCGCCAAATCTCAGTCAGAGAATGGATGTGTTCTATTTGCAGCCAGTCTCATCAGTTTCCTCAGACAACTCAATCTGGTATACCTCCACCTCAGTGGATCGCAATACTTTGGAAAATATGCTTGTACGGGTTCTTTTAATAAAAGATATTTATGATAAAGACAATTATGAACTGGATGAAGACATAGAATAAACACTCCCCAAACTCACTATGGGGAAAAAAGAAAACACAACAGCATTAGCCAGTCAAGCTGCTAGATTTTTATTATGGGAAAAAAAGAAAACATTTCAAGTTTACTCTTTGGTTAACACATTTTGTAGCAGTATACCCTCAGCTGGGTGTTACCATGTAAATAATCTGTGAGAGAACGTGGCCATTATTCTGCATAGTGGTTTTAGGATACTTAACAAACACATTCATTTTTTAATTATTATTTATTTGGTTAGGTATGTTTGTAACTTTTTACATTGCAAAATATGAATGAGAATGTGCCATTGTAATTTGGGGGGTGGGGGTGGGAGGGTCATAGTAAGCAACATCCATATTGCACAACTTCACTGTTGCAGAGCTTCCTGGAAAGATAGTTGGGGCTTTTACTGGGTTCTGAAACCAGGTAGTTGTGTATGGGTAGCACTACTAAAGTTTAGAACTTGCTGTGTCTTTCAAAATTTTTTAAAGAAATTGTAAACTAATAGGTTTTTTACTCTTAGTTACTGAAGCCTTATGAGGTTATGTAGAGAGGTTCCATCTTATGTACCAAAAATAGACAAATGAGAATGCTGTCAATATTGATGTACTGTAATGTGAATCTATACTGGTGGAAATGATTTTTTTCCGTTGCCCTTATTAAAAAAACAAACCTTAGTATCCTTCTTTTTTAAAAATTTGTGACTCTTTCAATCTGCCCTTTCAAGTAACAGCGCACATTGGATAGTTACAGTCTGAGACCATGCTGGAGGACTTGCATTGCTATTGGAGACTATAGACAATACAACCACACTCTTTTAATTTTTATTTAAGCATGTTACAGTTCTTTTACTTTTAAAAACTCCTGCGGTATTCTTGATTATAAATATTTTCAGGGCTGTTTACACTAGAATACATAAAATCAGAGCAGCACATTACTAACACATTTAAAAACACAATAAAGCAGATTAAAAGGTGAAGCAATACAAGTTTAATAGTTAGGAGGCTGAAAAATAAACATCATTAGTGCTGAAACGATAGCAAAGAAACATTGGAAAAGCCTCTCTTGAGGACAAACCTTTATAAAAAGGTGTGGGAATTACAAATGTGGTACAGTGAAACTGGATTATTATATACATTGCTTTAGTGCACTTACTTTCAAATGCACAGTATTCACAGTTAATGAGCCAAATGCCATATGGATGGTCCCTGTATAACTGTTATACAGACCACTAAATCTTAGTTTTTAATTCATAAAATACACATTTAACTTTTGCAAGTATCCACACAGGCATCTTACATGAGCAGAAAGTGGTGCTGCATTCTCTATCCTGATACTACACTTACCGATGTAAGACACACACACACCACTTTTCTAACCCAAAATTAAGAAAATGTAGCTTTGAGTATTCAGCCTCTGGGCTCAGAACGCTTGGACACTAGGGGTCCCTGTTGAATCTGAGCCTACAGGCTCCACCTCAAATGATGTGTGTTCCAATTGGTTTGTTCAGCATTAGCCGAAGTCAGTTCCATAAGGCTTGTGATTGGAGGAAGCTGAACCTCCTCATTGGAGGCAGCTAAGCCTCGTGATTGAAGTCTGTTTACAGAGGCAAGATACAGGCATTTTTGTTTTCTCCATGTCCTCAGCTTACTTCCATGCAAAAGATGCTCCTCAATTTTTAGTGTAATGATTTTAGGAAAAGGTAGTGTCTTATACACAGAAAAATACAGTACATGGTAGTGATTTCATTGCTGTACTTTTGTGCAGAGGAGAAGGGTATATACAGCATACAAATCAAGTTAGTCAGTAGGAGGATGTTGGTAGAGATAAAAGTGTCTTGCTGTTGTCCATCATTTAGTAAATGGCTATGAATAATGGACTCTTACGAAGAAGGTTTGCACACTATGAAACAAAATTTCACGTGTTGATTACAGCAGGCAGTTGCAGCAAATCACCATGTAAGGTGTCCTATTGTACTTCAGATGTATTACCATATATGAACTTTCATAGCTTTCCAGAATAAGGGTATATTTGTACAGATCAAATTACAGGCACAAAGTTAAGGGACAATATAAGGTGCAATGGCTGTCATCTTTCATGTACAGAAATGTTACATCTCAGCTCAGAAACTGAACGCCTTAATTTAGTTCAAATTGGAGCAATCAAAACTAAAAATCCATTGTGACTACCTGAAGTCGGACCACTGTGCTGGACAGGTTAATATATACATATTAGCAAGCCATCAAAACCATTGTTAGCTGAAATCTGCTGGGCATGAAAACCATTTTTTTCAGAAAGCAGGATCATACTATGGGTTCTCTGTATATATAAATTAAGCATGCCACAATTTCTTAAAGAGTATGCTGAAAATACAGTACTATGGTTTATTTAGGAGATGTCTACTTTGTTGAATAGCAGTAGAAATCATTAAGATTTCAGACTTTGTTTTCCCAGTTAGTCCTTGTCCATTAAATCAGTAGTCTCCAACCTTGAGCCTCCAGATGTTCTTGGACTTGAACTCCCAGAAATCCTGGCCAGCAGAGGTAGTGGTGAAGACTTCTGGGAGTTGTAGTCCAAGAACATCTGGAGGCTCAAGGTTGGGGACCACTGCATTAAGTCATTCCTAAGAAATTTAAAAACGGGGAGTGTGCATTAGTCTAAAGCGCTAGTAGGAAGCTGGCACAAAAACTTATCCCACATTTTTCCCTAATCAGCAATAACCTTTTTAAATTTTTAATCTGTTTTTACATATTGTGCATTGAAGAAGCAGTTTGGTCATCTGTCCTTGATAGGGTCCCATTTCACCAGATTAAGAACAGCAGAAATGTCATATAAAATTTTTGCTAAAGATTTGAACCTGCCTTTTGTAAGGAAATGCAGACATGAACATAGCCATTCATGCAAGCAAAAGGTTTTCCACATTGGTGATTTTTAACAGTATCTGTTTATGTTAATTTTTAAAAAAAGCTGAAGTGACATTAACCTTGGCATAGTGTTATATCTGCATCACCATTAATGTAATCTAGAATTTATGGATCCATTTCAAACTAGTTACAAACAGAAAAAAATCTTATTACTATTAGCTTTGGTTAGTACTGATGCAGTCATAACTCCCATGGATACAAAAATGGGGTTGGGGGAATCATGTAAAGAGAAAGGAAGAAGCATGCAAGCCAAGAGGCATTCAAGATATTCAGAATCCTATGTGTTTATACTACTGTATACAAAATAATGGTGTAAAATAATGAGATCAAATGTTGCCAGGGTTTGAGCCATTGGAAAAAATAAATGACTCTCTGATAAGAAAGCGATTATTCTATGCAGTAAGGATAATCCAGATTGCTGCTTTTGAAGTTAGTTTTCTGTATATAATTGCACTTGTATATATAATATTATGGTGTTCCTTTCCTTCCAGTATCTTAAAATTTTATTTGTGTTTCTCTATTTTAGTCTTATCTACTACTTTTTAATAAATAAAATTTATTTTGCACCTCCTCTAAAGAAGACACAGCAACTGACTGGTGGTAATAAATAAATATTTAATTTCTTAAAGGATCTCGAACATTTATACACACACACACACACACACACACACACACACACACACACACACACACACACACACACACGTGTGTGTGTGTGTATACACACACATACACACACACTTTCATTCTTAGATTGAAAGTGAATCTATTTCAGACTCATAAGAACACAGAATCAGGACTGTACAGCTGTAAAGGACTTGGGGTCCCTGTCCAACCCTCTGCTGAAGCTGGAAATCCACAGCTAAAGCCATCTCTATCAGATACTATCTGACAGATAGCTGTACTATCTCCCTTTTAAAAAATACAGAAAAGGAGAGGCCACCATTTTATGATTTCATTCTGTTGTCAAACAGTGGTTACTGTTAGTAGCAATAACTTTAAATTCTTCCTAACAGTGAGAAACAACCAGCTTATTTCATCATCCATATGAGTACATCTGAATTTTGAATGTGTGAAGAGGGTTGTTGAATCAACTTTTTAAAAATCTTTATTGAAATAACATGGAAATGACAACAAAATAATAGTACAAGTCTTTCATTAGAACTGTATAATCTGATATGGTACCTTTGCCCCATTGTAATCTGCATCAGATTAGAATATTGCACCAAAGATTGACATGGGAGGCTGGTAAAAAATAAGTTTTGTTATTCTTATTAAAATAAATAATAAAATAAAGCGTGCATTGAAAAAGTTATTTGGGGAACATGGTTATTTAAGTAATGGCCAGTCAACTGAGCTACAAATCCTAG